>NW_024749779.1:11309932-11427381 GCF_018991925.1 Homarus americanus | reverse complement strand
TGTGTGAAATATAACAGAGTCTAGAACTGCTTTTAGTGTCCTTGTGGCCTAGCCGGTAAGCGTTCCCTAGTCCCACCAGGTAGGTCGAGGGTTCGATTCCCTGCTGGTGAGGTCGCTGATTATATGTTCAAAGTCCGCGTGTTATATGGACTAAAAATGAAGTATATATATGTACCTCGCGTTTCATACCAGCTGGATTCGGTAAAATGCTACTGACACCACATAAGAGGCACGGGCAGTTTCCCAATGAGGTTCACGGTGCCATCAGCTCAATGAACAGGCTTTGTGTGAAATATAACAGAGTCTAGAACTGCTTTTAGTGTCCTTGTGGCCTACCCGGTAAGCGTTCCCTAGTTCCACCCAGTAGGTCGAGGGTGCTGGTGAGGTCGTTGATTATATGTTCAAAGTCCGCGTGTTATATGGACTAAAATGAAGTATATATATGTACCTCGCGTTTCATACCAGCTGGATTCGGTAAAATGCTACTGACACCACATAAGAGGCACGGGCAGTTTCCCAATGAGGTTCACGGCGCCATCAGCTCGATGAACAGGCTTCGTGTGAAATATAACAGAGTCTAGAACTGCTTTTAGTGTCCTTGTGGCCTAGCCGGTAAGCGTTCCCTAGTCACACCCAGTAGGTCGAGGGTTCGATTCCTTGCTGGTGAGGTCGTTGATTATATGTTCAAAGTCCGCGTGTTATATGGACTAAAAATGAAGTATATATATATATATATATATATATATATATATATATATATATATATATATATATATATATATATATGTATATATATATATATATATATATATATATATATATATATATATATATATATATATATATATATATATATATATATATATATATATATATATATATATATATATATATATATATATATATATATATATATATATATATATATATATATATATATATATATATATATATATATATATATATATATATATATATATATATATATATATATTATTCCTGTAATGAAGTGTTATATTTACTCTTATATAATCTAGTCACCTTACTCTGTGCTGTTAGGGTTTTAACTGTTATTATTTGTTCAAGCCCATCTTATTTCTTCATTTATTATTGTAACAAGTATTCTTTGTTTCTCTAACGACCATCTGCATCGTTAAACGACCCATGTTTCACAGGAGTGTCGCACTGGCCGTAACCTACCCTATATATACTACCCCACCAGCAGACGGAGTTGAGTCCAGTCCTCTTGTCATCAGTTCACGTTCTTTTGAGTGACACCCGTCACCTGTTATTTATACTTTATTTTATTTCTGTGCTGTTCGTGTCGCCACCAATGTGGTATATCTATGTGAGTACCTATTTATGTCTCTTATGTGTCCATCAGTGATTGCTTAGTTACATTTAAGTAACTCAGTGTTGTTTCACTATAGTTTATTTCAGTGTTAGTTATTTTATATGTTTATGCAGTTCTTTTCATGTTTCGATGTTTTAGAATCATTTGTGTCTTAAAAGTTTCGACAATGAATCAATTTGTTGTGACAGCCTACGGGGCTCTTTATTGTGTTAGTATTTAATTTATTTATATTCTTAAAGGTTTACTTTATTTATTTTTATTCCCTTTTGATTTTCTTTACTTTTTTTTGGTTTGGTTATGCCTAGAACCTGGATATTAAATTAAATTAAGAGTACTTAATATATATATATATATATATATATATATATATATATATATATATATATATATATATATATATATATATATATATATATATATATATACTTCATTTTTATTCCATATAACACGCGGACTTTGAACATATAATCAACGACCTCACCACCCAGGAATAGAACCCTCGACCTACTTGGTGGGACATAGGAAAAATGGAAACAATAGAGCACCTTAGCTTTCGTCTTTATTCAAGAAATCTTCAGAGGCAACTGAATTACAAGGACTGAGAGAGGCTTATGTACACAGGCTCAGGTCAAAAACATGACATCCACTATTCCACACACCAACACACCTTAAACATAAAAAAGCTTATAAGAAAGGGCGACGTAACTAGTCAGGTAAAATATATGAGACCCACTAATCAATTATCCTACATCTACCTCGAATGCTTTCAAAGCATTTTTAAGCTTGGACCAATGACAAATAAATTTGTGTATCATATTATCAGTTTTTGGGAAAACAGTTTCGAAGCGTATAAATCATCATGTTTTCGTCACTGAGGTCTATATTTAATGTTGTGGAATGACTAGGGACGACCATAGCAAGGAGATGGGTTTGAGGTGATCAGATGACAGATGACAGATGTCAGTGTTAGTGAGTGATATAGTGACATAGCAGCTGCTGACGAGTACTCGACCACCTCTCACGTTCTCCAGCTTTGTCTTGCCTTGCAAGACCGACTGGAGAAGGTTGAGAAGGAGGTCCAGAGTCTCAAGGGCGAAAACTTAGCCTTGAAGCTAGTTTTAGAGGAGAAGAAAACCTTTGCCAGTGTCGTGAAGGACGGTGAAGTTGAAGTGGATTCATGGAAAGTAGTTGCTGCTAGTGCTACAAAATGCACTCTAAAAAGGCACTCAGCTGTAGACCTAAACAACAGGTTAGCAAGTGACGAGTGTGAGGAAGGTGCTAGTAACACCACGAGTGCTACTCCCTCTGTTAGTGTGGAGAGAGGGAGTAGCGCAGGTAAGAAATCACCACACTCAGGTAAGGTCAAATGTGTTTCTGTCATGGGAGACTCGATGGTGAAGTATTTAGGTAACAATCTCTGCACTAAAGTTAGGAACCTCGAGTGTCTCCCCGGGGCAGGGATAGGTAGAGTACTGGAGAGAGTGGAGAACGTCATTGATGACTGTGGAGACAACCCCATAGTCTTACTCAGTGCAGGAGGCAATGACGTAGGTAAGCTTACCAGTGTCGAACTGCGTAAGCTGTATAGGGAAGCTCTAGATAAGATTAGGGTGAAGGGTGGAACTCCTATTGCTTGCTCTATCCTACCTAGACGTGGTGCCAGTCGTGAATGGATGTCCCGTGCAATCGGTTTCAATTGCTGGTTGGAAGAACAGTGTAAAGAGCTGTCGACGCCATTCATTGATAATTAATTGGAGCCTGTACTATGGTAATGATAGTTTGTATGCAAGGGATGGGGTGCATTTAAGTAGGAAGGGGGTGGCCGTGCTAGCAAAGATAGTTGACAGGGTAGTAAAGGTGGAGTTTTAATATGTCCAAATCCCATCAATGGTAAAGAGAGGAAAATACCATGTGAAAATAACAGCAGTGAAACAGAAGTAGGTAATGCTGAAAATATAGTTAGTCATAATAACAAACATCAAAGTAATAAATGTAAAACAGATAGAAACGGAAGAAATATATTGAGTGTTTATTATACTAATAGTAGAAGCTTGTGTAACAAAATGGACCAGCTCAGAGCCATTGTTAGTAAAGAGAACATAGATATAATTGCAATAACGGAAACATGGATAAATTCAAACAGCAAACATTTTTTAGCAGAATTTCATATTCCAGGATATAACCTATTTAAATTTGACAGAGTAGGAAGGAGAGGGGGCGGTGTAGCAGTGTATATCAGGGTGTCATTAAAAAGCTGCAATAAATCAAACATTAAAACAAATAGCGACAATGAAAGTATTTGGGTAGAGATTGGTGAGGGCAGTGAATCCGTAGTCATTGGTGTTATATATAGACCACCTAATTTGAGTAGGAACGATGGTAAATTGCTATGGGAGGAAATAAAGAAGGTATCTGATAGAAACAATGTATGCATTCTAGGCGATTTCAACTTTTCAGGCTTAGATTGGAAAAATCAACTTAGCGATAATGAATCTGAAGATTTTCTAGAAGTAGTACAAGATAGTTTTTTATATCAATTCATAAACTCGCCCACTAGAGGAAATAATATCCTCGATTTAGTTCTCAGTAATAATGAAAATCTAGTAAAAGATGTTCGGATTGGAGACGAACTAGGAAACAGTGATCATAAAGCCATATATTTTAACATAATATGGAATGGCAGGAAGAAGGAAAATTCGGCCTTGATCCCCGATTTTAGGAAGGCTAATTACGGTAGCTTAAGGAGAGACCTAAGGGATGACCCTATGGTCAAAAGATTAATCCCCCCCACACCTCCGGAATCTGTCAACTTAGGACGGGAGAACCCAGAATTTAATTTAGCAGCTACTTATGAACAATTTATTACGACAATCCATAATGCTCAAAATAAACACATCCCTAAAAGAAAATTCAGATCGATACGGAACCAACCAAAATGGATGAATAATAGACTCTTAGATCTTCTAGGGAAAAAGAAAGGAGTATATAGAAAAGTTAAGAAAGGCGAAAATCACTTACTGGTTACTATCATAACCTAACAAGACAGGTAAAAACAGAAATTAGGAAAGCAAAGAGAAATTATGAAATCAAGAGAGCAAACGAATCGAAAAATAACCCCAAAGCTTTTTATCAACTGTATAAATCAAAGGTTAGAGATACAATAGGTCCCCTTAAAACTACAACAGGAGAAATGACTGATGATGAGTTAGAAATGTGTAGTACGTTAAATAGTCATTTTCGCTCCGTATTCACAAATGAAAACCTAGCACAGTTTCCAGAAGTTCATAAGGTATATAACGACAGTATAGAAAATATGTTGATGAATATCAATATTACTAGTAACGATGTGCTTAAAGAAATTAACAAACTGAAGCCTCATAAATCGCCTGGTCCAGACGAGGTATATACTAGAATATTAAAAGAATGTAGAGATGAGTTGAGTAATCCATTAGCAGTTTTATTTAATAAGTCATTAGAATCGGGCCTAGTGCCAGAAGCTTGGAAACTTGCAAATGTAGTTCCGATTTTCAAAAAAAGGTGATAAATCAATTGCATCAAATTACCATCCCATTAGTCTCACGTCAATCATAGGCAAGTTGCTAGAGTCAATTATTGCTACGAAAATCAGAAGCCACCTTGAAACATTCAACTTAATTCATTCTTTTCAGCACGGGTTCACCCAGGGACGTTCTTGTCTCACAAATTTGCTTAGCTTTTTCTCAGAAGTAAAGCATTCGATAGAGTCTCTCATGAGAGATTGATAAGGAAGGTAGAAGCACATGGAATAGGTGGATCATTATTAAAATGGATTAGGTCATGGTTAACTGGTAGGAAACAAAGAGTCAGCATAAATGGATTTAAGTCAGACTGAGGTGCGGTCAAAAGCGGAGTTCCCCAGGGATCTGTATTAGGCCCTCTGCTGTTTGTTATATTCATTAATGATCTTGATTTAGGTATAACTAGTAGGATTAGTAAATTTGCAGATGATACCAAAATGGGGAGAGTGATAAATTCAGACAGTGACTTTGAACACCTTCAAAGAGATCTAGATACCTTACATGAGTGGTCAGTAGACTGGCAAATGAATTTTAATACTGATAAATGCAAGGTACTACAGATAGGGAAGACGAATACAAACGTTAAGTATAAACTAGGTAACACGGAAATAGAAAACTCAGATTGTGAAAAAGATCTAGGTGTATTTGTTAGCAACGACTTGAAACCTAGAAAACAATGTATTAGCGTTCGCAACAAGGCAAACAGGATTCTTGGGTTCATATCTAGAGTGTGAGTAACAGAACTGCTGACGTTATCTTGAAACTTTACCTAGCATTAGTGAGGCCACACATGGATTATGCGGTTCAATTCTGGTGTCCTTATTATAGAAAGGACATAGATTCTTTGGAGAGAGTACAAAGAAGAATGACAAAAATGATCCATAATATTAGAAACCTTCCATATGAAGAAAGACTGAAAAGCTTAGGCTTGCATTCATTAGAGAGGCGTAGAGTTAGGGGAGATATGATAGAGGTGTTCAAGTGGGTAAGTGGGATTAACAAGGGTAAAATGGAAGATGTTCTGAAGCTCAGTAATAACGAAATAACTAGAACAAATGGCTTTAAATTAGATAAATTCCGATTCAGAAAGGATATAGGCAAGCACTGGTTTGGTAATAGAGTTGTGGATATGTGGAATAGGCTACCGAGTGCTATAGTAGGATCGGGGACGCTAGGGAGCTTCAAGACGAAGTTGGATAGGCACATGGAAGTGCTGGGATGGGTGTGAAAGGGATCTGCCCTGTATGGGCCAGTCGGCCTCCTGCAGTATCCCACTTTCTTATGTTCTTATGTTCTTATGTTCTTATGTAATTTAACGTGCTTCATAGCTGGATGGCCGAGTTCTTGATAATACTCTACAATCATAAAGACATCTACTTTTGGTAAATCTCTTTTATCTGCATGGCGAATCCTGGGTAGATTTGTCCATCCTTCACGACTGATCGGCAATGTAAATAAATATTATTAGATAATTAATTGTGATTTACTGTGCAACACAGTAATACTATAAACATTAGTAAGCATATTAACTAATTCAATGGATATTAGCTGCCCCTACTACAAATTTCATAGTATAAGTATTCCAAACAATAATGGTATGATTCTCATTTTGTTTATCTGGGTAACCTTAAGATTCTAACTATGGGATTAAGTACTTTAAATAATAAGACACATTATCTCTACGGGATTTCTGGTGCAAAACATTTTTGATAGCATAAGAAAATACAGGCCATATGTTAGGTTATGGTAGGTTAGGTTAAGTTCTATTATAAGTTTTAAGATTAGCCTAACATACACCGGTAGTTGGGGGAGAAGTAGTAATTCAAAACTAGTGATTTCCGATAGAAATGAAGGTCTCAATCGTTCATAACACATCACAAACCATCAGAAAAACATAGTCTACATGTCTAAGTACAGGGATGGCCAAAACTTAAAATTTACCCAATATATCCTATCTCGAATCTAAACATCCAAATACTTATGGTAGTTAAAATAAAATTTTACCCATTAATTAATATAAATGGTGATACATCCCCGTGGTTCATTAGTGAATCATCAAAACAATAACAGTACTATGTTGTTATATTTACCTAGCATCAGGCATTTTCAAAACAAAGTCCAGGCAATGTTATTGCTTCAGTACCGACCTGACTTAGCCTGGAGAAGGAAGTGCCCCTAAATGCTCGTGTTAGTGACCATAGGAAATGGCCGCCGTGGATCGTTGTGTTGTTGGGGAAGTTGGACGGTGTGTGAGGAGACACGACCTCCTGGCCACTCTGTTAAGTCAACTGGAGCAGTTGCGAAGAGAGATAGACGTTTTAAAGGGGAGAACGAAGCCCTCAGGACTGAACTCCTTCAGGTGGGTGTCCTGCTTAGCAGGACACCTGCGAAGGAGGGTCAGGAGGAGCAGGGGTGGAGAGTGGTTGTCTCCAAGGGGACTAGGGTCAGGAGGAGCAGGGGTGGAGAGTGGTTGTCTCCAAGGGGACTAGGGTCAGACGCAGGAAAGCTGACCAGGGTGTGGAGTGCAGTAACCCCTACCAAGTGCTGGAGGAAGCTGGCGAGGAAGAGAAGAGGCAGGACGGTGTGGTGCCAGGAGAGAAACGGACAGTTGGTCAAACCCTGCTCAGTGGTAAGGTCGTGGTAGTTTGGGACAGCCATGTAAGGTTCCTAGAAAGGACTTTTTTATACAAGAGATAGGAAACATTGGACTAGGGTGTGTTTTCCTGGGGCTGGGATATGGCATGCAGCTGAGAGGATTGATAGGGTTTTGACAGGGGAGGGTTCCAAGCCAGTAGTGTGTGTTAGTGTAGGAGGTAACGACATAGGAAAGGTTACTAGTGAGGAACTTTTGAAGATGTATAGGGATTCGCTGAAGAAGGTTAGAGATAGGGGAGGGATCCCGATAGTATGTGGTTTCTTGCCAAGAAGAGGAGTTGGTGTTGAATGGCTGTCCATGGCAATTGCTATATATTGCCGACTGGAAAAAAAATGTGCAAGCAATGGTTGGGCGTTCATTGATATCCGGCAGCAAAAAAACAAGCAGGTCCTGGGGAGTAAAATTAGTTACTCAGGACAAGGGGTAAAACAGGACCAGGGAAGGATAGGTGTAAATGTATACTATACAAACAGTAGGAGCGTTAGAAATAAAATAGACTTGCTGAGAACTGTTGTATGTACCAAGAATGTAAACGTCATAGCAATCACCGAAACGTGGATGAATTTGGCGAGCAAGAACTTTGTAACAGAATATCACATAGAAGGGTACATCCTTTTTCACAAGTACAGGGAAGGTAGGACGGGGGGAGGGGTCGCACTCTTCGTCAGGGACACATTAAAATGTTGTATTAATAATTCAATAAAGGCTGAAATAGGAACCGAGACTGTATCAGTAGAATTGGCGGAAGGAAGAGAAAAATTAATTATGGGAGTGATTTACAGGCCCCCCAAGTCTTGGGGGTACTGAGGTGGAGCCCCTGGCTAGGGATTAGGGAAGGTTACGTTTCGTTAAGTTGTTAGGTTGGGTACGTTAGGTTAGGTTAGGTTAGATGGCTCGTTTTCGTGTTCTCCCCCAACCAAAAACCCCGATTTCACAGCTCTCCCTCATTATTGTTTGGAGGTCGGGGTGGGGAAAAAACGAATAATTTCCGCCAAAAATGAAGGTCAAATTCGCTTAAAACACACCAAAATACAGTGGAAAAACATATTGGTCAACCCCTAGGACTAGGGACTCATGTCCGAAAGTTAAAATTGACCATGACTGCGAACAACTCAATATTTTTCCCGCTTCTGCTAACGGTCGTGTAATATTTCAATGTGATTCTGATATTTAAAAATGTTGTTTTTGCATAATGTAGTATTACTAATACGTAATTTGTCTTATATGCCTTATTGTGGGTAAAAATTCTATATATTAAATGCATCCTAGGAAAGCGTGAATTTGATACCAGAGTTTAACAGTTAATTCATGTACAATACTTCTGATAAACTTTCAACATGCTTATGTTTCAAATAATGAATGTATGAATCTTTATATAATTTAGCTAAATATTTTTCTCGTCAGAAACGGTCATCCCAACGATTATGAATAAACTCATTTCGAAATACAGGTTTGCAACAGCCAATCAACTGTAACTCTTGGGAGGGGGCGAGGCATCTTTTCTCAGCTGAGAAAAAGCGCACTATAGTATGGATGCTATTTTGTTCACAAATAGATAGATAGATAGAGAGTCAAGCATGTGCCCCAACCGATCATCCTTCCCTTTTCTTAGTCGTGTCATTATGCCTCACTTCCGCCTCTTTCTCTCGATTACATTTCCTTCTTTGTGTTCCTCGTCTGACTCATCTGACGGTAAACGTTTATCCGAAAAACCCAAAATAGAGGAAAAAGCAGAAAACACATACTGAGAGAGAGGAAGAGAGAGAGAGAGACAAGGGGGTGTGTAATCCTTTCATTTCAATATATTACATACAACTCTTCCCTGTACACTTTCAGTGTTGTTTGATCTCAACAGTCATTCCTCTGTTTGACTTCGCACGCACACACACACACACACACACACACACACACCGTTAAATCTCTTAATGTCTAAAACTTTGAAGTGTGTTTATCGTTGTAAGTAATAGATGTTTAGTTTTCTCCCAAGTGTAAACGATATTTGGAGTAAAGGCAATAACGTCAGTGTGGCGCTTATGTTTTTGCTTTATTACCTAGTGTTGTGAAAGAGTAAGCCTCAGATAATCATTAAGGTGTATAAGGTTTTGTATTGATCCGTGGGCTGTAGAGCATAAGGAGGCATCCTTGGTTCGTGTATTGCCAGTTCCTTGAGTTCTGTCGTATGATGGGGTATCATGTCTCACGAATTAGGTTAGGTTATGCAACATTACGTTAGGTTCGGTCGCCACACGTTACGTTGCGTTAGGGAGGATAAGTTATTTGAGTTTGAGGGACCTTGAGAGCGAGTCTTGAGTAAACGTGTGAGTATCGCGTCTCATTTTCAGCAAGGTATTAAGACGCTCAGGTTGCAAGATGAAGCAACAGGTTGGTGATTGATCAGACATATGATGAAGATGATGTGAGATGGTGAGCTTCTGGTGAAGATGTAAAAACTAGAATTCGCAATACAATCAGAAATAATTATAATATAATGATACTACTACTACTACTATTTTTTTTATATACTGGCCTTCAGCCTCACCCAATAGCCACACCTTCGCCGCCATTTTATTACCTTAAAATGAACTATCCTAATACATAAGTAGCTACCATGGCAGTGTTGAGTTAGTTGAGCAACAGATCTATGCGGCATTCAGTGACTGTTGCCTCAAAAATCGATATCTGCAACCGTTGTCGGCTTTGGGGGCCAATGCTCTCGTTCCCCTGAGGCAAAGCAATGCAGACCTAAGCAGAGAGAAGGACAGTCGATATCTCAACCAGGCTGTAACATAATTTGTGGGGTGCTGCTTCCGTTCAGATTACACCTCCGCGAGTCTGGCGGAGAAGCATCTTGCACTTGGTCCCATCCCGCCAGAGGTTGTGAACACCAGTGGAGTGAAACTGCCTTGATCAACGTTCTGAATTCTCTCCCCATATGCCCTAATCTTATCGTTATCGTTCCTTCTGTGTGCAGCATCGAGAGCTAGGTTGCTGTGACATGCGGCCATGGGATAAAAAATCCTTATGTCAAAAAAGGCTCGCTGTTCCCGCGTCCAGAACCGTCGACCATTGACGTCCACACGGGCATCGTTGGATGTGTTTAAAATCCTGTGAAAGAGGTTCTCACCGTCCAATGAAAGGAGGGGCGGTTCCACCATGACGTCGTGGCATATTTCACTCAGTAGATTTGCTGTTAGATCCCTTACTTCGTCATGCCTCATGCATACGAAGCCCCCTTTCTTACACACCATGGCGTGGTGGATGTCATAAGATGAGCTGCACACGCATTGGGAGGGCAAACCTTCTACTGGCCTACCGTACCTTAGAGCAATGGCATCTGTGAATTCTTGTTATCGTTCTAAGGTTAAGGATGAAACCTTTTGCCCTTATCGGTAACGTTGTTTACCAGTTTGATCCTTCAATCTCCTGCGCTATAGCTACTTTTCTTTTCACGTTCTCTGGTATTTGTTACAACACTTTTTGCAATTTATCACTTTGGGTGTGCTGCCGCTCTGTCGTAATGGACCGTCGAATATTGTTTAATTTGTTGGTATCCACCTGACTTTCTGCATTCTGATTTATTATGTGCTCAGTGAGAGCTGCCGTGAGCTTGACAGAGTCCTGATGTTCTGTACGGGCAAGCTCCACTGGATTAGTCAATCTCATTCCTCCTAGTCTCGGGGGTAGTGCAAGGAGTGTCCTTTCTGCTGGAGTTAAGTAACGGTTGTTTCACTAGAGTTGGGATAAAAGCGACATTGATGGTTTCTTCCAGAGGGTGGAGGAGGGGTCTGACATCATGGATAGTGCGCATTAGGTAATTCCAGCGATTTTTGACTCCGTGGGTAAATGCTGCAAAAGCCGCATGTGGCTCTGTTTTAGCAATATCAGACACAGCTTGGATTTCCTTATCCCACTCATTCACCTTTCCCGTTACGTACTCGGACTTGAAGTCCTTTGTGCCAATTACAGCACCTAGATGTCTTTGGCCATCCTTTGTTATTTTGTCCTCACTTCCACCGAACACTTCCATTTCCCGTTCATCGTGTTCTGGCTTCACAATGAGGAAGGACTTGCTGGCGTTTCGATGGTACCCTATTTTTGGACCTCGTGATGTTACCGGGTTCCACCTCTTTTTGATGTCTTCCACTTTTCCTGCTCCTGTTAGGTCAACAGCGTATGCCACTTGCTTGACCTCGGTTGTTTCATATTTTATTGTATGTTGGAGCACACATAGGCCTAGTGCGTACATTGCCATGGCGACAGGTCCCCCTGCGTTGTTCCCTGAGTTGAGTGTATGGTGATATCTCCTCTTAGGGCCTTGAATCTTGTTATAAAGAGGTCCGATGGGTTCCTATAGGTATTTTCAACATACATGCAAAGCTTGGACATTTGATCTTGATGTTGTGCAGTGTATCCTTGCGGTTCAGTATGTTGAATTCATTGGAAGCATCGACCAGAAATACTGCCTCAAAATCACGCTTCTCAAATACCTTTCTCATGGCGTGAATAGCAGCTTCCCCTCCAGCCTGGTGGCCAGCACATACTTGCAGGTTCCCTGCTGCTGCCCTGACATCATCATTTATCACCTCCATTATGCATTTCCCAATGATCCGTCTCAGCATTTCCCTCACTCATATAGGCCTACATCCTGGTTTTTATCCAGGGGAATGAGGCGGTAGGCCGTCAGAGCATGGAAGTAGTGGCAGCACGAAGTTGATGGCTTTCTTGCAAGGCCGGCGATGGCATTGCAGAGATCACTTGCTACGGCACCAAACTTGTTAGTGCTGAGAATGACTCTCCAACTGTTTGCATCCAAGCCTGAAGGGCCAGCCCCGCACTGAGTGATAAATGTTTTTTTTTCTCACACCTTCCCTACTGTTATTTCTAGAACATGACAGCATTAGGAGGGATATAGGCTCCCTGGAACCTGATGCCTTCCTCTTCACTTGGAAAGGGATGTTTTTCCTTCAGTTGTTGTAATGTCTTTCTCTTTTTTGGCAGAACACCACCAGATGATTCTTCTGTGAGAGATCTTACCGATACCAAATTTTCTGGCAACATCCTCGGATTTTTGCTTTCCCTCTAATGTGAATTTTAGACTCTTCTGCAGTGTTCTTGCTTCGAATAGGAGATCTTCAAGCGCCCCTTTCTGACGCATTATGAATCTACTTTTAATTACTGCCACGTTTTCTTTGCACTTAGACCTTGCATGTGTTCTCTGACAGAATAGATGGGGTATTATGGGCAGTATTTGAAGAGCTAATGGGGCCAGGGGGCTGTCATTATTGTAATTTATTATGAGGCAAGTCATCTCCCGGATCATTTCTTTGGTGGCCGTTCGCTTGGGTGGCGACCACGTGACTATTTCTGAGTGCACTTCTTTGACCCATTTCACAGCATCGTCCCCCGACATGCCTTTCCAATTTGTTGACTGTATGTCATTTGCCTCATGAACGGTATCTTCCGACTGAGTGGGTTCACTACTATCGTCTGACATGTTGTCATCAGGTGATGGATCTATGTATGCCGTATCGATTTTGACAGCTGGTCCCTTTAGTACAACCCATACATCGTGTGTTACTTCTCACACATACACATTGGTGGTGCATTTCTGATTCCGGCCTGAGCACCGAAGATCACATTTCCCAGCCATCATGTCGTCCTGGTAAGGAGTGGGCGGTGGGAGAGGTAGGAAGTTGTGGTTTGGGAGGCGAGGAGGGGGAGGTCAGTTTTGGTGTACTGACCGACGAGGCGGGGCGGGGCAGGGCAGGGCGGGGCGGGGCAGGGCGGGGCGGGGCAGGGCCAGGACAGAGCACGGTTGGGCAGTGCTAGGGTTGCTCATTTTTCCCAATTTTAGAAAATTGTAGGTGGGGGGGTTTTTTCCCATTATTTCGTTACTCCTAAATTCATTGGTGCCAGAATTAATGAAATCCAACATGTTCTAGGGGTCGCGAATTTAAATATAAAAAATGAATTTTTGCGAAAAAACGTCAAAACTCAAGCTTTTTCTCTTATAGATCAGCAATCGCGCTGCTTTTCACTACTTAACCCTAATGGCTGGCTAGAGCAGCTATTCAGCTTTCCATTGACACTTAATTCGATTGCATGCACCTCTTAGTTGACCATCTAGTTCAGGTCAAAGGCTTTACCTGCGTTAAGGGAACCAGATTCCAAAATATTCATAGTTTTGACTTTTCCATTTATTCGAAAACACATATCAATATTTTGCCGTCACAGTCTTTTCCATGATATATTTCCCTCTTAAAAAAACAAACACTATTGAAATAGGTCAATAACTCTAGGAGGAGATGCAATTTGAAAGTTCAATCCCCCCTCTATTCAACTCTCACAGTTGCATCAGAGCAGACTTGCTGAAGCCACTCATCTGCTTCCTGTGCTTTTCCACAAGGTGCATGACATCCTGCAGCTGCTGCTCATCCTTCGTGACTGAACCAATGAAGTCCTGCATAAGCTTTATTCCCCTTTCGGCCACGTCATTGGTTACCTTCAGGCTTCTGGAGAAATCTTTCAGCTTCATGAACTCTTCGTTTTTCTCCCAGTCTTCCACCGGTGACATCAGCCATGCTGTGCCGCACACATGATGCTCCTTGAAGATCATCCATGAACGTTCATCTATCAGGTCGGAAAGCCGTGTAGTCTGTTGGATGACCAAGTTGTCGTTGGCGTAGTCGTTCGTTTCTTCTAGGCAGCTCAATTTGGTCGCCATCTCCTTTTTCTCTGCCGCACTCAACTTCTCGCTGCACAGCGACAGAACGACGGTCTGTGGCCTTAGATACCACAGGTGGCGGCTCGCGACCGCCAGCGCCGCATCAGCCACCTCACAGTCCACGGCCCTGTAGCGGAGGAGTTCGTGATGCAGTTGTAGGTCATTCACAGGCGCATCCTCGGCTACTGGTGATTTCAGCCACGCCGGTGTGTACAGCAGAGACACAAAGATCGCCATCCTCTGCAGCTTGACGCACAGGTCACTGCTGAGCTCTAGCTGGTGGCTAAACATGTAGATCTTGAGGTAGTATATGATCTTCGCCATCCAGCGAGCGTGGTGACATGCGCCAGGACGCAGAAAGTGCGTGCCGCGCGGAGGATTCACACCGAGGACGAGGAGCGTTAGTTCTGCCGCTTCTCGGTAATCCTCTCTGGCCCATTCTGTGACGGTCAGCAGGTAGCTAACGGTCCTGTGTCGGAGGTGATTGAGCCAGTCAGACTCTGGTAGATTTGCAATGTCCAGCCTGAGATACTGAGAGTGATCTAGTTGACTCCACCTTTTCTTAAGAGTCTGGAAGAGAGGGTCCGTAGGGGCCGATGTTTTGCCGAAGATGTTGCTGGCAGCGGCTCTCACCACCAATTCCATGACGTGGTGTCTGCACCCAAGCCTCAACAGCAGTTTTTCCAGCAGCGCCTCCAGATGGACAACCGCACCTTGGACTCGCCCTGTGTTGGACGACGTTGTATCAAAGCACAGTGCCTTGACGTTTGAAGTGCAGCTCCAGTCCTCGATAGCACGTGCTGTTGCGCGTGCCTGGGTCAGGCCAGTGCCGTCCTTCACTGGCAAGACAGCAAGCAGCTTCCCTTCCTCATGGCCGCGCCCTGAGATGAAGATGGCCTGTCGGTGTTCTTCTTTTCCCACGACGTTCTGAAATAAGAGAAATATAAAAATTCAGACAGATAATGAAGAATTATCAAGGCTGCCTTTTTTTCCAAGCTTTTTGTTAATGATTTGATACATTTCTAACAATATATTACAATAGTCTAGGCTTTGGTAAAATATTAATGTAGTACCTAAACGTGTTCTCACCTTAACCAGCTTACCATCCCAGTGCACCACTGCATGTGGTGGAGGCGTGAAGGCTTCCCTTTGTGCGCCCGTCTCGCAGTCTCTCTCGAGATCCGGAACTCAGACAGATCGCCTGGCGGGTTAGCAGAGCGCAGCACTGCTGCGACCACCGAAACTATCTGCGAGCAAAAGCAGGCAAGGGTGTCAGTAGAAAATGTCGACTGTTTAAGTGCTTATCAAATAATTAACAGAAATTTCAAACATTCCAAACACATTTATGGATACACTTACTTCGTTATTGGATATCCGAAGACGGTCAGTGAGTTCCTTTAATGCTGGCTCTTGGAGAATGCGACGTGGAAGCTGAACCGTCGCATAAGGGTGCTTTGATGTGTCCCTGCCAGGTTGTATCGCTGTGTCCTTTTTCTCCATTTCTACTTCCGTTGGGGTGTCAGCCACCACAGAGGTTTGAGGTCTCGAATCACTGCTGCTTGGTTCACAGGCTGCGAACCTTCCCTGTTTCGACCTTTGCTTCTCGACTCGTTCCTCCTGCTTTCTCTTCTTAGCGGCAAAAATCTTATGGTTACCACTCATGAACGCTTTTCTTTCTCCGCGTTGGTCTTGGTAGAAGGCGATGTCTTGTTGTTTGTCGGCCGGTGTAAGCAGCCGGTTCTTCTCGATGTCCTCTACGGCGTCCGGTGCTCCGATGTCCCACAACAGGTCAAGTTGAGACTTGAAGTTTTCAACCTTGTCCTTTGCAGCCCTGTCCCGACTTTTTTGTAGACTTCTCCAGTGCTCCCATAACCTTGTCAGCTTCTCCCGGCACCCCCTCTCTGAGATAGTCCTGATGCGAGCTAAATTCCAGAACGCGAGTACGTTTCTCACTGTTTCTTTAAACGTCTCCTGTCTGTCACCAGATTCATTCACTGTGTGAAAGAAGAACTTCAGGACTTGACGCATCGTCGGGAGTTTACTGCCTCAAATTGACGATGCTGGCTGGCCTACTAGATAGATTTCAGTGGCAGAACGGGTAGTGGATGATGTTGGCCTGACAGTCCCCTTAGCATTCTCCCCCGACTGCGACTCACTCTCTTCCATGATTGTATGTATAAAAACAGATGAACTCTGTAAAAAAAAAACGTTTTGTAATAAAACAAAATAGGCAAACAAAATAGGGTCACATAAGAGCAATTTAATCACCTGTAGAAAATACAACATAAATAGATAACCATAAATTTACTGCCACACTATATAGCAGATTTGAGTAAATTATAAAATAACACCACAGTACCAACAACAACACAACACATGTCAAAACACTGCAAAGAAGCGCAGGGTTTCAAAGCTGCCAATGTGAACCTAGTGAATTTATAACTCCGTTAACGCAGGTAGGCTACAGCCTTTGACCTGACTTAGAAGGTCAAATAAGAGGTGCATGCAATCGAATTAGGTGTCAATGGAAAGCTGAATAGCTGCTCTAGCCAGCCATTAGGGTTAAGTAGTGAAAAGCAGCGCGATTGCTGATCTATAAGAGAAAAAGCTTGAGTTTTGACGTTTTTTCGCAAAAATTCATTTTCTATATTTGGATTCGCGACCCCTAGAACATGTTGGATTTCATTAATTCTGGCACCATTGAATTCAGGACTAACAAAATAATGGGAAAAAACACCCCCACCCACAATTTTAAAAAAGTGTGAAAAAATGAGCAACCCTATTGGGCACAGAGCGAACAGGACTGTTCCCATCCATGACCAGCTCGAGTTACAAGCCAAGGCCTACGTGGCACTGGCCAACACCAGCGCCACCTTCTATACAGTCGCCGGCTCTCCAGTAGCTATCACCAATATCAACTCAGGAAGCCCACAGGTGGATGATACTGTGATCACTTTATACACTACACATTCACAAGTAATAATTCAAGAAGTTCCTGCTGGTTGTCCCTCTTAAGACCTTGGTTTTTGACGAAAAACCCGTCCCATACAGAAGAAGAAACTATTTGTTATGAGGAAAGGGCGGAGAGGTGACAGGCTGGACTGCTGTGTCCGGGTAGTAGGGGCATAGTAGGTGGGTGGCTTTGTTTGATGGGTAAGTTGTTTTGGTGGGAGAATGGGTGACTCTTTGAGTTAGTGGGTGGCTTTGTTTAGTACGTGGATGGCTTTTGTGGGTGAGTGGGTAGGTAGCTATGTTGGATGAGGGATGGCTTTGGTAGGTTGGTGGGTGGTTTAGGTGGGTCGTGGGTATTAGTGAGTGAATGGCTGTGTGGTAGAAGGTGGGTGTCAAGGTGAGTGGTTTGGCTTGTGGTGGATGGATGGGTGGTGGGTGGTAGGTCAATGGGTGAATGGTTGGGTTTGGTGGGTGAACTGGTGGTGGATGATGCATCTTCAGGTGAGTGGAAAGCGCGAATCTTCTTCCGCTCTACCTGGGGGTGGCTGATGGGTGGCAGATGGTGGGAGACAGATGGGTGGCTAATGGTGGGTAACAGATGGGTGGCTGATGGTGGTGTGACAGATGGGTGACTGATGGTGGGTGACAAATGGGTGGCTGATAGTTGTGCGACAGATGGGTGACTGATGGTGGGTTATAGATGGGTGGTTGATTTTCTTTAAAATTTTGGCCGCACCCCATATTCATCTCCAGTGTTTAGTTCATTACATAGGAGTTTACTAGCTACTAGATGCAAAGTGGGTTACAGATTTAGTATATCAACTAACTTGCCATCAGAGATGTGTTGTGCCTTGCATACACAGAATGTTTGGTTCTGTCTCTATAAGGTTATATTTTTTCCCACTCTAAGACATTTAGTTTTGTTCACATCTGCATGAGGAATGTACTGCCAGAGGTACTTATATCCATCCTTATAGCCTAACAACATCTTGTAATTTAGTGATCTAGTTACTTGCTCCATATACATGTTTTACTTGACCTATCTCATCATGGTAGACATTAACTATTGCATAATTTGTCTGCTTGCTTCAAATTCATCAAATTCTTTCCTGATTATAGATTTTAGGGTTCTATTGGACATTCCTAGACTGTATTCCACAGTGTCTTTGTTGGACGCGAGTTTGGCAAGGGTATCAATTATATTATGTTTACTAAGGTTTATGGGAGAGGGGATCCACAGCCTCTTGATCCTGATAGCCTCATCAACAAGGCACATATGTTTGTGCCTGGCTTCAGAGACAAGCAGGAATCAATCTGGGTTTAAGGTATCAAGAGCAAGCAGTGAGGAGTCAGTGCTGATGAGACTGTCAGTGGTAGTATCTTCAACAAGCTGAGTTTGTAGTGTTGATGCCCAATTATTAATTCTAGTTCCTTTATCTATTACCGTTAGGCTGCCACAATGACAGTGCTTCTAGCCCTCCCACAGACATTGTAAAGAAAACCTTCATTATAGATGGTCGGGTGATGTTATTTTCAGTCAAGAGATTTTATTTTGGCGGTGTGTTGGAAATCAGGATTATGTGTGGTCAGTTGTTTTGGCGGGTACGTGAGTGTTGTGATGTCAAAGAGAACTGTCTGCCAGGGTGGCAGGAAACACTGCTGTGTATCAGCTTTGTACAGATTGCCTAGCCCAAACATCCTCATATGTGTAGCATTAGGTTGAATCCATTATTTTATATTCATCATTTCCATGACTCGTAATTCTAACAGCTTCATGGAAACAATGTTGCAAGGATCACCAACTACGAATCTCAGAGTTATCATAAGGTTGAGTTAAATTGTTATTTTATCTTTGATACTGGGTATTCCTAGTTATAATTTTAGCACTGTAGTATAGATTGTACACCACTACACAACTAAGGGGCTTGTTAGTACAATAGCAGATTAGCTGTTGTGTAGCAGGTGAGGTACACTCAGAAGCCATAATCTCTAGCCCACCTGGGTCGGTGCTGGAGGTTAGAACAGTGTCCTTTCTGGACGGGGGCCCACTCTAACTATCACGAGGCAACACACGCACGAACACACACAGTCAAAGTACGGCTGTATAGATGACATTATGTATAAATATTGTATATGGCATTTTATACTCTGCATTATCTTCATTATATATGAACACGAAGAAAAAATACCATAGGTTGTAGTTACGAAAGTATGAATGGAAATAAACACTTCCAAACCACCCAGTGACTCCAAACAACGTTTGCAGCGCTTGTGTGTGTGTGTGTGTGTGCCAGACCACGATGCTTCCCATCATTCGCATAACTATATGAAAAATCGTGTTTAATTTAACTACATATTTCAAAAACCTTAAATTTCATGTGGATCAGTCACTCCTCATTTGACACACTTATGGAGGCCCACGGTATCTCTCACGGGGCAACATACGCATGAACACACAAGTTATGATATGAACCCTTCCAGGCTTCACTATCATTATCATGTTATGTTCATCGTGCTCTGTATCTTGGTAACTAGTCATAGTATCAATACATGACAGTGTTATTAGTATAATATTGTAACTTTTACCCTACAGTTATTGTTGTAAATCATGGACAGGAAGGATACATAAATTGTAATATCAAGTGTGTGGTTCGCTCAAAGCCACCCCAAGTCAGACAACGCGTCACACAAAGTTACACTGTGTGTGTGTGTGTGTGTGTTCTGTAACATTAAGCTTCACCCTTAGTTGGTAAGATGTTTCATAAAGAGGTTTCTCCAATTCGTCATTGTGAGCATCGTCCCAGAGCACATTGTTTCCATCAAAACCATGGATCATCCTTATTTCCCTTCTTTCGTGTAACTATATCCATATGGCAAAGTGCTTGCTTTTCATTTCTTTATTTACCAAAATAATGTGGATCAGTTACTCGTTATTTAACATATGCATGCACTTAGAGCATCAAGATTGCTTTGTAGGTATGACTATTGGTTAATTGAAACCCCCAAAATATTTTTCACATTTATTATGCATAAACATTGTAAACATATTTATGTGATTATTGTAGTATATAACATATATTTAATGTCTGGACAGATTCCCAAGAGTTATGCATATTAATGCATAGATTTTGTAAGCACATTTATGCGAAGTGACGTTAAACCACATAGTAAAATACCTGGACAAATTCCCGAGAGTTAGGAAGCGAAGTCTGTGTGGCCCCAACGAGGTTACACCAGAGAGCTAACTCCCACTCCACCCCCTACAAGACACCGTCGTGGGCGGAGATTTAATTCTTGACCACAGGTTAATACCCTGTCCAACCTCCATCTGCTGCTATAACTTCATGCAATCTGGTGGGCATGGAATCTACCAGGTTGCTGCAGATGTTCGGCCTCCTCCTTATTCCCTCCCACACATTATGTGCGTGTCTCTTCACTGCCTCACTCGTTTTCTCCTCAACATCCCATTCAACAACTATATGCGCCCATAGATTTTCTATTGGTTTATAATCGGCTTCTTTAGGGGGCCAGTCCAATAGAATAATCTGCTGGTGCGCCTCAAACAAACGCTTGACTGCCTGACTTGTATGTATTGGACTGCGGTCTTGCACCATACATATAGGCTGTGGGTCTGGGATGGCATATGAGTTGCTGGGAGGATGGTTAGCAGTCCTGTTGAACTGGCAGGTAGACAATATTATCATCACTAAACCAGATAAGGGTAATGGGGTTGTTATACTCAATAAAACGTCCTACGTTGAGAAAATGATGAATATACTTAACGACCGAAATAATTTTGCCCCCATTCTAGACGATTTATTCAGGGTAATTCTTAAGTATGAGGACAATATTAACAGATTTCTTCGTAAACTTAGAAAAAATAATGTCATTAACGACTCCGCCTTTTTAAAACGCTTTGTTAGCGGATCTAAGCCAGGTATCCTGTACGGTCTACCAAAGGTACACAAGGATGTTGGCCTTCGGTATAATTCATATTGTATAGTCAGGGTCAAGAATTCATGATACAGTTGTGCCAGAGGCTGAGCTGGCTGCTCTGTAGCGCAGTGTATGTGGCCAGTTGTCTAATTTATCTTTGTGTTTGTCTATTTTCTCTTTGTTAGGCTCACATACATACGTACATATAGGAGATCTCGCACTAAGGATTGGGGTGAGAAAGGAAACTCAGAGTAGCTTAACTCTATATGTATTGTATGTACAATGCAGTGCTAGGGAGTCCCTGTATAGTGAGGAGCTTGTTGAGAGGAGGTCCTGTTTGAGAGCTTTGAGTAGAATAACCTTGGTCGGTTGGTTGGTGATACGGAGAGAAGATAGCATTAGCTTTGAGGGTGCAAGAAGGGTACAGTACAAGGTAAAGTTCAGAAGTGGGAAATATAGGAGGAGGTTGACAGCGGAGACGAGGTTTTGTCTTCCGTCAACAGTGCTGCATTAGAGGACTCTTGCGGCCAAGGAAGGTCGGTCTCAGTTAAGCTAAGCTAAGTTGTTCTATTTGATGTTTGCTTGGGGCATATTATGTTGGGGGGGGGGGGGACCGTCCAGGTCCTTGTGGCACTGGAGGGATGATCCCCATCTTTTTCGTTTCTAGTTTTTATTGTAGGTGTTTGTGATCTTTTTTGAAGTCTTTGTTTGTTTATGAGGTCCCTCCAGGTCCTTGTGTGACTGGAGAGTTGTTCCCATTTTTTGATTCTTTTTTATTGTGTATATACAGCAAACAGTACAAGACATACACACACAACACAGCATAGACCCACTCAACACCAGAATACACACCCAAGCAAATGCAATATGGGAAAAAATCCATCAGGATCCCATTCTAAACCAACTAAATGAGGAAAACAACAACACATCGCACAGTTGGTGGCCTAGAAGCAGAAAAACCGATAACGAAGAACCAGAGCCTCTGTGTGTATGGTGGTCTGTGTTTTGCCGCTCTTCTGAGGGCTATATTTTGCACTGCTTCAAATTTAATTATGTTTGTTCTTGTGATTGTGTTCAGAGGTATCGGAAGGTATTCTAAGTGTGGTCTGACCACTGCTTTGTATAAGTACAGTTGTGTGTGGGTGTTTGATTGGCGGAATCTTCTGAGCTTTGTAAGTTGTGATTTTGCTATTGCTATTCTTTCATTGATGTGGGGGATTATTCCGTTTCTGGTTAGCTTGAGTACTAATATTTTTCCGTTGGCAGCAAATGGTATTTGTTGGTTATTGACAATACTGGGGTAGGGATTTATTTTAGCGATGTAAATTTTTTTGAGTTTTTGGATATTGGGGTTTTATCTTCCATTTTCTTTCATAGTTATGTATCATCTCTATTTCTGTGCTTGTTCTGATGGCTATCATTTGTTTGTTTTTTCCTGGGTACCTGACTCTCTGTGTGACATCATCTGCATATGCTGTATATTCTAATTTACGTAGTTGTGGCATGTCTGCTGCGTATAAGTGTATAATGTCGGCGATATATTGCTGCCTTAGGAAACTCCACTCACAGCAATGAAAGAAATCTATCATGATCTTGTTTACCAACACCTGATACACTGTCATACACTTTGGCGGGCCTCTGTTTCTTCAAAACACAATCCCTGGTTACTGCACAAAGAGAGTTGTACGGACAATGACCTTCTTGAAAAAATCTGATCACACAAACGAAAAATTTGCTAAATTGAAAATGTTAAAATTCAAAGATATGAATTCCTACTGCTGTGCCCTATTTGTTTACAAATCTATCAATCACTTGCTTGACAATAATTATTTCCAGTTCTGGAATAATAAGAGATACAACTTAAGACACCCAGAGCTACTAAGACCACCCCCCATGCGCTCCTCTCAGTCCCAGACCTCCATAAAATATCACGGTGTGAAGGTGTGGAACAACTTACCCCCACCCATCCGAGCAAAAACTACACCCCCTTCCTATAAATCATCTAGTAAAAAATATCTATTGTGTAAGTATTAATATTTCTTGTAATAACTATTATATTTACAGTCCCTGCTTCTATTGTACCATAAAGACTGTTTTATCAGAAATTATCATGTAAATAGATAAGTAATTACCATTGCAATAAACATAATTGCCAACTAGACATAATCCTGACAGCTCTGTCCTCTTGTTCAACCTGAATACTGTACAACCCATGTTATACTGCTCCCCCATTATACTTATGTTTTCAATTCCACTGTAACTTATGTACATTCTCATAAAAAAAATAAAAAAAATACACTAAACAAAATAATAATAAATAAATAAAATAGATAAATATTGAAGTGATAACCGTGGAAAGATTATGAGATGTTCTTATTACCACCAAGCTCGCAAGCAAGATGTCACGGGTTCGATTCCCGGGCCGGCGGAAGTTGTTTGGACACTCTTCCTAGTCCCCTTGGTCCCTGTTCACATAGCAGCAAAGTAGGTACCTGCTGTAAATCGAAAGTTACGAATTCGTATTCAGGGACAAGTTGTTGGAGCTTCCAATAACTTGATGACATAAACCATTGATTCTTCAGGCTTCTACTCCCTTAACTCATGAGACATAAGGCAAGCATGAACTTAGCATGCTTTCCTGTTGGGTGCTGTAAACGATTCTGCGCTTCACCTTACACAAGGATGTAGGGGGGTACCCAATAAATGAAAAAAAAAAAAACACCAAGTTATTGTACTATTCCAGATGTTACTAAATGTTACATTATACTTCTTGAGATAAATGTATAGTATATATCAGGTGCCTAAAAGAGAGCTCTGGTTCTCAACTGGCTCAGCCATGTTAATATTGTTATTATTATCCACTCTTTATCTGTGTTTTTCTGGCTAAATTAACTGTTTCAATTCAATTAAAAAAAAGGTTTAAAGCTTGTCCTAGGTGGTTGTCGATGATTAATTTGACCTTTCTATTGTCTAAAAAATTGAATAGTAGTGCGGTGATATTGGGAGGCATGTCCAGTTTGATTATTTTCAACTTCAGTCCTTCATGCCAGACTTTATCAAATGCTTTTGATACATCTCTGTTGCTTGCAGTATATTAGTGCCATAGCTGTGTTGGTTCCTCGATTTTTCCGAAACAAATATAACCCGAGACAGCACGTCTCGGGTTATATTTGTTTTCTTGTTCTAGATAATTTTTGAGTCTGTGGTTGACTATTTTGTCCAATATTTTACCGGGTGTTTCCAATAGTGAGATAGGTCTGTAGTTCTCTGCTTGGGTATGGTTCTTTCCTGCTTTCGGGATGAGTCTGATTTTGGCTATTTTAAATTTGGTAGGGAAGAAGCCAGTTGCAAGTGAGGCATAATATATATTTTTAAGCTGTTCGATCATTGACTCAGGTATGTTTTGTAGTACGATTTTATTAATTTGACTTATGCCAGGTGCTTTGTTCTTAAAGCTTGCTATTGTTTTTTTTCAATATAATTTTGGATTAATGGAGCAATTATTGGGTTATTATTATTTAATGAATTAAGGTTGATTTTTCTAGTAGGTTTCCATTTCTTTTTGTTCTGGCTCAAATATGTTCTAGTTGCTTGTTCTGTTTCTTGGAAGAAGCTTCGAGTGTCTTCGTCATTGATTCTGAATATGTCTTTCCAGTATTCTCTAAAATTATAAATATTGGTTCTTTGTCTTGTGGGTCTGTTGTCTCTTATCCGTTCTTGTCATTTATGTAGCTCCTATCTCAGGTTATTTATTTTTTTCCAGAATGCTTTTGGGTTTCTGTAGTCTGCTTGTGTGTCATTGATCAGTTTGTTCCAGTTTTCATTGTTTTTTTTTCTTGCTTATGACATCAGATGTTCTCTTGTCCGTTGTTTTCTGGTGTGGTTGCACTTGAGTTTTTTTCTATTCCCAGGCTGCTTTCTGTTATAATTTTAAATATCCCTGTCGATGGAGCATCGTCTGGGAAGTTTGCAGCGAACATGTCTTTTATGGTTTTCCAAAATGTTCCTGGTTTGGGAACGTTGTTGATGTGTGCGTGCATTATTGCTGTTAGAATTGTGAATGGGAGGTCTTCGTTAAGTTTAAGGTAGGTGGCTTGAGTTGGTTTCACTGCTTTTGATTTTTCCAGGGCCTCTTTTGATGTCCTGAAGTTTTGCAATGGCTGCATAGGTCTTGTTTGGGTCTAGTTCTATTTTATTATTGGCCTTTTCTTATTCTTTCGTCTTTTATTATTTTTTTTCTTGTGGGGCACCGGTCTGCCAGTGTCCTGTGATACCCTTTGCAGTTTAGGCATTTTGGCTTATCCTTGTCTGTGCAGTCTCTGAATGTGTGGCCATCTGCCGCACATTCAGAGCAGTACTTATTGTCCTTTTCAGGGCAGCTGGCTGAGGTGTGATCGTACTTATAATATGTCCAGTATGGTGTTATTGGGAAAAATTCTTCCTTCTCTATTTGGTTTTTCGGTATATGGTAGTGTGATATGCTTATACCACTTTCCATCGCCTGCTGAGCCATGAAGATCTCAGTGAATCTGATCTTCATCATAGTTGGTGCATTTGGCATCAACACTACCTCCCCAACTTTTGCCAAGTTGTTTCTCTCTTCTATTTCATTTCCGGTGTCACTTGGTGTCTTCTGCGTGATGAACTTGTCCACCCTCTTTATTACGATGGATTTTCTCGCTCTTACTTGGGGTGGTACAGCTATTTCAAAGTTCTCCTTTTTTCAGTTTTTTGACAGCGTCTGTGGCAAGCATAAGGTCGACATCTTTTTCTTCTAAGAAGAGAACGATGTATGAGTCTCTTGCTTCGATGAGGGCCGCGAATGTGATGTTGAGGTGGGGACATAAAATAGTGCCTAGTTCCCCTTTGCGTTTGTCTTTGTCATGCTTGGGTCGTCTTTTTATTAATCCGTCCAGTGGTGGGTAAGGCCACCTTTGCGTGGGGCGAAGCCTGTGCCCAACCTATTCTGGGAGAGCCAACTCTCCCCCTGACAAAGCCAACCTCTTTGGCACCTTATTCTACTCTAATTCCACCTTAACGATTCCCACTCTACCCCTCCTACCCCTGCACCTCGTACTGAACCTATGCACTTTCCTATAATCTCCACTCGCAGGGTTGCCGGTGTGTTATCCATGTTGGATGTGAGTAAGGCGCATGGACCGGACGGAATACCCCCTCGTGTTCTGAGGGAGTGTGCTGAAGCCCTGGCCCTTGCGCTTGCTCGCCTCTTTCGCCTTTGCCTCAAAACCCAAACTTTTCCTTCTTCTTGGAAGCATGCCTTGGTTCAGCCCATCCCGAAGAAGGGTGACCAATCTAATCCCTCTAACTATCGCCCCATTGCCCTAACTTCATCCCCCTCTAAGATTTTCGAAACTATCTTGAACTCCCATTTTCTACGTCACCTTGAACGCCTTTCTATTTTGTCGGATCACCAGTATGGCTTTCGCCATGCGAGATCTACTGGTGATCTGCTCTCCTATTGCACCCATCTTTGGTCATCCTCTCTTAGGGATTATTGGGAAACTTTTGACGTGGCCCTCGACATCTCCAAAGCATTTGACAGGGTTTGGCACAAGTCTTTGCTATCTAAACTTCCCACTTTTGGTTTCTCTCCCCCACTTTGTTTTCTCATCTCTAGCTTCCTTGAGAACCGATCCATGGCAGTTGTTGTCGAGGGATCGATTTTCGCTCTTTCTCTACCAGTAGTGGCGTCCCACAGGGTTCTGTTCTTTCACCAACTCTCTTCCTTCTTTTTATCAATGATTTACTTCACACTACAACTAATTCTATCCATTCTTACGCTGATGATTCTACTCTTCACTCTTCCTCACATTTTCCCCTTCCTCCTAACTCTCAAACTAGATCTGTTTCTAGAACTGATATCATTACTTCTATCAACGCGGATCTGTTCATCTCTGAATGGGGAGGTACAAACTTGGTTAAGTTCAATAGTAATAAAACTCAATATTTACCAATTACACTTTGTAAATTAGACGATCTCCCACCAATTACATTTCAGGACGCTATCATCCTCCCAAATTCTGAAATAAATATGTTAGGCCTCACCATTTCCTCCAATATGTCCTGGAAATCACACATCCTTAGTATAACTAAAGTTGCCTCCCGAAAGTTGGGAATGCTGTACAGATGCCGCAGCTATTTCACTCCTGAGCAGTTGCTCCAAGTATATAAGGGATTCATTCGTCCTAACTTGGAGTACTGCTCTCATATCTAGGGTGGCTCTTCTTCTGTCCAACTATTAGATAGGGTGAAATCAAAGGCATTTCGTCTTATTAACTCTCCTCCTTCAGTCGACAATCTCTCTTCCCTTTCTCTTCGCCGCAATGTTGCTTCACTCTCTCTCTTTTACAGGTACTTTAACGGGCAATGTTCGGTGGATTTGGCATCCTGTGTACCGCCGGCAAGGCCATGGGTTCGTAACACACGTCTTGCCCGCGGTGCCCACCGTTTCTCTGTGGATGTCGGTAACACGAGAATAACCAGTTATAGTACCTCCTTGTTTCCTCACACAGCCAAACTGGTGAATGCTCTGCCTTCTTCTGTGTTTCCATGCTCTTACAATCTGTCTCACTTTAAAAAGCTGGTTTTCCGGCATCTTCGTGGTGTAGATTAATACAGTATAACCTATTTTTTCTATATTTACAATTTCTTTCCGGTCTTTTTTTTTTCGCCTACCAGGCTCCGTTGTGGGTCGTTTGACCTGTGCCCGGGTGGGGTAATTCCCGTAAAAAAAAAAAAAAACCTAACAAAGGAATTAACTCCCCCACCGCCGCTTGATGGTCGAGTGGTCGTAGGGCGGTTCCAATGTCTCTCTCCTAGAAGCCCTGTTAGGGGAGTCTACTTTTCTAGTGTTTTTATTTGCTCACTTGTAGGCGTGAGCTAGTTTGCCTATTCGGGTTGGTGGAGGATTCAGGAATGCGACCCTCTTCCCAGATGGACCAGCACGATCACAGTTATCCAGGAAGGCTCGGCGGAGGGATAGGTTCTGCTCCTGCCCCCTCCAGTGTTCATTATCTCCTGGGAGGGAGGTGAACAGCTACAGGGGGACCCGAGGATAAATACACCTCTGAGGGTGCAGGTCCCCAGGCCAGAAAGAAGAAAAAGACAGATTTAGTAGTAGAGATAGACCCCAAACCACTTCAGAATCACCACGCTATAGCTGCCCTCCAGCAGGAGTGTGGGTCACTCACACTTCCTGTAGGGAGGACTAGCTGGTGTTGACAATCCTCATCGCTCGAGGGGTAGTCCGGAGACAGTCGTTCGGTTGTTTGATGCTGCAGGGTGTCCAAGCTGAGCCGCCCTTGTCTGGGAGTACTCCCAGAGCAGTGGGGGTGACACAGTAAGGGTGTTCCCTCTAGTGAGTCCTGCAGAGAAGATTCTGTGTTCCTTTGTTCAATGTCAATGTCGGTTTCGGCCCGGTCGTCAACAGTTGTACAATAAAGGCTGGCTGGCTTTAGCACTGAAGGGTCGGGAGAGAAGTCCTACCACGGCGGGGATGTGAACCATTCGGCCGCTACGGGTGACGAATCCGTTTAGTGACACGAAATCTGTGGGAGAATCAAAGGGAGAAGGAGGGATGTAGCTAAGAGAAGGTTGAACGGCGGGAGGAACAGGCGTGGAATGTAGTGCTTCTCGCGCCGCAGGTGCAAAGTCCTCGGGGGCGCCGTCTGGGTCCATAGGGAAGGATGCAGAATCCAAATCAGGAGCAGGGTCAGGAGCAGTAAGTACCTGAGGGAGAATAAAGGGTGCTGCAGACGGCAATGGTGATCAGACAGGTGAAGGGGGCGCAGGCGTGGTTTTCTGGGGGGAATGTGGTGTTTTTTTGGCAGCAGGTGCACAGTCCTTAAGGGCGCTGGGTGGGATGTCTGGGTCCACAGGGCTAGGTGTATGATACTCATCAGGAGCAGTAGGTACCTGAGAATGAAGGGAGGGCACATAGAACTGTTGTGGACAAGGCGGTACTGCAAGTAGCAACTGTGAGCAGACTGGTGCAGGCGTGGTTTGTTGGGGGTAATGCTTGGCTGGGGCCCCATCGGGTAAGGTGGCCGGCTTCACTCGATCGATGCTGACGGTGTCGTGTCTGCCATTACGAATGATCGTCAGGAATTTCACTGACCGTGCAAAAACAGGGATGAGTCCGTCGTAGGGGCGTTGAAGTGGGTTGCGGTTAGCATCGCGCCTGACGAAGACATACTCGGCATTGAGTAGTGCAGAAAGGATGTGTTCAGAGCGATGGGAAGGCTGGAGTAGGGCAGTAGCTTTGAATGCAGAAACTGCTTGTCGTAGTATTTGCAGCAGGAGTGAAGTGGTCAAGGTGAGGAGTAAGTAAGAAGTCCCTGGATAGGCGAAAGGGACTCGCCTAGGGTGAGATCTACTGGGCTGCAGTCCAAGTCCTCTTTGTTTGATGCGCGGATGCCAAGGAGCACTAAGGGTAGAGCATCCGTCCAGCTGTAGGGGTCGTGCTGTGCCTTGATGGCAACCTTCAGCTGCCGATGAAACCGCTCTACCATGCCGTTGGATTGAGGGTGCCTGGAAGTGCCGAGGAACTGTAGGAGACTATGTCAGAGCTGTGACTCAAATTGGGCTCCTCGGTCAGTGATGACAGTCGTGAGAGGACCAAAACGGGAGACCCAACCAGACAGAAAAGTGCGGATGGCTGACTCTGCTGTAGCATTATTGCATGGGAATGGTTTCTGTCCACCTGCTGAAACGCCCAATGCAGGTGAAGATGTAGGTGTTGCCGCACGATGCTGAAAGAAGTCCCACGATGTCGAGGTGCACTACCTGGAAGCGTCCTTTGGGTACAGGAAAGGTTTCTAAGGGAGCCCGTGTGTGTCGATGTATCTTAGAGGACTGGCAGGCCAGGCACTGAGCAGGACATTTCCGAGTATCAGCCTTGATGTCGGGCCAGATGACACGTTGCGTGAGAAGGCGCTGGGAGGCCCGTACACCTGGGTGGCTGAGACCATGGATGCGGTCGAAGATGGCGCGGCGGTGGATGTGAGGCATGAATGGTCTTGGCTGCCCACAGGACATGTCGCACCACAACTTGATGTTCGTGCCGGGAACGGGGAATTCTTGGAGGGCGAGACCTGAGGGAGATGTCTAGGTATGCTGCAAGGTATTCGTCGTTTTCTTGAGCTACGGCGAGCTATCTGTAATCCATGGGTGGAGATGACGGAAGAATGCTGGATATACAACGAGAGAGGGTGTCGGCGATCTCGTTGTGGCTGCCCTTGATGTCGCTGGTGAACTCCGAGATGTAAGCCAAGTAGCGAAGAACACGAAGTGTATGTGTCTGGGAGGCTGAAGCGAAGGCGTGGACGAGGGACTTGTGATCAGTGAAGATGGTGGACTGACGGGCTTCGAGGAAGTGCTGGAAATGCTTGACAAAAAGATGTATGGCCTGGAGCTCTCGATCGAAGGAACTGATCTTGAGTTGAGGTGGTTGAAGCCGCTGTGAGAAGAAGACAATGGGCATAAGAGTTCCGTTGATCTCCTGTGTAAGACGGCGCCCACTGCAGTAGAAGAAGCGTCTGTTGTGAGAGTGGTCCGGGTGTTGGGGACAGGGTGAGCCAGCAGGGTAAGGCATATGATGTGCTGCTTGAAAATGGTGAGAGGCTTGTGAGACGTCTTGAGGAGTCCCTTGAGAAGGTTGTGGAGAGGATCGAGGATGCTAGCAGCCTGAGCAATGAAGCGGTGGTAGTAGTTGACTAAGCCCAGGAATTCTGGGAGCTTGTTTGCTGTTTCAGGTTTGGGGAACTCCTGGATGGCAGTTACCTTCTGTGGTAAGGATTGGATGCCACTCGACGAGACTCTGTGACCGAGGAAGTCGATGGAGGAGGCTCCAAGGATGCACTTGGCAGGATGAACTTTCATGTTGTTGTTTTGCAGGCGTTAGAGAAGGAGCTATAGGTGGTGATGATGCTCGGCAGGAGTCGGAGATGCGACGAAAATGTCGTCTATGTAGACAGTGACAAAGACGAGGTCGCGAAGCAAGTGGTCCATGTACCTCTGGAAGGTCTGAGCTGCATTGCGTAGTCCAAAACTCATGTCGGCATACTCGAAGAGACAGAACAGAGTGATGAGGGCAGTCTTCTGGATATCTGCAGGTGCTACTGAAATCTGATGCTTAGCACGCTCCAAGTGGATCTTCGAGAAGATGGTCTTGAAGTGGAGTTTGTGGTGGAAGTCCTGGACATGCGGGATTGGGTACCAGTTCGGTTTGGTGACGAGGTTCAGGGCTCTGTAGTCACCACACATCCTCCAGTCGTTGGATAATGGCTTTGGAACCATGTGAAAAGGAGATGCCCAGGGACTCTTTGAAGGTCGAATGATGCCGTCTTGCAGGAGTCTGTTGAATTCTGACTTACCTGCGTTCAGGAGCTCAGGGCGAATGCAGCGAGGATGTGAGAAGACTGGAGGTTCTGTAGTCTCGATGTGGTGGAAGATTCACGACGTCGGTGGTGGTGGAGAGACTCGGGGTGAGAAAAGTTCCTTGAACTCCTAGAGCAGGGAGGAGAACTCGTTGGACGGCGAGAGGCAGGTGATAATGTCGGCGACTGCGGCACGTGTACCCCGGATCCTGTGTGCTTTAGGCTCATGGATGAGGCAGAGGTTGCTTGGGTCGACGACTAGCTTGTGGAAGGTGAGGAAGTCGAAGCCAAGGATGGGTTGAGGACGTCTGCCACCATGAAGGACCAGCGCAGAGTCTTGGGAAGACCAAGGTCTAAGGCGAGGATGTATGCGCTGTAGGAGGCGATGGAGGTACCGTTGGTGGCGAACAGGTCATATGATGGTTGCTTCGATGTGTCATGCGGTGAGGGAGGGATGATCCTGACCGATGCCCCTGTGTCAACGAGGAATTTGCTGCCGGAGATGCGGTCGGTGATATGCAGTAGTGAGACACCTGAAGTGACGGAGATTGTGGCGTCTACTAATCCCCGGCGACGTCGTTTCCTCGAGTAGTTGCAGGGAGCCTCACAGCGTCTAGCATTAGTACCGAAACGTTGATGGTACCAGCAGAGGGTAGGGACACTGTGGAGGGGCCTGGCGGCGGCGTCTGAGGTAGGACGGGGATATCGGGGTTGGTAGGACAAAGTGCGAGGGGCAGGGGCAGGAGCAGCAGTAGGCTTGGGGAGTAGAGCTGCTCTAGGGTGTCCATCCTGCAGTGTAGAGATTGTAGCAGGTCCCTCATGTCCTGTTTGTCTGGTGGGATGCTACTTCTCTGGGGAGTGTTGATCTGGTTGACGAGACCGGAGCTAAGTGATGGTGTGGCCACTGAGTTGTTCCCTGCAGCATGGCGCACAGCAGTGTATTAGTGGAATACTCTGCCATGGCTGCATAGGTCGCCGAGGTTGTAGAGTAGTCCAATGCCGAGAGAGCGAGACGAACCTCTGCAGGGAGCTTCTGAGTGTGAAGCTGGCGCAGGATAGCGTTAGGAAGCCTGTCTGTGTGGCGGGAGTTCATTCTCCGCATCCCGTCCCAGAGACGTGCAGGCGTTGAGTTGCCGAGGGAGAGACCGGATAGGTCATGCAAGAGACTGGTGTCAGGCTGCTTGTATCGCCTCTTGAGAACGTCTCGTAGAGCTGTGAATTTGTTGTCATCTGGGGGCTTAGTGGTGACTTCGGAGACTTGTGTGACAACTTCTGTGGGCAGGGAACAGACCAGGGCGACGTACTTCTGTTCGTCTGTAGCTGTTGAGCCGATGAGAGCTGCCTCCATGTGGATTAGCCAGTCTTCAATGTTGTGATTAAAGACTGGAAGATTGATCTGTTTCTCATCCATCCTGTGTGAGTGCGTCACTCCGGGGTCTCCAATTGTAGTGTAGTGTATGTGGCCAGTTGTCTAATTTTCTCTTTGTGTTTGTCTATTTTCTCTTTGTTAGGCTCACATACATACGAACATGTAGGAGATCTCGAATTAAGGTTGGAGGTGAGAAAGGAAACTCAGAATAGCTTAACTCTGTCCTGTCCGTTTGAGAGCATTGGGTAGAATTACCTTCTTGGCTTTGGAGTCATATCACCCCGTGAGTTGTACCAGCCTGTTGACCGGAAGGTCGCTTGCATGTCCTGGCGAACCTGGCCCGCGATGTCAACAGCGTCAGCGGGTGTCTCGTTTCGTATACCTGGAATACAGCGATCCAACCATCTGAAGATCCATTGCAGTTGGCCCAGCTGTGACCTACCCCCAAAAATCCCAATTAGCGTTCGCTTGAACTTTTCATAGTCAGGGCTTTGTAAACCAAACGCATTTAAACGACTGCCTGCATAGGAACCCTGCATTATATGGGAACGTACATATGCTTTCTTTACTTCGTCAGTCGTTATGTGACTATTGCGCATGCTATCTTCACATGCACGAATAAAATGTGCGACCCTATAATCTTCTTGTCCCGTGAAATTTCGAACATAATCGCCGCGCTGCATGATATTAATAACATTATCAGCTTTAGGTGTGGTAGTAGTACTGGTGTGAGGGTTAGAGGACGCCATTGTAGTGTTATTATTAAGCAAGTTAGTATTCTTACTCTTAACAGAAGGCTGGGTTAATAAGATTGTTACTGATTTAGCAACAGACACACTATCACCTGTAACAGGGGTAACTGCTTTAGTATACTTAGGTGAGGTACTATAGTGATTACCAGACCGTAGGGTACGACGGTTTAAGTCGTCAAATGATTCGTCTCTAACTTTCTCACTACTTCCTACCGAATCATTTAACTGTGTTCCATACTCAAAATCTATGTCAGTCTGGGCTTGATCATCGATGAGTTGGTTATAAGCAAACAGTTGCGCTAGGCGTTCGATTTCATCTACATTAGACATGGGAAACTTAGAAATTATCTATTAGCCCCCTTGGGTCAATGAATACTTAACAGTAAGTAGATCACTTGCCTCTCATTTACAAGACAAATGAATATGAATTGTAGTTAATTATTAAACTATCAATAAGAAGACAGACACTTACAAACTACTGTAAATTATAGGATTTCAATACATTAATCTTACGTTCGACACTTTATCATTGAAATAATCCTATCCGACGAACCTATAGATGTGAAGATATCTCTCGAACGTGTTCATGTGTGTAGAACTATGTAATTTAAATATCTATTTATACAGAGTAGTACGTCTGTATAGAAAATGTGATCCTTCAAAAGTTCTGAGTGGAGTGGTGGGTGGAGTGTGGGCGGGGCCTCTTCCTAGGATGCGTGCGCTGCTGCTGGTTTCCTTGGCAACGAGAAGACGCTTCTGCTTTGGTGAGAGACGAGTCCACTTGAATTAGGTGAATTCCTCCTCCGGCGATCAGAAAACTGCTGATGATTGGTTATCACACTGGTGGTTGCTGGTTCGCTGGCGAAACTGCCGTATGCCAAGTCTTCACAGTCCACGTATATATGGAGATCTGTATGATGACACCGGAATTTCGTAATTCGCGCTGACGACACAACAATACTGCCCAGTGGCTAGTGAAATACCAATTGAATTCCAGGCTACGAAACTGTTTTTCAACACTGCAACACTGTAATGTCTAGGGAATGCTGAGTGGAGTCTATCTCAACCGGCTCAATCTGAATATGTACCAACAGGCAGTAATATATGTATATTACGAATTCTGCACGTATTTGTATGTGACAGAGATAAGGAGCGCTCACTACATATCGTCTCAATACGGGATATAGTTTTAAACACTCGGATTATGTAACGCGTCACTGCTGTGTGGTTTCTTGTTTTTCACAAAACACAGACGGATGATACGACTACCAGTTTGAAGAATCCGTACACACCGCTTGCCACCTATATGAATCGGCTGCTTGTCCAATTAACCAGTCCGTTCACACATATTTATATTTGGGTTTTAAGTAACGAAACCCAAACGGTAGTTCCTTTGTTTTATTATAAAAGGTTGTAGATATAATTCCTGAGTGTATATCAACCGTAAGTCTCACTGTCTAGGAGTGAATGAGAAAGGGATGGCGTTTATGTATGATAAACGTTAGGTCACGTCCTTACGATATGAGTTGAGGTGAGCTACTGAAGCTTAGGGACATCGCAGTGCGTGCTTACAGAAATGCTGAGCTATGGGTCTCGCCCTCTTGGGTGAGTTGCCCGCTCACGTGTCTATCTCATGTCTTACTCATAGACAGTGGAAAGTTACAGGGTTGTGAATCTGAATATAATATCAGATGTATTGACCAATTTATATAATACGTTCTGTTGATGAGACAGGGGCCTATTACACTTGGCTTAAGATTACTACTTATCATTACTCCTGAATCTTTCTCACATTTGGATTTCTCTATAACATCGTTGTTCATCTGATATCTGTTTTCTCTATTTACATCTCCTAGACTAAGTACTTTACAATTGTCCACATTAAATTACATCTGTCATTTTTCAGACCATTCGGAAAATTTGTTTAGATCTTCCAGTAGTTTTGCAGAGTCCTCGCTAGATTTAATTACACGCCACATTTTAGTGTTATCCGCAAATTTACTAATGTTAATGTCTACGTCGATATCTATGTTGTTTATGTATATACTACATAATAATGGTCCAAGTACTGAGCCTTGGGGTACTCCACTTGCGACGTTACTCCAATCGGATTTAGTGCAGTTAATGCTCACTCGCTGTTTTCTTTCCTGTAACCACGCAGTAATCCATTTTAGAATATCTCCTCCAATGCCATGAGCCTCCACTTTTTATATTATTCTTTCCTAGGGGACTCTGTCGAAGGCTTTAATAAAGTCATAAGAACATAAGAACATAAGAAAATAAGGAGTCTGCAATAAGCCGGATGGCCTGTGCATGGCAGCTCCTGTCGAGATTTACTACCACTCTCTATCATCCATGAATCTACGTAGCATCCTTCTAAAAATGTCCAGTGTCCCAGTATTTACTACAAAGTTGCTTATCTTGTTCCACTCATCTACCACCCTATTTGTGAACCAGTTCCTTCCTATCTCCCTTCTAAACCTAAACTTATCCAACTAAAATCCGATGCTATGAGTCCTATCCTGCTCGGATATTATAAGAACTTTATCTATATCTCCTCTATTGATTCCTTTTACCCACTTAAATACTTCTATCATATCTCCCCTCACTATTCGTCTTTCTAGGGAATACAAGTTTAGTTTCCTTAATCTATCTTGATAGGGAAGGTTTCTAATTCCCGGAATCATTTTGTCATTCTTCGCTGCACCGATTCCAGTGAATTGACATCCATTCTATAATAAGGGCATCAGAACTAAACAGCATAATCTAGGTGAGGCCTGGCTAGCGCAAGATATAGTTGCAATATGACCTTCGCACTCTTAGGACTTACACTTCTAGATATAACACCTAATACTCTGTTTGCCTTATTTCGAACATTAACGCACTGTGTTCTCGGCCGTAGGTCCGGGCTTACAAGTCCCTTTCACAAGTCGACTTCTGTAGGTTGATGTTGTTAAAGCTGTATACATTGACAATATTTGTTCTTCCGATATTTAGTACGCTGCACTTGCTGGTGTTGAATATCACTTGCCATTTTTTCTGACCACTCCTGCAGTTTATTTAAATCCTCCTGTAGTGCATTTGCATCCTGCCTTGAATTAATCTGCCGCCCTGTTTAGGTGCCATCCGCAAACTTGCTTATGTCTCTGTTGATCCTAGTATCTAGAACGTTTATGTAGATTATGAACAAGAGTGGGCCAAGTACTGACACCTGGGGAACCCCACTGGTTACACAGCCCCACTCAGATTTAACACCATCTACTCTGACCCTCTGTGATCTCTCGGTGAGCCATGATTTTATCCAATTTAAAACTTCCCCTCGATACCATGAGCCTTAACTTTTCTCAGAAACCTCCGATGCGGTACTCTGTCAAATGCTTTGCTAAAGTCTGAGCAAATAACATCGTAATTTTAGTCATTATTTACTTCCTCAAAGACTTTCCTAAAAAACGTCAGCAAATGTGTTAGACAAGATTTTCACATTGGAAATCCGTGTTGAAAGTAGTAGATTAATTTGTTTTTCTCTAAATGCGATCGGATGCTATTTGTTATAATTGAATCAAGAAATTTCCCCACGACTGACGTCAAACTAATCGGCCGGTAATTTGACGCTGATGCTCTGTCTCCCTTTTTGAATATGGTTACTACATTTGCCTGTTTCCACAAGTCTGGCACAAATCCTGTGTCTAATGATTTTGTAAATAAATTTACGAGGGTCCGCTAAACTGTTCCTTACACTCTTTCAAAACTCGAGTGAAAATTTCATCAGGCCCTGGGGATTTTGTCTTCTTTAATTTATTTATCTTCTTAAGAACATCCTCGTTTCTGATAGTGATATTTTTTTAATTTCTTTCCTTTTCATTTCCCCTAAATATCAGTTCCACCTCTGGTATTTCCTTGTGAATTTCTTCTGTGAAAACTGATAAGAAGTAGCTGTTTAATGCTTTGCTTATTTTCTCACTATTATCGATCACTTCCCCTCCCTCTGACTTTAAAGGCCACACTTTGTCCTTAACCTTTGTCCTATATACCTGGAAAAATCCCTTTGTCTCCGCCCTCGATTCTCTTGCTATCCTGATTTTGTAGTCCCTCTTTGCCTGCCTTACATTTTTCTAAAAAATTTCTAGATAGTTCATTATACCTATTTCTGAGATGTTCCTCCCTTCCCTTTAATTTCTTATGAATTACTTTCTTTATTCCTGTCATGTTTAAGTTTTTTGGTCATCCACCTTGGCTCATTCTTATTTGACCTTATTTTTCTGTATGGTATGTTTTGTTCCTGTGCTTTACATAGTTTACTAGTGAATATTTTATAGTCATGATCAATTGTTGTGTCGCCGGTAACATCACCCATTCCTACCGGAGACTGACCTGACTGTTCCCAGGCGACCTCTCCTAGGTACCTTCTTAACCCCTCATAATTCGCCAATCGAAAGCCTGGGACTCTGACCATATTTGTCTAGTAGGTTCTGTAATTAGTTGTTTTAAAAAATTGTCCAGTACTGCATCTAGGAAGTCTTCAGATTCATAGTCACCTACAATGTTGTCCCAGTCAATATTTTTGAAGTTGAAATCCCCCTTAATGCACAGGTTGTCGCATTTTGCTGCCCTGCTCGTTTCCTGCCATATGGGCTGAGCTGCTTCTTTCCCAAGACTTGGGGGCCTGTAAATCACTCCCAAAATTTTTTTTCTCTCCCTTCCGCAATTTCTACACATACAGACTCGGTTCCTATTTCACCCATAATTAAATTATTAATACAACATATTAATGAATCCCTGAAGAAGAGTGCGACCCCTCCCTCCTTCCTACCTTCCCTGTCTTGTGAAAAAGGTTGTACTCTTCTATGTGGTATTCTGATAAAAAGTTCTTGCTCACCAGATTCATCCAAGTTTCACATATTGCTATGACGTCTACATTCTCGGTACATGCAACCACTCTCACCGAGTCTATTTTATTTCTAACGCTCTCACTGTTTGTATAGTAAACATTTAAACCTACCCTTCCCTGGTCCGGTTTTACCCCTTGTCCTGAGAAACCAATTTTACTCCCCAGGGCCTATTGTCTTTTGACTCCCACTTCCTCTGACCTCTCTCTACAGGCGAAACCCCCACTTTTGAGTGATAATTTCACGCTCCAGGAATGTAGACAACGTCTTTACCCTTGCGCGAGACAAGTGTACTCCGTCACGACTGTACAGGTAGTTGTTGCCATAGAATGGTTGCCAGTTATCAATGAACGCCCAACCGTTGCTTGCACAATGTTTTTCCAGTTGGCAATTTATAGCAATTGACCCTGGACAGCCATTAGCCGCCAACTCCTCTTCTAGGCAAGACCTTTTTTTTTTTTTTTTTTAGGTTAAGGTGCGGAAAGGATGGAAGGCATGCTGAGGCTCAAGGCACAGCCAGACATGAGGGATGGAGAAGTCACAACATATAGTCGTGGGGGGAAAGGGTGGAAAAGAAGTTTAATGAGTTAAACAGGGGGACGACACCCCTTGTTTTATATATTACAGAGTTTATTGGCTAACTAAGCTAACCTAGGATTTAGGATGAGGTTGCACAATGGTTATTTTAGTAGACTATGACTAGATTTATTTTACAATTACAAGTTTATTAAAATCTTATACTATATTACGTTATGGACTCAATTGATTGTGACTTGTTAAATGTGAATTTATATCAACTAGGTTTTAATCTAAGGTGGATCACTGTGGCGGACATAGATGGGTCGAGGGATGGGTTGTTGTAGTGCAGGCAGACTCCGGAGCCACCAGGCGTGGGGTCTCCGTCCGTTGATGTCTTCCCCGCGTAGGTGGTCTGGGCTGTGAGGGTCGTCCAGGAGCTTGTCCCAAACCTTCTTCCCTAGGCGATGGAACCTGAAGTTGAGGGCCTCTGTTTTATTTCTTAGGTGGATGGTTTCCACTGTCTCCTGGTAGGGTGGAGCTTGGCCACTGGCTGATCTCAAACACTTGTTTTGGAAGTTCTGTAGTTGTTGTAGTCTAGTCTTCCCGAGTGTGACGCGTGGTATAGATGGGTACTCCAACACAGGCCTCACCAGCGCCTTGTACAGGTGAACTTGTATCTTCTCAGGCATCAGTTTAAACCTTTTAATTTGGCTGCGGCGACTTTGGCTTTATTTAGTCTGCCCTTCACGTGGGGAATGATGCCCGTCCGAGAGATGATGAGGCCGAGTAACCTGCCTTGCTTAGAGTACTCAATCTCTTCGTCGTCGATCATCAATGGCGCCGGCTTGAATTTGACTATGGGTATGACCTCAAATTTCGTTTTGTTTGTTTTTATTTTCCATTTATTTTCATACTCCGAGATATCCTCTATTGCCCGAGCAGTGAGTCGCGCCATCCTTGCTGTGGACCTTCCTGGGCAGGTGACGATCTGTGTTACATCGTCGGCATACATGACGTACTCGCTGCCGACGATTGGGGGTGGCAGGTCAGCCGTGTAGAGTGTGTAAAGGGTTGGTGAGAGACAAGAGCCCTGAGGCACGGCGCTCGATAGTGAGAATTCTTCTCCAAAATGTTCTTGCATCTTGATTTTGGCTCTGCTGTCCATAATGAAGTTGCACAGCAGGCGCGTCAGATTTTCGGGTAGCCCCAGTTGTATGATCTTTAGGGGGCAGTGAAATTTTGCTCAAAGCTGCACTCTTCAGGCATTGTTCCTTATACATATCTAAGACTCCATGCCAAATTTGAAGCTGATATGTCGAGGTTTAGTCTGCCGCATTTTCTACTGAAATTTTTAAATTTACCTACAGTACTAGCCAAACAGCCGCTGTGGCGGTGCAATGTTCTGTTCAGTGTTTATCAACTTTTTTTTCATATCTCTTATTTCATTTAAGTTGTCTTGTTGCAGATGAGTATGGTGCTATGTCTATATTGGACCACATAAGCTGCGGGATGCGAGACAAAAATACCGATTTAAGAGGCAAGAAATTGAGATGGCTAGTTTAGATAATTTGACGTCACTCTATTTTGATGGTAAGAAGACCGCCACTCGTGTGATGATAAAGAATGAGAAGACCGAGAAATGGAGTTCGAGGATGATGGTGAAAGATCATTATGTCATCATGGTTGAGCCTGGCAATGAATATCTCACACATGTGACTCCCAAGACTGGACACGGAAAGCAGATTGCCAAAACTATTCACGAGTTTCTGGTGGAGAAAAATCTAACCCAGCAGCCCATTGTGTGTGTTGGTTGTGATGGAACCAATGTAAATGTAGGATCAGAAAATGGAGTCATTCATCATCTTGAAATGTTACTTGGTCACCCGCTCCATTATTTCATATGTCAGCTTCACGGAAATGAGCTGCCTTTCCGCGCAGTTTTTTATCACTATGATGGTAAACCAAGTGGTCCTGAGCATTGGCGTGGTCCCATTGGAAAGCAGATCAAGGAGTCTTTGTCTGAGCTTCCAGTTGTCGCCTTCCAGCCAGTCAGTTTCCCTGATTTCCCTGTGTTTAATGATGAAGTGGAGAAAGATCTGTCCTGGGATCAGAAATACCTGTATAGGATTTGTAAAGGAGTTATCACAGGTGTTGTTGAAGATGACTTGGCTGCTATTGAGCCAGGTCCTCCCTGTGTGTCAAGGTGGAACACCTTATGGAGTAGAATCCTCAGGCTGTATGTAGCAACATCAAGACCCAGCCATGAGTTGAAAAGAATTGTCATTACAATAATAAAGTTCAGTGCTCCAATGTGGTTTTACATCAAGATACACCCTTACGTAACACACGGCTCAAGGAACGTATTCCAGTCCCTGCTATATATGAAACACCTGAATAGTGAGGAGGAGACGATAGTGAAGAAGGCTGTCCAGAGAAATGCATACTTCGCCCACACAGATCAACTTCTTCTTGGTATGTGTGCAGATGAGGACATGACTGTTAGAGAAAAAGCTGTCTCAATGATAAGAAAAATTAGAGAGGAGAATCAGCAAAAGGAAGAATGCACTGGCAGATCTGAAGAGGAGGAGGAAGATTCTGATGCTGCTGTTGACGAGAACTTGTTAAACTATACTGATGAGGAGGGTAAAGATGGAGATGGGAATGAGGATGTGCCTCCTGTAGTCAACATGAGAAAGTGGTGACTCCGAAACTAAAGTGGCAAGCAAAAAACTATCATTCCATGATTAACTGGAGGAATGAACTCAAGACTGAGCCTCCTTACATTGCTTCTCTGTCAAATCTACAGGTTAATGACATTCTTGAGACACCATTAGTGGTGCCCAAGTGGCCAAACAGCACTCAGGCGGTCGAGAGAGGCATAAAAGTGATGACTGAAGCTTGCACTGAAGTGACGGGATACGAATCGAGAGATGGATATATTAGGCAAAGATTATTGTCTAGGAAAATGATGCCAAGGTTCCGCACAAAAAAGAATTTCAATATGAACTTGTAATGATTTTCTATACGGTGTACCTGTAAAATAACATGTGAATTAAATCGATGTCACCCATGTAAAATTTATCATTATCCTGGAAAACATTAAATGACACTTAATTTTTGGTATACACTAAAAGTTGACAAAAAGTCGTTCGCGATGCGGCAGGGTAAGTATGCATGAAATGGCATGAAATTTTGCACAGGTGTTTGTTACAGCCATACAAACGATGCCTGAAAAGTGCAGCCTGCAACTCAAATAAAAGTGTTTTTTCCCTGCCCCCTAATGATCTTATACTTCAGCCTTGCATGCCAAACTTTGTCAAACGCCTTGCACTGCAGGCGGCCAGTCATGGCATTGGCGATCTGCTCGTAGGCCTGAGCTATGGTGGTGGATGTGCCTCGGTACTGGCGGAAGCCGAACTGGCGGGGATTATGCATGTCTTCGTCCTCCAGATACATCCGCAATCGCTTGTTTACTTTTTTTCGAAGATTTTGGCAGACACCTCTAGCAGCGATATTGGTCGAAAGTTTTCGACTTTGTTTGGAGGCTTCCCTGCTTTTGGTATGAGGCGAATAACGGCGATTTTGAACATCTTAGGGAATTATCCAGAGGCGAGGCAGGCGTTGCATATATGAGCAAGCCTCTCTATCATCTTGTCGGGGAGTTGAGCCAGGATCTTCTTGTTAATGTGACTTTGACCAGGTGATTTGTTTTTAAACCCTTTTATGACGGCTGACACATCTGCAGGAACTATGCGCTCCGTCAGGTAGCTTCTGTCCACCAGTCTAGTGAAGTCAGTCCGTGGGAGCGGCTGGAGCAGGTGCTAATGGTCCTGCAACTGACCTAAAATGTCCTCCTCATACTCCCTGTCGAAGCCCTCGTTCTCCTGTTCACTAATGGTAAAGATCTTTCGTAAATGTCGCCGATGTAGTTGTTCTTGGTTTTCTTCCTCGAATATTTTCACGTTGTTTTGGTCGAGCAGGTAAGGGATCGTACTAGAGGTGGAACCCATCAGTCGCTTGATCCCTTTCCAGAATGCAGCAGAATCGCGGTAATTGTTGGCTGCCTCCCACACCAAGGCGGCCCACTTTTGTTCATGTAGACGTTTGCTCTCGTGCTGGATATCCGTCTGTAGCTCTCGGTACCGGTCTCTCAGCTCTTGCGTCCACCCGCGGATACTGGCTAGCTGTCTCACGTGAGCGTACTGGACACTCAGCTACCTCAGCTGGTGACTGGTGTGAGGATGGGGAATGGTCCTGTAACTGGTGGTCGGGATGATGTTGTCCATCTCCGTCTTCACATCAATACCATTGTTCGACTGCGTCGTCGATGTCATTGGGGCTGGCTTCTTCCAGGTTTCTCCCATGCTTGAGACTGAGAGACTCCTTGAAGGAGTCCAAGTCTGCCCGTTTGAGGTTTGACCTGATGTTGGCGGGGATCATAATGGGATTGGATGAGAGCGTCACGACGACTGGCAGGTGATCGCTGGTACTGATGGGTCCGGCGGTAACGTGCCTGTTCAGGACGGCCTCGTTGTTAGAGAGGATTATATCGGGTGTTGTGGCACTGGCACGTCTAATCAATGTCGGGAAATCTAGCCCGAGGTGTTGCAGTTTTCCCCTTCTGATGTTGTCATACAGCGCCACACTGACGTTGTTCTCATTACCGTGTCCTAGTATGGCGTGGCGCGCATTTCAGTCTCCTATGATGTATGTTGGTTTTCTGTGGCGTAGCAACTGGTTTAGGTCTTGTTCGGGTAAGCAAGGACGTCTGGGAGGTAGGTGTAGGCTATGTATCTAAGCTACTGTGCCGAGTAGCAACCTTGTATATAAGCTACTGTGCCGAGTACCATCTATGTATATAATTATGTGGCAACATTGCACGTGTTATGTGGCAACATTGCCCCTAGGCTGCCATATGGCAATGCAGCCTCAGTCTGACACTGTGGGTCGTGCAAGGCACACGCTAGTCAATACTTGTATTTCTTTTATCCGTTAATAAATGGACATCAGTGTTACCCGGTGTTTCCCTACCCATCTTTGCCTTCTTCAGGGAACACTTGGAACCTTCATGGCACAGTGAGTAGGGTCTGTGGACTTACATGTGTTGTAAACAATGCCAACTGCCGGCGATGTGCTCGTCGACTCTGGTGTGTTGTGTTGTGTTGTGTTGTGTTTCGTCGCGACGTGCAGTGTTGCGCTGTCACAGTGCGTTTTAGTGACGGTGGTAGTGTTAGTGACAGTGAGAGTTGAGCATTGGCCTGTTTTTTGTGGTACCCACGGAGCATGCAGGCGTACACCTTTCTCGTGTGACATCCGGGGAGACACTAACGTTCTTACCTCAGCGGCGGCTCTAACCACCCGCAGTAAGGCCACCACGATCTGCTCTCTCAGATACACACACACGCACGCACGCACTCACGAACAGAACAGTGGACTCTATGCATTATTTCTGCGCTGTTTACGTCATATATATGTGGTTCGAGCTGATGAAGAGCCACTTTATAGACTAAACAGCGCAGTTCAAGCATACTAAGAAGGGACAACGTCAAGATGGGAGACACGACTCCCCACCTTCCCTTCCACTGGGCGCAGACTCTCATCCTCCACCTCCAGCGACAGACATTGCCACAATTCTGAGGTGGATGGACGACAGGGACAAGAGGCGCAGAGAGATGGAACTTCAGAGGGAGGAGATACGAAGAGAGAAGGAAAAGGCGCGCTTTGATGCAATATTGGCGACCCTGGCGCTACCCCACCCTCCCTCACTCGCAGGTATCGCGCACCAAGGCGCCAGTACCCTCCGTCCCCCACCACACCAGCGTCCTCCAGGTACTCTTGCTACTCCAACAGCTCCCAAGGCATCTGCTCAACCCCCACCCGCCCTCTCACCAAACGTCACATTTCAGCTTTTTCATGAGTGGAGGCGGCGGTGGACAGATTACTCCACGATGGTGGACCTTGATAGCGTGCCTCCAAACAAACAGCTCATCCAACTGCGGATGCGTTTGTCGCTGGAGACCCAGAGAGTTTTGCAGCACACGTTGCAAGTGCCTCCCGATTCTACGTCTTCAGTGACAGATGTGCTCGACCTTTTACAGGAGCACGTTAAAGGTCGGAATAACGAGGCTTTGCATAGCCGCGCCTTCACCAGCTGCAAGCAGGCGGAGAATGAATCCTTTGACGACTTTTTGTACGTTTGAAGAGTTTGTCGGAGGAGATCAACGTCTGCAAGGCGCACAGCCGGGAATGTGAGGAAGTCTGGATCAAGTACGGGATCTTGGCAGGTGTCAGGCAAGAAGAGTTGGTGCAGCGACACATCCCCCTGGACGCATCCTCCACACTCCAGGTGGTAGTGACTCAATGTCTGTCATACGAGGCCGCCAAGTCCGCCACCTCTGCCTTACGGGCCCCACCTGCTGTGAGAGCTATCTCACAGTTCAAGAAGGGTAAGAAGGCGGCCAACAACGTGAAAGCTGCCGCACGTTCTTCCACGCCTCCACCCAGTGCTTCCTGTGGCAGCTGTGGAAAGCAGCATGGCCCCAACACATGCCTGGCCGCCGACGAACTGTGTCGTGGATGTGACCGTAAGGGCCACTGGTCTAACACAGACAGGTGCCCTGCACGAGACCACAAGTGTCAGGCCTGCGGTCACTATGGACACTACGACAAGTGTTGCCGCCAACCCAAGCCCAAAAGCCCGAGACGAGGAGGAAAGCAGCGCACTTCCCTCGGGGTGGTTTGCACGCAGCACCCTTCAGATGGCCCACGCAGCCCCAAGCAGCAGCTGAGTTACATCAGGGGGGTGGAATCGACCACACACCCCAGGGCTACCCCTTCCCCTACCATCCGCGTCGCCGTCACACACGGTGATGTGTCGGGTCACATCGAGGTGATACCGGACACCGGCGCTGATACTACGGTGATAGGCCTGAACCACCTCCAGAAACTGGGCCTCACCAAACGCGACCTGGGAACACCGCCGCAGCTGCTGTACTACAATGCAGACGGTTCCCAGATGCCGGACGCTGTGGGCTCCTTTCAAGCGGAGATCACTTACGGCGACAGGTCGTGTCACGGATGGATGGACGTGCAGCCTACTTTCGCTACACCCTTGTTGTCGTGGGAGCACTGCAAGGAGTTAGGCGTGGTGCCCAGAGACTTTCCCGAGCAGAACCCAGCTGCTCGGTACACTGCCAGCAGGGTGCGTGAGTCAACGAGCGACGCGCCTGAAGCTGCCACACAGAACTGCCCAGAACCAGCGTCCACTCCCGCCCAGCCTCCACCCAAGTCACCGCTGCTTCCTACTCACAGCGAGACGTCTCCTACAGCCGCAAGGGCCTACTTCCTGAAGGAGTACTCGGATGTGGTGGTGACGATGGAGGCCCTACGGACCGCGCCACTGAAGGGTATGGCGGGTCAGCCTATGAGGATACACCTGCAGGAAGATGCGCAGCCGTTTGCCATACGCACTCCCCGGTTGATCCCTCTCGCCTTCAGGGATTCAGTCAAGAAGAAACTGGATTCCCTGGTGGCCCAGGGTGTCATCGTACCCGTTGGTGACGACCCGTCCCCTTGGCGCCACCCTCTAGTCGCTGTGGCTAAGACTAACGGTGGAGTACGGATTACTACCGACTTGTCTCAGCTTAACAGCCAGGTGTCCGTCCCGCCCACCCTTCACCCACACCTTTTGCAGCTATACGGAGTGTGGACCCGAAGGTACGGCACTTTTCGACAATGGACGCCCTCTGTGGTTACTGGCAGATCCCACTGAAGAAGGAGGATCAGCCACTGACCACTTTCATCACGCCTTACGGACGCTTCCGCTACTGTCGTGGCCCTATGGGATTCGCTGCTACGGGGGACGCCTTCTGTCTCCGTGGTGACATGGCACTTCAAGGCGTGACCAACTGTGTGAAGGTAGTGGATGACATCCTCCTCTACGATGAGGACTACCTGACGCATCTTCGCTGCATCGACGAGGTACTGACCAGGTGTAGGACGCACGGCATTACTCTGAATGCCGAAAAGTTCGTCTTGGCCGCACCTGCAGTGTCTTTCTGCGGCTACCGACTCTCAAGGGATGGCATTGCTGCGGACCCGGAGAAAGTTCGCGCCATAGCGGACTTTGCCAAACCTGCCAAACCTTACGGATCTCAGGTGTTTCATGGGCCTGGTGAACCAGCTGGCAGAATTTTCTCCTGACGTCTCCGCCGCTGCCGGGCCTCTCCGCCCCCTAATTAGCCCCAAGAAGACTTTCACGTGGACTCCTCACCACGTCCTCGCCTTTCGTAAGGTGAAGGAGGCCCTGTCAAGTCCACCTATCCTCGCTACTTTCGACCCAGCGCTCCCCACCGTCCTCCAGACAGACGCCTTGCGCCTGTACGGGGTTGGTTACGCCCTTCTCCAGGATCACGGTGGAGGAAAGTACCGGCTCGTACAGTGTGGCTCTCGCTTCCACACTGATGCTGAGTCTCGCTACGCTACTATTGAGCTGGAGCTGCTGGCATTGGTATGGGCCTTATCGAAGTGCAAGTTTTACTTGATTGGCCTACAGCACTTCGACCTTATCACAGACCACAGGCCCTTGGTCCCCATTCTTAACCACTATTCGCTGGACGCCATCGAGAATCCCAGCCTCCAGCGCCTGAAGGAGAAGATTTTGGCCTTCGTCTTCACCGCGGCTTGGCGCGCAGGTAAGGAGTTGTGCATCCCGGATGCCGTCTCCCGCTCCTCAGTCAGCCGCCCGACACCTGAAGAGGAGATGCTCAGCACCGAGGCCGGTTTCTCCGTCAGCAACATCGTCACTTTGCAGGCCGTACAGTCCCTCGCCAGCACCCAGGCCTCAGTGTCGCCACCCGACAGCAATCTGGCCCTTGAGGAACTACGGACCGCGGCACGCGATGACCCCTCCTACACTCAGCTCTTGGAGAGTGTGAGGACTGGGTTCCCTCGCGACCATTTTGACCAACACAACGCCCTACGCCCGTATTGGAAGATACGTGAGGACCTCTACGCAGATGGGGACCTCGTCCTGTAAGGTGCCCGCGTGGTCGTCCCTGCAGCTCTCCGTCGTCGCGTTCTGGCCTGCTTACACGACAGCCAATGTGGAGCAGAGGCCACCAAGCGCCGAGCAAGGCAGGCTGTGTACTGGTCCGGCATTGACACGGATATCGTCAATACGGTCCGTGCCTGTAAGCCTTGCCAGATCATGCAGCTCAGTCAACAGCAGGAGCCCCTCTTGTGCGACGACAAACCCACCAGGCCCATCGAGTCCGTGTCCGTGTCGGCTGATTTCTTCAGCACAGCTGGGAAACATTTTCTAGTTGTTGCCGACCGACTCTCTGGCTGGCCTGTGGTGGTAATCTGTGGCTCGGACACGACGTCCGCGGCCACCATTCGCCACTTCCGGCGCCTCTTTCGTGACCTGGGCGTTCCCGTACGTCTGCGGACGGACGGTGGGCCACAGTTCACCAGCCGGGACTCCACAGGATTCCTGGAGCGTTGGGGAGTCCTCCACATCGTGTCAACACCCCACTACCCACAGTCAAACGGCCACGCTGAGGCTGCGGTCAAGAGAGTAAAGCACCTCATCCTCAAGGTGGCCCCTTCAGGCAACATAGACTGTGAGGCGTTTTGCAAAGGAATCCTGGAATTACGTAATACTCCCACCCACACAGGACGCTCCCCTGCCCAGATCCTGTATGGTCAGCCTCTCCGCTCTTGCGTTCCTGCACACGCCGAAGCCTTTGCGAAGGAGAGGCAGACCAGAGCCGAGAGCTGCGACCGCCGCGCCGCTACACATGCCCAGAACGCCAAGGCTCGGTATGACGATCGTGCCCGCCCTCTTCAGCCGCTGGAGATTGGTGCCCTTGTCCGCGTCCAGGACCCGACGACGACATGTTGGGACAAGGTGGGCATAGTGAATGGCGTCGGCCGGTCGCGGGACTACAAGGTCAGGATGCCGAGCGGCTGCGTCTGATGAAAGAACCGCCGCTTCCTCCGGCCAGTCCCACCCCCTGCTGCTGGCCCCCTGACCGAGGACGAGTCCACTACACCTCACGAGGATCCGCCCAACAGTGCACCTCGACGCTCGGAGTGACTTAGGACTAAGAAGTCCGCTCAAGACAAAGACTATGAGCGTGAGGGGGGGAGGGAGATGTAGGTTATGTATCTAAGCTGCTGTGCTGAGTAGCAACCTTGTATATAAGCTACTGTGCCGAGTAGCATCTATGTATATAATTACGTGGCAACATTGCACGTGTTATGTGGCAATATTGCCCCGAGGCTGCCATATGGCAATGCAGCCTCAGTCTGACTCTGTGGGTCGTGCAAGGCACACGCTAGTCACTACTTGTATTTCTCTTATCCGTTAATAAATAGACTTCAGTGTTACCCGGTGTTTCCCTACCTATCACTGCCTTCTTGGAACCTTCAGTAGGTACATTTTGCATATGATAACAGGTCCCCTAGTTGTCTCCACGTGCACTCCCAGAACTGAATCCTCGAAGTCTGGCAACACTCTGTGACTCAACCGTGACCTGATGGCCACAGCGACACCGTCGTTCAGCTCACCCGTCATGTTCCTCTGGTATACTGTACAGTGTAGCCAAAAATTTTCAGCTTACTTTCGTCCTTTATGCTAGTACTGTTTAACAGAATGATGTCTGGGTCTAATTGGTAGTATAAGTTAGACAGTTCGTTACTTCTATTAAGGGACCAGTGTAGGACATTATGTTGGACAATTTTCATCCTGCTAACGACTGCCATTTCGGAGACTGCAGCTTGGGGCGTAGCTTGGAGTGTTTGCTCGGCTTCTGCCATTTCTAGGGGGACGGAACTTCTTAGCAGAACCTTCGGACATCTGCTTGTCAGTCAATGGCGGGCCCTCGAACTTCTCGTCACCCGTGTACAGGAAGGTGTTCAGGTCCTGGGCCTGCGTGTCGTAGTAATCAACTGACGCTGCAGCTCGAGGGTCTTGTTCCTCTGTGAGTGAGTCGTCATCATCTGGTCGCAACCATTGACTGTCGTTGCAGTCCGATGGTCACTGTCGTCGCTGGGAGTGCATGTAATGGGATCGCGGGCATTTACGGTTTCGTTGGAGCTGTGATCCCAGAGGTACTGACTGGCCACGTCGGAATTGCGGTTATACTGACTTTTGCCTAAGTCAAGGTGGTCATGGTCTATTTCTGGCGTGGGTTGAGGTCGTCGATAAGTCGTTGAGTGCGTTGCTGCCTTAAGGATTTCTTTTGAAGGGACTTTGTCTCGTATTTCAACAGGTGCATTGTTGTTCCTGGTTAGTGTCTCGATGAGGTGTTTCGAGAATGAACCTGGATGAACCATGTTCATGTGATGAGCATGCAGGTAAGACAAGTATATAGTGGTGGCTTTGAACTCGTCCAGCTGTGGAGAGGAGACGCTCCTGATGCTCTCGGCCACTGCGTCCCTCATGGCGCCCAGTGACTCAGTAACTGCCTGTTTTATTGAGTCCTTGATGGTTCTTATCTCTGATTGCAGGACTTCCATGGTCTCGCTGACATTGTTGAGCTTTTGGGAGTCTGCTTGTGTTTCTTTTAGAGCGTCTCATAGGGTTTGGCTGTAAGCCATGATCGTCGACTGAGTGGTCCTTTCTATTGTGTTAGAAATTTCCCTGGTTTCTTTTTGTTTGGTTATTTCGGTCAGTTTCTTCTCTGTTTCTTGTAGTACCTGTTTCCTGACCAGGCAGGTGGCAGAGAAGGTCCTGTGGTCACTCTCTCAGACGACACACTTTTTTATGGTGCTACGGCAGTCTTTGTAGAAGTGCTGATCAGATGAACACTCAGAGCATATGATCCCTTGCATGGGGCAGTTCTTGGTCATGTGGTCATTGTATTTATAGCACTACATACATTGTTGGATGGGCGTATACTTTTCATATTCTATTTGGTGTGATGAGATGGAAGTGCCATATGCATAGAGCCCCTTCTCCTTCATTCTTTTTGCATCCGTTGTGTCTGCAAAGCGAACCTTGATTATATTATGGGCATGCGTAGGATACACCTCCAAAACCTTGACATTGTTTTGCTTTTGTATTTCATCTCTTATTTCTTCTGCGTTATTTTCCACTACATCTTTGTCTAACTTCTTACACACAATGGTGAGCTTGGCGCCGTATTCGCGTGGGACAATGACCTCGTAACCGTTAGTTTTCATTTTGTCCATGGCACTAGACTAAAGTAGTTTATCAGCATCTTCATCTATTTCTGTGAGGATGATGTAACCATCTCTCAGATCCACAAGTCTATTTATTCTCACCCTTAATTCGCTCAATAGCCTTTTTAGCCCTATCCGAGACCCCTGGGTCGGGGTTCCGGAGATCTTCACTCTCACTTTGGCCATGGTCAGTAACATACATGAATGAATGAATGAAAATTCTACCTAATCTGTCCACCTCAGCTAAACCCCATGGATGCCGGTCCTTCTGTCCGCTTGCTGGGCGAGTAAAGACGGGTCTAGGGGTTGGGTGAACAGACAATCCCCTGACGGGGGCCTAGCCAAGCCCTAACACCTAACAGTGACAGGTTATGAAGCACTGCCGAATCCCTAACAGAAAATGTTGCCACCCTTACTGTCTCGACTCAGCAGCCCTCTGAGGGCCCCCCCTTGAGGCTCTGCCCGGAGGGTTCGCGTCGTTACCAAACAGCAGGGACTCTAGGCGAAAGGATAGGATTGGGTAGGCAAGACACCACATACTATCGGGATCCCTCTCCTATCTCTAACTTTCCCCAGCGCCTCCCTATACCTCTTGAAAAGATCCTCAATCCTAACCCTTCCTATGTCGTTACCTGCTACACTAAGACACACAACTGGCTTGGTACCCTCTCCTGACAAAACCCTATCTATCCTCTCAGCTACATGTCCTCTCCCAGTCCCAACAAAACACACCCTAGTCCCGCGTTTCCCATCTCTTGCACAAAAATTCCTATCTAAGAACCTCACCTGGCTGTCCCCAACTACCACGACCTTACCACTGAGCAGGGTTTGAACAACTTCCCTTTTCTCTCCTGGCACCACACCGTCCTGCCTCTTCTCTTCCTCGCCAGCTTCCTCTAACTCTTGGTAAGGGTTATTGCACTCCACACCCCGATTAGCTTTCCTAAGTCTGTCCCTAGTCCCCTTGGAGACAACCACTCTCCACCCCTGCTCCTCCTGACCCTCCTTCGCAAGTGTCCTGCTAGGCAGGACACCTTCCTAAGAGAGTTCAATCCTGAGGGCTTCTTTCTCCCCCTTTAAAATGTCGATCTCTCTCCTCAATTGCTCCAGCTGACTTAACAGAGTGGCCAGGGGGTCATCTTTCCTCACTCACCGTCCCTCTTCCACCGCAAAACAACGGTCCATGGCGGCCATTACCTATGCTCACTAACACGAGTAGTACCTTTTTAACGGGTCAAGCTTGGTCAAGATATTCCACATCATAGTCGTGCCCCTCGTCCACTGATTCGAAAACAGCTGAAAAGAATGTTAATAGATTAGTTAGACGTGAACGCCCTCTTGTGAAGCCATGTTGGGAATCATTGATTAACTTGTGCTTCTCCAGGTGATTTCCAATAGAGTTTGAAATTATTGCTTCCCGTAATTTATCTGCAATTCATTTTAAGCTGATTGGACGGCAGTTAGAGGATAGTGATCTATCTCCCTTCTTGAAAATTGGTATTATATTCTGTATCCTCCATGATTCTGGTACTACACCCGTTTTAAAGGACATGTTAAACAATTTTGCTAAGGGCATACTAAGCTCTTCCTTACATTCCATTAATACTCTGGCAAATATCTCATCGGTATCTGGCGACTTATTAGGCTTTAACTTGTCTATTTCCTTACTAACGTCGTTACCAGTCATTACCATCTCGCTTTATCTATTTCTTCACTATCCCTGTATATAGTCTGTGCCTCGGGTATCATGTTCAAATTTTTGGTGGTGCAAACTATTCAGAAAATATTTATTCAGATTATTGCTCATTTCTCCATCGTTATCAGGTAGCTCGCCAGTATCTGACTGTATTGCTCCAATCTCTTTTCGTGTTTTAGTTTGATACATTTGAATGAATCCCTTGGGGTTTGACTTCGCCCCTCTTGCTACCTTCAGTTCATTATTCCTCTTTGCTTTTCTAATCTCGGTCTTAATCCTTATAATAATCTCGGAGGTAAACTTCACCACGATTTGTTCTTCTACCTATAGCCTTCCTTTGTCCAATAATATTTTTTAAATAATTGATTAGCCATTTAGGGTCATTGTTGTCTGGTCTGATATTTCTGTATGGTATGTTCTGCCTTTTTACATAAACTAACTCAATATTTAAATTGTTGTGCAACTTGTCAACCTCAGATCTCGTGATCAGGTCATCCTCAACCGTCATATTTTGTGATGATATCGTTGTCAGGTCTCCCGGTAAAGTGAGGTCGCCCTCTGTGGGTACATTGTGTGAGGTCACCTCACATGAGGTCATGTAATCCATCCCCAAACGTGTTACCCCTTCTCTCAGCTGCCTTTTCAACCAATCATAGTTTGCCCTTCTGAAATCTGGGACTTTAATGGTATTTTCAATGAGTCTGCCATTAAATTCTAATTGAAATCTTTTTTCTTTGTGATCGCTGTTGGCAAGTTTGTTCCATACCTCAACATTATTAATGAGGTTTTCTCTATTTGACAGAACTAAATCGAGTATATTATTACCCCGGGTGGGTTCGGTTATATGTTGACTTAGGAAACAGTCCTGAACTGTTTAAAAAAAATCCTCAGATTCTGAGTTACCCGTAAGGTCGATCCAATCTATTTGGCTAAAGTTAAAGTCAACTACTATACAGACTTTGCTATGTCTGGAAGCCCTGTGTATTTCATCCCAAATAAGTCATTCATTAACTCGATCAAGGTTAGGAGGTCTATATATTACTTCTTCAAATAATTTTTCTCTACCATCGATTAATTCTAGCCAAGTTGTTTCTGTATTTAGTTCATTTTTTTTTACTCGTTGATTTTACACTTCAGATTATTCCGATTATTCCTGACATAAATTGCTACTCCGCCTCTTTTCCTAATCTGCCTATCTGTATGGAATAGTTTGTAACCTGCAATTTGGTATTCGGCAGGTAACTCTCTTGAGTCTAAGTTTATCCATGTTTCGGTGAATGCTATTATATCGATTTTTTTCGGTACATACCAACACACTCATTTCATCTATTTTGTTTCTCATACTCCTACTGTTTGCGTAGTAGACATTTAAGTTAATCGTGTTCTAAGTTCTCTCTTTGACTTGTGTTTAGTTTTGTCATCATTCCTAGCACTATTTCCCTATTACATTTCACTCTGTTTACCCGCTCTTACTGCAGTCTCCTCCACCTTCGTGCCCATATGTTCCTCTAGCAATTTAAAGACTTCAACATCTTTTGAACTGCCCTCTCGAGAGAGCCAGCCAGGGTTGCCACCCCATCCCTGGCATAAAGGTCCCTTCTGCCGTAAGATTTGTCCCAGTTGTCCATGAATGAGACTGATATAGACTTGCAATATCTGTCAAGACGGCCGTTGACACCAACTGCCCATGACAACCATTCAATGCCAACTCTCCTTCTAGGCAAGACACCACATATGATATGGATCCCGCCCTTCAACCTAATATGTTCTATAGCTGCCTTGAACTTATCAAGAAGCTCCTCACTCCTACACAGACCAATATCGTTGCCTCCTGCACTAAGGTATATAATGAGTTTGTTCCCATTACCAGACAAGATATTATCCATCCTGTCAACTATATCCCCCACCCCAGCTCCTGGTAAACACACCCTCATCCTAGTTTTATTTCTACCACAAAAAGCTCTATCCAGGTACTGTACCTGGGAAACACCAACAATTAAGGTTTTTGTACCTTCCCTCTCAGCCCTGTCCCTGACTATGCTAACATCCAATTCGTCACTCAAAGGACTAAAAGAGTTTTTACACTTAGCTGTTGTCGTTTCCTTGGTGTCTTTTCTCACTACCATTTTGGTCGTTCTCCTCACAACCTTCCATTCGCCTGAGTTTTCTTCACACGCGGGCTTTCCTTGTCTCGTGTCTTCTTCCTTCATCCTCGCTATCACTTCCAATAAATTCAAGTTTTCTTCTTTGATCTTCTCTCACTCAGCCCTCAGTAGGGCACAGCCCTGCTTACAAGTAGAACTAGCCATTACCGACAATTTATTCCCGGGAGCTTAGTCTGCCGTGACCTTTCCTCTAGCGGCTTCTCTGAATCATTTATATTAAACTGATTTATGCGTGCTCACTAATTCATGTTTATTTCCGTAACTAATGTCCGCTTCATGACCCATACCTAATTCACTGATTAATTTATGTTTCACTGGTTAATTTTTGTTTCACTGGCCCATATCGGTTTCACTGGCTCATGTCTGCTTTACTAGCTTATGTTTGCTTCACTAGCTGACGTGTGCTTTATTGGTTCATATCTGCTTCACTGGCTATTGTTTGTTTCATTGCCTGACGTCTGTCTCAATGGCTCATGTTTGCTTCACTGGCTCATGTTTGCTTCACTGCCTCACGTCTGCACTAGTAGCTTAAGTTTTCTTCACTGGCGCTTATCTGATTCATTGGATCATATCTGCTTCACTGGCTCATCTTTGTGTCATTGGTTGACGTCTGCTTCACTGGCTCATGTTTGCTTTACTGTCTCACGTCTGCTTCACTGGCTCTATCTGCTTTATTGGATAATATCTGCTTCACTGACTCATGTCTGCTCCATTAGCTTATGTCTGTTTCATTGGTTCATGTCTACTCCATTGGCTGATATCTGTTTCAAAGTCGCATGTCCTTCTCTCTGGCCCATGCTTGCTTCACTGGTCCAAATATCGATCACCTTTTGCATACAATTTCTCTCATGAGTCTACAGTATTACCCCTTCTAACATTGTGTAGTGTGAGCCGAAGGTCAGAGACACGTAAATAAAATGGAGGAAATCTTAAGAAACAAGTCAAACCCCTCTCTGCTAGGTATATCTGTTCATATCAGCTCAGTTCATGCCTCACCATCTGACTGATGGATGCTTTCTGCCATTTTTTTAAACACTCTGAGCAGCAGGCCTGAAAAGCTATCCCGAATGTCGGGTTCCTCTTTAGTAATCCGTCAATTGGATTAGTCAAATACGAATATCAATCCCGAATATCGGGTTATTATTTAGTAACACGAACGCCGCAACTCAAGAGGGTTGGTACGCTATATCCAAGATAAATGTAAACTAATCTTTTTTTTAGTTTTTTAGTTTTACAATTTACATATATACATAAATATTATACAGTATATTAACATATTTGTAAGTGAAATATTTGGATGACTTTTCTTTTAAAATACACTTGATCATCCATTTATTATAATATATCCTGCCTTTAATAAAGGCTATAGTCTCCTTAGCATTATAATTTTCCTTCCTACTTAACCACATACAGTAAATATAATCTGACATTAAGAAATGCAAAAATAATTTGCTATTGACATTGCAGACTGTACTCAGGAAATTTTTAAACCATTTAATTATCTCTTTGTTATGGAAACAGAAGTAAAATCCATGTAATTGATAGTCTACCTCACCACATCTTAGACAGCTATCATCTTGTTTTATGTTTAACATTTTTAGTCTCTGATTTGTTGGTAGACTTTCATGAATATACCTATATATGAAGCCTCTCTGGTGAGGATCCATATATTTACAAGTAATATTTTCCCAGAGCACCAGCACCACGAAAGGCAGAAATATGACGAATGTTCGTGTTTATCAGGAGAACAATAAGCGTTTCATTACAGAATGAGAGAGGAAAGTTGAAAATACATAGGTGAAACTATAAGATCTATGCCACTCATTCTTAACTTTTGTGGCTCATTAAAAAGAAATCACCAGGTGTGGGCGGCGGCGTCTGTGTGTGAACTCCACTTGACACCGTTGTTGCTGTGTTATAATAGGTGTAAAGGACAGATCATTAGTAAGATAGGTGAGAGGGAACCCAGGTGAGGCAAACAAGGTTAGGTAGCTCATTATCTCTTTCTCTTTCTCCTCCACATCGTGTTTTTTTTGGTCTCTTTCTTTGTTTCTGCAAATTATTATGTATATGTCTGTCTGTATCTTATTCTACCAATCACCTGGACCAAAATATCTACAATCAATATCTATCATTGTCTCACTTGAGCAAGATGTCTGGAGCCTCTGTTCACCCCTATTTAAGTCCACCTCCACCTGAGACTATCTGAGTCCGCCTGAATCTACTTTGGTCTGAATATGTCTACTTCTGTCCACCTGAGTTTACCTGTGCCCACCTGGGTCTACTTGAATCTACCTGAGTCTACCTTAGTCTACATTAGTCTCCTTGGGTCCACCTGCGTGGTCTCGTTTATTCACTCCACTTCACTGAGTCTCTTAAGACACCAGCACTGTTGGTATTCGTCTCCTCTTATATTTTCCTTCGCTTTCGTTTCCTCCTCTTCACATCCTGTCCTTCCCATTCTTACCAATTATCATCTATATTCTCTCCTTCCTCCCTGTCTATTACTCTCACTCCCTCCCATCTCACCCAATGATACCACTGACTACTTCTTCCCTCTTTGTACTCAGACACTCCTCCTCAGCCCCCCTCTTCCCCACCTCACCTGCTTTCCACTTCCCACTTACAGTCTCCCTTAACGAAGACTGTAAGGGTAAGAAAGGAATACTTATAATTTCCCTCTCTCTGCCACAACCCTTTCCACCTCATCTTATACCACCTATTCCACAAATGCCATCCTTCATCTCTCTGCCACTAGTCCTTCATACACATCCCCTTCGTCTTCCATCGCCTCCACATATAAAGTATTTTCCTCTTCCACCCTCTCCACATTTACAGGTATATTATTTTCCTTTCCCACATATACATTCACTTCTTCTTTCACCTTCTCCATATATATTTTCCCTTTTCCAACTCCCTAACAAATACATTTTCTTCCTCTCCCTCCTCCTTCACACACTGTATATACTGTACCCCTTTTTTCTTCCACCCAATGCCTCTTTCTGTTCCTCTTCTCCCCCCTCCCGTACCCCTCTGTACCATAACACAAACACACCCTTAAACTGCAACATACATCATACCTTCTTTTTCTCTTACCCTCCTCCCCTTCCCTGGTCACAATTCACGTCCCTCCCTCCCTCCCTCTCTCCCTCCCGCTTTACCACGACACAAACTTCCTTCCGACCCTTCACCTCTTATAGCGTTCAATATAAACTTCTCTTCCTCCTTTCTTCCCTCCTACTTCTCCTCCTCCTCATCCTTCCCCCTCCTACTTCTCTCCCCCTCCTCCTCCTTTCCCCGTCCTACCTCTCCTCCTCCTCCCTCATCTCTAGTTATTATTGAGTGACAAAGCATCTTGGGTCATTTACACAGCCACACAGAACTTTAGAAAGGATTATATGGGCAGACTTGGTTTTTAAGTAGCTTTACACAGACAAACAGAGTCTTGTGGAGTTCAATATAGCTTAAGAAGCCTCCGGACAAAGACTGACACTGTTCCATAGCCTGATATACCTCCTACAGCCTGACACAGCCCCCCACAGCCTGTCACAGCCTGCCACAGACGCCTACAGCCTGATAGAGCCTGGCACAGCCCTACATAGCCCATATCAGCGACACGCAACATTAGGAGAGCATCACAACAACCAGTGAGTCTAAACACAAGCTCGAAGTTTGTCTCGAACACCTACCCCTATCCCAACCCCTTCCCCGCCTTTCTCCTCTTCTTAGGACAACGATATTCCTCAAAACATAAGTGAAAAATGACAACATCTCTCTCAACCGACAAGGAATATATTACTTCATTCTTGGGAAACGAGAGAGAGAGAGAGAGAGAGAGATTAGTGGAAAACTTTTACGCCATGAGAGTGAGTGAAACCATTTGCAAAGAAAAAAAACGCCAATTTCAAAGCCAAACTACACATAAACTTTGGGTTTGAGGGAGTTTCTAGCTTGTAAATTAGAGAGAGAGAGAGAGAGAGAGAGAGAGAGAGAGACTTTATCAAAACTTATTTAGAAAGATAGTACTTTTGTTTTTGGTAAACTCTTCTTATTCTCAGATTTTGTTTGTGAGATTTCCCTTGAATGTATTACAATTTTTGCAATATTATTCAAGTGCGTTCTGTCCTCAGACTCGTGGAAGACGAAGACGCTTCGGTGAATAGATTTGTAGATAAATTTATAACGAATTGCACCATCTGACAACTTTCCCCAACAAACATTAACTCCGTCACTTGTTCTGCATGTCTGTTTATGTTTATGTATCTGGCTGTCTGTCTCTGTGTCTGTCTCACTCACTTTCTTTTTCTTCTTCTGTCTCAAATAATATTTTGCACATTCTCTTCTTTTCAACAGGGAGCTTCATGTTTTGCATACGTTCACCGAAGAGCAACTAACCTGTATAAGGCTGGTGGCGTAGCTCAAAGTAACCGAGTAACCAGGCGTGTGGCACAGCGATGATTGGCTAAATGCATAGTTTCTTGGGTCCTCGAGTTTGAACAATAGGTACAACGTTTACATGTGAAGATTAAGAGATGCTAATTAACTTCTGTTAAGATGTTTTTACCAATGAAGATTAAGTGACATTATTTTTTAGCTTTTCATCTGTGAATATTTAAGTAATAATGTTCATTTATACTTTTATCCCGTAATACTGAACACCACCTACTGGCTTTAAATCTGAACACCGAACAATAAACTCCTAACTATAAGTCTTAATACTGAACACCACCTACTAGTTGTATGTCTGAACACTGAACATCACCTACTAGCTGTAAATCTGAACACTGAACACCACTCTACTAGCTGTAAGTCTGAACAATGAACACCACTCTACTAGCTGTAAGTCTGAACACTGAACACCACTCTACTAGTCGTAAGACTGAACAGTGAACACCACTCTAACCACTCTAAGAGCTGTAAGACTGAATACTGTACACCACATTACTAGCTGTAAGTCTATCACTGAACAATACACTCCTAACTGTAAGTCTTAACACAAAACACCACCTACTAGCTGTAAGTTTGAACACTGAACACCATACTCCTAGCTGTAAGTCTGAACACTGTAAAACACAGTCCTAGCTGTAAGTCTGAACACTAAACACCACCTATTAACTATAAGCCTGAACACTGAACATCACTCTACTAGCTGTAAGTCTGAACACTGAACACCATTCTACTAGCTGTAAGTCTGAACACTGAGCACCACTCCACTAGCTGTAAGTCTGAACACTTAACACCACTCTACTAGCTGTAAGTATGAACACTGAACGCCACCAACTAACTATAAGCCTGAACATTGAACAGCACCTTCTGACTATTAGCCTAAACACTGAGCACTGTACACCACCTTCTAACTATAATCCTGAACACTGAACACCACCTACTAACTATAAGCCTGAACGCTGAACACCATCTTATTATTATAAGCCTGAACACTGAACACCATCTTATTATTATTAGCCTGAACACTGAATTCCACCTGCTAACTATAAGCCTGAACACTGAACACCACATTTTGACTATAAGCCTGAACACTGTACACCACCGTTTGACTATTTGCCTGAACACTGAACATCACTCAGTCTCAAGGACTTCTTATGCATCGTCGCCCTATGGCTATGCTGTCATCGCCTATTTTCTCCTGGCCACACGACAATGAAATAGGGTTTCCATGTGTTTCTTCTCAGAGGACGAACCTGGAGGGACGGGAAACTTGCATTACCTAAAGCTAGTATTGAAAATGGTTGTTATTATGAAGGGCCGACATTAAGAAGGGCCGGTATTATGAAGGGCCAGTATTACGAGAAGCCGGTAGTACGAGAGATTGGGATTACGAAGGGCCGGTAATACGAAGGGCTAGTATTACGAAGTAATCGTATAGAAAAGGACTGTTATTACGAAGTACCAGTATCACGCATATTACACAAGATTGGTCATACATACGAGTTATATTACGAATGACGGGCTTTACGAATATTACGTATTTTTGGTCAGCATGAAATAGAAGGTGAGGATTGCTATTTCGCGTCAAAGAGACAGATACCTATTTATTTATTTTTATCATTCTCTTGGAGTCTCGCCTTGCATGACTGACTTCCAATCACGGGGAGAAAATGAGGCCGATGCTGTGATTATATGTCGACACGTGGGAACATCAAAAACTCATTAATGAGGTGGGGGAATGATCTCTCTCTGGCTGCTTAATAGAGATCCACTGGTTCGTGAACGGTTGTAGAGAGTAAAAATGTATTTTGGGGTGTGGGTGACGGGGGTTGGTGATTGATAGGGTATAAATTTGGAGGTTAGAAGGGATGGATATTACCGTGGTCAATAGTTGCTGACATTTGAACGTCATTCGACATAACCCGTGTCAATTGACGGTTCAGTAGACAAAAGACATCATGGTGATTGTAGGACCTGGCAGTGAGTAACTAACGTTATACTGAAATGCGGACTCCACGACGAACAACGGATATCACAGTAAACAACAGACGTCACAATGAACAACAGACATCACAGTGAACATCAGACATCACAGTGAACAACAGACGTCACTGTGAACAATAAACGCAACAGTGAACAACATACATCACATTAAACAACAGACATCACAATTAACAACAGACATCAGATTGAACAATAGAAGTCACAGTAAACAACGGACGTCACACTGAACAACAGGCGTCACAGTAAGCAACAGATGTTACAATGAACAACAGACGTCATATTAAACAACAGACGTCACAGTAAACAAAAGACGTCACAGTAAACAACAGACGTCACAGTAAACAACATACGTCCCAGGCTTCGACTTCCAGGATAATTACGCTTCTAACAAAAGCCTTAATAATATTAGAACTGACAACTCTCGACAACTTAAGGCGGCACAAGACCACACCGGATATGTGTAATTATTAACTTAATTGTGTATTCGATGATTTGAACACCTAAGTCCTAAGATCATTTGCCGGTTTGGAGGTTCTGACTGCCAAGAGCTGGGCACTATGATGGTTGGAGTTTGTGATAGGTAGGTCAAGTCCCTCGAGATATTGGTACTCGGCAACATATATTTTGGCTCAGGAAACTCTAACTTCACGTTAAATTGACCTGACTTGAAGAAAGTTTATATAGCCAGAATTTTACGGACATAAATTGTACAATTTCAATGATATAACATTGCTGGGAGTTATGAGGCTGCAACTTTCTTGAAGATTAGATTCTAGAAAGGTTTTCTCCCTTTAACTGAAAATAGCTTTTGTTAACTTATATGGATTAATATACTGTATTTCCATTTATTTTACATTTATTACTCATATTTTAATTATTCCGAATGTATGTTCTGTGGGATGATCGTCTTCAAATGCAGCGTATTAAAGACGACTCCCTGGAAATTAATGCACATATGATATCATTCTATAGTGCCACATAACACCATGACAGAACACCTTACAAGTTCAAACAACACCATTCATTACCATACACACGCACTACTACTACTACTACTACTACTACTACTACTACTACTTTGCTGTCACTCGGAATCGAGTATGACGATCATCCAGCTACGATACAATGATATGAGTTATAGGGGATGTCACCTTCATTGTGGGTTTTGAGGTGACTAAAGAGGCCGATAAGTAACCGGCAGAGTTGTTCACAGATGTTGCACATGTGGAGGGCTACATCGAGTGCGGAGGGGCGGTGGCAGCGTCTTTCCGGCGTTGGCTCTTGTCTGCCTCGTTATGCAGTCGGGCTAACACGAAAGTATTGACACCTTCTCGTGTGGTGTTCCTCCAAGCGTTACGATGTGGAGCAATCGAATTCCAGGTGAGGGGTTCAATTTGGAACTTTTTCTGGTTTGTCTTAAGACTATCCTTATACCTTTTCAGTTGCCCGCCAGCGTTACATTTACTATTCGTTTGGTGACTGTAAAGGAGCGGTTTAGGCAGTCTACTGTCATCCATGCAGGTAACATGGCCAGTCCAACGTAGTTGTTTATGGATAATGGTAGCCTCGATGCTCCTACAGTTGGTGTCAGCGAGAATACTGGCATTTGTTATCTTGCCTTCCCAGCGAACTCGGGGGATAGAACGTAGACTACGTTAGTGAAAGTTTTCAAGTGCCTTGAGGTGCCTCCTGTATGTGAGCCATGTCTCTCTGCCCTATAGCAGGGTGGGGAGGTCCGCTGCTCGATATACGTACAACTTTGTAGATAATTTCAGCTCCCTACAGCTGAACACACGGGTACGGAGTTTGCCAAAGTCTTGAGATGCACATCTGATCCGATGTTGAATCTCTTCATCGATGTCCGCAGTGGTGGATAGGTGGGAGCCGAGATGCCGAAAGTGGGTAAAATTAGAGAGGATAGTACCGTTAACCTGGATGGATGGTGGAGCTGTGGTTGAACCATGGGCAGGCTGAAAGAGAATCTGAGTCTTAGGTACATTCATCGCAAGGCCGAAGTGTGCATACGCATCTGCGCAGGTGTTCAGGATCTCCTGTAGGTCGCGTTTAGTGTAAGCGAAAAGAGTGAGATCGTCTGCATAATGAAGTTCAATAATAGAAGCTGCCGACATCTTTGTTCCTGCTTGGAGTCGTCTTATGCCGAAAAGACCCTTCGTCCGTTACTGAATGTCCACCCTGTCGGCAGCCAAGAAAAAATAAAAGAGAGTTGGTGTCAGTACACATCCTTGTTTTACCCACGTTTGGATGGGGAAGAACTCATACTAGATGCCGTTGATACCATCGTACAGTTGCTTTACAATGGCGAAGAATTTTGGTGGGCAGCCAAAACGGCTGAGGGCCTGAGAGATGGCTTCCCTGTTGGCCGACTCGAAGGCCTTGGTTAGGTCGATGAACGCCTTGTACAGTCTCGTTCAAGATTCTTCGAACACTGCTGGAGACAGCTGGCAACTTAAGGTCGTTTGTTTACTATATAGTACAGAGTAAAAATTATGAATGAATGTAAAACTGATCGGTGATTGGTTGCTTAGTTCCCCGTTGTTTAATTAATGATTAGGCTTTGTTGTTTCGTATTATATTACACTTTTCTGCTGGTATATACTGTTAATTTGATTTTAAAATTGCTAGAACAATGGGCCAACCTATATGAATTATTGTTTAGATAATTAAACATAAGTAAAAATCGGTAAGTATGTTAAAGAACATCATGCATCGGGCACAGCTGTGTGCAGGTTGTTATGAGGTTGATTGTTTATCATTAATTTATCCTAATATCATCTTCAAACGTTTAATTCCTTTCGGGTAATTAATCCAGTCCTTTGCGCAGTGTTCCTCCTAGCTTTATGGTATGGAGTGATCGTCGCCCAGGTGAGGGGTTGTTTTAGCACTTTTTTCAGGTTTTTCTTTAGACTATCTTATACCCTTTTCTTTGCCGGCCAGCGTTACGTTTACCATTTGGTAGGTGGCTGTAACGTAGCTGCTTTGGAAGTCTACTGATGTCCATGCGGGTAACATGACAATCCAACGTAGTTGTTCATGGATAGTGGTAGACCCTATGCTCGTACAGTTGGCGTCAGCTAGAATATTGGTATTTGTTCTATTGTCTTCCCAGCGAATTCGGAGGATATAACGTAGACTAAGTTGGAGAAAGTTTTCAAGTTTCTTGTGGTGCCTCCTGTATGCGATCCATGTCCTGCTGCTAAACAGAAGGGTGAGGAGGATCACTGGTCGACATATGTGCAGTACGTGCACCTTTGTAGATAATTTGAGCTCCCTACAGTTGAAGACACGGGTACTGGGTCTGCCAAAGGCTTGAGATGCACATATGATTTGATGTTGAATATCTTCATCGATGTCTGTGGTGGTGGATAAGTGGGGGCCAAAATACTGAAAGTGGATAACATTAGAGAGGGTAGGACCGTGGGTGGTGGAAATGTGGCAGAACCAAGGGCAGGCTGAAAGAGAATCCGAGTACTTACAGTTGGCTCCACTCCGGACTTTACCACCTAGCGTTTACAATCCCCTTTCTCTCTCTCAGGTGTGAACCCCCGAGCCCTAAGGTGTGAAAATGATTCATTCACTATTGAGAGGAAAGGAGAATGGGTGGGTGTGTCGGGGTTGGTGTCTTTTTGTGGGGTGAGAGGGAGTATTAGGTGATGAGGATGGAAAGTGTATATCAGTTGGGAGAGATTGCAGTGCAGAATAACGCTTTCATAATTGGGGTTTCGTCAGCTGAGTTAATCGTCTAGCGCTAACCAGATGAAAATAGTATAGTTACAATAGGATGCGAGGAGAGTTAATTCATGTTCTAAGTAAGGTGTTTTTTGCAATAAGGGCGTTTATTAACAAATGGATAATTGTTATGTTTGAATCTGTACGAGATTAAACTTTCCCAGCTGAATAAAATCGTATGGCGGTAGCCAGAATAAAGTAAATAAGAAGACGTCGTACTGAAGGGATTAATTATGAATCAAAGCAATCAGGAAGTAGGTAACACACATTTATTGTAATACAAACTTGATGTGAACAAAAGTAGTACAGTTGAGTGTCCGGTATAGAATCAGCAAACCACATAGTTTAATTGTCCCACACAGGTTAAATGGGTAATAAACTAATGACAGCCTCATTATTATTATTTTATCAAATATGCAATTTATGATGCAAAGCAATTTAGCTGTTGCTTAAAGATTTTAAAATTAATAAAATTTCTATGTTGTGCAAAAGAGGAAACCCTCGACTCCACCACCCACCTCTTACTCTGTGGGTTGCCAGTAATGGAATCAATGAAGACAATTTACAGGGTAGAATAATGTTGTTTCCTCTCATTTTAATGTGGCAGTTATGATGAAAATACAAATACAAGTAATACCCAGTATGTCAAACAACGGTCACAATCATATGAAGTAAAATTATATTTTTTTGATAATCCATTATCTGGTAACTGTATCGCAAAGGCTGAATCACGTCAGGATGAGCCGAGCACAGAATATGCAGATAGCAGACAAGTACTATAAGGTGCAATTAAATTACTCAAAAGGTATGGAAAAGGAAATTTCTTCTAAATAACAATAATCTGAATAAGCAGCTGAAACGATTAACTCCCACACCCTGGTCAACAGCAACTCTGTCTATGCGTGCCGTCACGTCACGGGAATTGCCCATGCCAACTATGTGGTCGTAGAAGTATTTTATAAATTCCAGCTAGGAAACACGAGGCTACATCTATACCTCAACAGCTCATATACACGCGGACTTCCATATAAAAACAATACCTTACTAGTCGGGAATCGAAACCTGCACCCTGCCACATCGACCACATAGTTGGCGCGGGCAATTCCCGATGGAGGTTCACGTTGCCTAAAAAAGACGAATGAACAGGCTTTGTGTGAAATAAAATATAACCTAGGATTACTTTTATTGTCCTTGTGTTGCGGAGGTAGCGATCCGCGTTCACAAGCAGTGGTCCGAGTTCAATTCCCAGCCAGTGAGGTATTGGCTGTATAAGGAAGTCCGCTTGCTCTATGGACTGATATATATATACCAAAGCCATTCAAATTTCCGGTCTCCTGCCAGCGATGGATCCACTTGAGCACAATGAGCTTCGAAATCCCCAGCCGTTGAACGATGGCCCGGTTACTAAGGCCCTCTTCGTGGAGAGCGATGATGTCACCAAGTTGACTTCCAAGGTTGTCTTGATGGTTCCTAAGGATGGATGTTGGAGGTCGAGAGTGACCGTGTAATTCTTTGGGGCCACAATCTCACCTCAGGTTATCGGTGATTGGATGTCTCTTTATTCTGTGATTGACCCACGCTGACGTGAGTTGCCTCTGCCCCACAGCAAACCAGATAATAGAAGAACAAACAAATATGATTTAAATTCATATGTTCGTGACCATTACTTGAAATACTGGGTATCCTTTATATTTGTGTTTACATCATAAATGCCTCATCGAAACGAGAGGATACAACATATATTCTACTTTGTTAATTGTCTGTAGTCATTCGACTAACAAAGTAGGAACTGGGTGGTAGAGGCCGGCAGGATAGGGGAGTGAGTGGGTAGTCGAGGGTTCCTCCTGCACCTTCGTTCAGTTGTGCCGTATCGTCCAGGGCAAAACGTATAACTTCATTTTTTAACATCTTTAAACAACAGCTTTGCATCACAAATTGTGCATTTGATAATAATAATAATAATAATAATAATAATAATAATAATATAATTTTTTTACCCTTTTAATCTAACTGTTTGGCATAATTAAACCATGTGATTCTATACCGGATAGCTGCCAACTAAATCTATTTTTGTTCACATCAGTTTGTATTACAATAAATGTGTGTTGCCCACTTCCTGACTGTTTTGATTGCTAATTAATCCCATCATTACGACGATTTTATTCAGCTGGGGAAGTTCCATCTCGTAGTCAAGGGGTTAAACAAAACTTCGCTGTTTCTACAAGATATAGATTCAAATATATCCATAATCCATTTGTTCATAAATGTCCGCTTTTGCATGAATTCATCCCCCTTTCATCCTATTGTAAATTTAGTAATTTCATCTGGCTAGTGTTAGATAATTACACTCATTTGAGGGAAGCACCACAGTATTGCCAAAGTTTTATTCTGCAATGTAGCATCTCCCAACTGATATACTCTGTACACTTTCCGTCCTCCCCCTAAGTAACCCCCCCCCAGAAAGACACATACCCCGTGTTATGACCCTTGGCCTCATAGGGTGTAACAATATCACAAATTCAACTTCGTACTAAAGGTCCAGGAATAGATCCCACCAAATTTTCACCTCATTACTATGGGGTATATTGAAATTCATAAGTAGATTTAATTACAAAATATATTAACAAACAAACAAACAAACAATAAAACAAGTACATCCATATGTAAATAAGTAAATAAATACAAATTAAATCTGAACAAATAAACTACTCAACCGAGTGACAAAATAACGAACATCAAAGTACTGATTAAACACTTATTTATTCTAGACACTACCCTGAACAACGTGGTTATCCAACACACGTAACTCATAAACAAGTAATTTATTTACCGTTGAATTCTAAAATGTGACTACCCACAGCCTCACATATAAATCACTATATAATACTTGGTGTTCTTAAAAATCGTGCAGTGTTAACACAGTATACAACTAGAAATATACAATAGGAGAGGAGATACTTATCTTACAACTGCCAGCCTAATACTAAAGCCCTCCCTGCTCTGAGAGGTAAAACTAAGCGAGTAGAGGTGGGCGGAAATGACATCATAAACAAAAGACGTCCAAGTTGCGAATCCACAAATAGCTATCAAACACTCACTCATTCACTAGTATTCGAGACAAATACAAAAAATATTACTTTGTTTTACCTAACACATTGAAACTAATGTTACTACATTTCAAGTATAACATATAATATCTTAATTTTAACTGCTTCAGTGTGTACACAACGAATCAGTCGAAGTTCATATGCAGACCAGTAACCTATTCATTGGTTCTCATTCCAACACTCGTTACATCTCCCCCCCTTAATTTAAAAGTTTAAGAAGCTCTGAATAAACTTTTACTCAACACGAGATAGAGTGTCGGCAATAATATTATCACAGCCCTTTATGTGTTTGATTTCTATATTATAGGGTTGTAGAGCTAATGACCTCCGTAACAGTCTTTGATTCTTATATCTCATATTATGAACAAATTGAAGTGGATTATGAACTCTATATACTATCACTGGGTAAGGTGATCCACTTACATACACCTCAAACTTTTCCAGGGCTAACAAAAGGGTCAATGCTTCTTTTTGTATTGTTGCATATCCACGTTAATGCTTTTTCAGTTTGGCCGAGAAATAACAGTTTGGGTGCAATATTCCATCTTTTCCTTTTTGCATTAACACAGCACCAACTCCTGTGTCACATGCATCCGATTGTATCACAAACTGTTTCTTAAAGTCTGGGAGTTGCAATAGAGGTGCTGTCGCCAACAACCCACGAACCTTTTCGAATGATGTCTGGCATTCTTCAGTCCACACAAACTTTCTTTTTGGGCTGACCAAATCTGTCATGGGAGTGACCACCCTGGCAAAATTTTGACAAAACCTCCTGTAGAATCCAACCATCCTGAGAAATCTTCTGAGAGCCTTTCGATTGTGAGGTGCGGATAGACTGAGAATATCGGCAACCTTGGCATCAATTGGAGCAATTTTCCCTTCTCCAATGACATGACCAAGGAAGATTAAGGTGGAATGTCCGAATTCACTCTTGGGTAGGTGTACGGTGAAGTTGAACTCTGCTAGACGATTGAAGAGTTCACGGAGTCGGCCATTGTGTTGTACCCATGTGTCACCGACGACGACCAGATCATCTAGATAGGCGTACACTCCAGGCAGTCCTCATGTCACTATATGCATCGCTTGCTGAAATGTGGCTGGTGCTCCTTTGAGGCCGAAGGGCATAACTTTCTATTGCCACAGCCCCTCCACAGTGACAAAAGCTGAAATCTGCTTTGCTTCTTCCGAGAGTTTGATTTGGTAGTAGCCTTTGAGAAAATCCAGCTTGGTGACAAATGATGCTCGACCCACACTATCGATGATGTCGTCGATGCGCGGCAATAGATATGTATCAGCACGTGTCACCAGGTTGACCTTTCTGTAGTCAGTTCACATGCGGGCACTTCCGTCGGGTTTAGGCACCAGCACACAAGGTGACGCCCATGCACTACTACTCCTCTCCACTAGGTCATGTTCCAGCAGATACTCCACCTCCTGCTTCAGCTTCTCCCGCTTATCAGGGATCATTCGGTAGGGTGCTTGCTTGATGGGAGATGTGCCAGGCAGCAGTACTAGGTCGTGCTCCAGCAGAGAACACTGGCGTGGCACATCGTCGAAGAGTGGCTTGAACTCCTGCAGCAGTTGCACCACATCCCGAGACTGCTGTTGTGAAAGATGGGATACTTTAGAGGTAGGGTCACACAATACACTGGAATTACAGATTTTATGGGGATATCCACTTGGAAATCAGTGTCTGGGACCACCTCCTCTCCTCCTGTTACCGGACAAACCACTTCATTCCTACCAAAATACGGTTTCAACCTGTTGATATGAGTCAAACTCTCCAATTTTCTCATGTCTGGATTCGCTATGACATAGTTGAGGTCATTTAATTTCTTAACTATAGTGATTGGACCCTCATATTTAGCTTGAAGGGGACTTCTATACAGGGGTATAAGTGTTAAAACTCTATCTCCAGGCTTAAATTCTCTAGCTTGAAAATGCTCATCAGATTGCGTTTTTATTTTCTCCTGTACTTCTGACAAATTTTCACGAGCAACCTCACCTACTCTCTTCAGTTTCTCTTTAAACTTCTCTACATACACTGACTAAGGGACTTTTATCTGATTACTTATCCAACTTTCCTTCAACACAGTCATAGGACCTCTTGCAGTATGACCAAAAATCATTTCAAAGGAACTGAATCCTAAGGAATCTTGGGGACTCTCTCTCTTATGGCAAACAACATAAGTGGTACTCCTTCATCCCAATCCTTATCAGACTCCATACAGTATTTCCTAAGCATAGATTTAAAAGTCTGGTGGAATCTCTCTAGGGCACATTGGGTTTGAGGGAGGTACGCAGAAGCTAGGTATTGCTTAATACACAATTCATTCATCACCTGCTGGAAAAGGAAAGAAGTAAAATTAGTACCCTGATCCTACTGTACAACTCTAGGAATGCCATATTTAGTGAAGAAGTTAGTCAGAGCCTTTACCACATGCTTTGCCTTGGTGTTTTGCAATGGTATAGCCTCTGGGTGCCTGGTGGTAGTACACATGATTGTTAACAAATATTGGTGGCCACATCGAGTTTTTGGGAGAGGACCTACACAATCAATTATAGCCCTGATAAATGGCTCATCTACCACAGGAATGGGTTTTAGGGGAGCAGGTTTTATGACCTGATTCAGTTTACCAGCCATATGACATTCATGGCAAGTTCTACAGTATCTGGCAACATCACCTTTCATTCCAGGCCAGTAAAAAGGCCACAAAATATTTTTGTATGTTTTCCTAACTCCTAAATGTCCTCCCAAACAGTTATGTGCTAATTTCAAGATTTCTCCCCTGTGACAACTGGGAATCACAACCTGATGCACAACATTCCAATCATCAGCAGGATCAGATACAGATCTGAACTTCCTCATAAGTTACCCTGAATCCATGTAGTAACAAACAGGCAATCGAGCCGCTTCTTCCATATCCACAGCCTTCCTACATAGTTCAGCTAATTCGGAGTCACTCTGCTGATCATCTATCAGTTTTTCCCTAGTGAGAGGTATTTTCTGAATGGCAATGTTGTCACCAGAAAAGAGATCAGCTTCAGATTTTGGGGAATGAATGTTAACTGAATCTTTAGCTTAACTCACATCTCTCCCACCAATGTCACTATCAAATGAATCATCCTGACTGTCAAACAGATTCTCAATACCTAAATCATTTTCATCATACCAGGTGCACTATTATCAGCAATACAAAGCTTAGAGTCAACTGAAGGAACGGTCTGTACCTTATTCCGGAGAGTCTGGCTCCTTGTAACTGCACATAAAGGAAATTAATCAGGGCTATTCTTCTTCAATTAAACCAGTATTATTCTCCACTGTAAGAGTCGAAGATACCACAGGATCTGGTACCACGCTGGCTCCTGCAATATCATTACCCAGCAAAAAAGTAACCCCTGTCACAGGAAGAGAATCTTCAACATAGTTTTTCTCTTCCTTCCGTGATTTCTACCCAAACAGACTCGGTTCCTATTTCACCCTTTATTGAATTATTAATACAACATTTTAATGTATCCTTGACGAAGAGTGCGACCCCTCCCCCCTTCCTACCTTCCCTGTCCTTGTGAAAAAGGTTGTACCCTTCTATGTGGTACTCTGATAAAAAAATTTTGCTCGCCAGATTCATCCAAGTTTCGGTGATTGCTATGACGTCTACATTCTCGGTACATACAACCGCTCTCAGCAAGTCTATTTTATTTCTAACGCTCCTACTGTTTGTATAGTATACATTTAAACCTACCCTTCCCTGGTCCTGTTTTACCCCTTGTCCTGAGTAACTAATTTTACTTCCCAGGACCTGCTTGTTTTTTGACTCCCACTTTCCCTGACCTCTCTCTACTGGCGAAACCCCCCCTTTGGAGTGACAATTTCACGCTCCAGGGATGCAGACAACGTCTTTACCCCCGCACGAGACAAGTGTACTCCGTCACGACTGTACAGGTAGTCGTTGCCATAGAATCGTTGCCAGCTATCAATGAATGCCCAACCATTGTTTGCACAATGTTTTTCCAGTCGGCAATTTATAGCAATTGCCCTGGACAGCCATTCACGACCAACCCCTCTTCTAGGCAAGAAACCATATACTATCGGGATCCCTCCGCCATCTCTAATCTTCCCCAGCGCCTCCCTATACCTCTTGAAAAGTTCCTCACTCCTATCCTTTCCTATGTCGTTTCCCCCCACACTAAGACACACTATTGGATTGATACCCTCCCCTGACAAAACCCTATCTATCCTCTCAGCCTCATGCCCTATCCCAGCCCCAGGAAAACACACCCTAGTCCTACGTTTCCTATCTAAAAAACCTCACCTGGCTGTCCCCAACTACCACGACCTTACCTCTGGGCAGGGTTTGTACATCTGCCCTTTCCTCTCCCTGCACCACACCGTCCTGCCTCTTCTCTTCCCCACCAGCTTCCTCCAGCACCTGGTAGGGGTTACTACATTCCACACCCTGGTCAGCTTTCCTGAGTCTGACCCTAGTCCCCTTGGAGACAACCACTCTCCACGCCTGCTCCTCCTTCGCAGGTGTCCTGCTAGGCAGGACACTTACCTGAAGGAGTTCAGTCCTGAGGGCTTCATTTTCCCCCTTTAGAGTGTCAATCTCACTCCTCAACTGCCCCAGCTGCCTTAACAGAGTGGCCAGGAGGTCGTCTTTCCCCACACTCCTCTCCTCTTCCCCAAAAAACAACGATCCAAGGCGGCCATTTTCCTTGGTCACTAACGGGAGCACTTACAGACCAAATATCTAATTCACATATACACAATAGCAGTGATTTAATTGATAAACTCAAGAAACACAATGACCCATGTGAAATAATAAGTTTTGATGGAAATTCACTTTTCACTAGAGTACCTGTGAAAGACCTACTTTCATTCCTTAAAGATAAATTACAACTGTTAGATTTTACTAATGAACATGATACTTTTCTCAAATTGATAGAGTTATGCGAAACTGACAATGTGTTTAGAGCAAATGGGAAGTTTTACAAGCAAATATTTGGCATGAGCATGGGTAATTGTCTTTCTGCTCCTCTAGCCTGTATTTGTATGGAGTTTTTTGAAGCTAGATTACTACCAAATATAAGGGACTTTATTCCTCCATGGTATAGATATGTAGATAATGTTCTTTGTCTTTGGCCTAGAAACAGTGACCCATTGGAATTTTTAGACAAGCTTAATGATATTGTCCCAAGTATCACATTCAAAATTGAAAGAGAAATAAATGGATCCCTTCCATTCCTTGATATGCTTATCATTAGAAATGGCCAAAACTACAAATTTAAGGTATACAGAAAGCCTACACAGGTAGACAGTTTCATACATGTTTTATCGAATCACCTGGAGTCTACCAAAATTTCAGTTTTTTCTGCTATGTTCTTGAAATGTCTGCGTATTTGTGACGCTGAATTTATTGATGAAGAATTGAAACACATTCGTTCCATTGCACAAAAACTTGGGTACCCTTCTGTGTTTGTTGATCGTTGTTTTAAAAGGGCTAAAAAATCCTTTAATTCCTCTCAAACTGCCCTATCACAATGAATTTGTCCCGTTAGTTCGGTCCCTCAAATTACTAAATATTAATGTTGTTTTCAAGTATGACTCAACCATTACCACTATGTTAATAAAGAATAGCCCAAGTTTGAATGCAAAGGAAGTGTTTATTGTGTTCCATGTAGCAAATGTAATGGTAATTATGTAGGACAGACAGGAAAAACATTGCGGCTCAGAATCAAACAACATAAGTACAATATCAGAACAGCATCTGAAAGCAGTGCCCTGTTCATTCATGTTAGGAATAATAATCATCCCATAGCTTGGGAAAAAGGCTTAGAAGTATTGAAATCATCTTGTGTCACAGAAAGACTTCTGGTTGAAGCTAGTTTGATTAAGGAATTAAAATCAATAAACCTTAGTGATGGTCAGTTCAAAGCTGATAATATGTTACATAAATTTATTTGTCAGTGGCCCAAGGTTAAAAATGCTTTGAAAACCTTGGATGTAGATGTAGGACAGTTATTTAGTGGATCCCTTATTTTTTACCTGACTAGACCTGACTAGTCACGTCGCCTCCTTTCACCTTAAGCTCCTCTACGTGTGTGTTGGTGTTGGTGTGGGGATTAGTGGATGACATCATTATGAGCTGACCTCATGTTTAATAAGGTCACCCTGTATATTTAAGCCTATCTCTGTCCATGTAATCCAGTTGCCACTGAAGATGTCTTGAATAAAGACGAAAGCAAAGGTGCTCCGTTTCCCTTTCCCCGTGTGATTTTATCAAGATTTATCTTATCCACGTTTTCAGTGTGGATCTACATGAAATATATATATAAATAAATAAATAAATATATATATATATATATATATATATATATATATATATATATATATATATATATATATATATATATATATATATATATATATATATATATATATATATATATATATATATATATATATATATATATATATATATATATATATATATATATATATATATATATGCAAGTAAATCACTGTAGGTGCGCGTGATCTAGGTATATGCTGATAACCACAAGGAAAGGAGAAAACACGAAGTTAACATAAGAACATAAGAATGGAGGAAACTGCAGCGGGCCTATTGGCCCATACTGGGCAGTCCCGTTTACACCCAACCCCTATTGCTCATATGAGCATCCAACCTATGTTTGAAGCAATTCAGCGTATTCGAGTTAATGATGATATTTGGTAACTTGTTCCATTCATCCACTACTCTGTTTCCAAACCAGTGTTTACCTATTTCACGCCTAAATCTAAATTTGTCCAATTTAAAACCATTGTTACGAGTTCGCTCCAGGTTGGATAATTTGAGTACCTTTGTAATGTCCCCTTTGTTTAGCCCTGCCTTCCACTTATACACCTCTATCAGGTCGCCCCTCGCTCTACGTCTCTCAAGGGAGTGCAGATTAAGATGCTTTAACCTGTCTCTATACTCAAGGTTCCAGAACTGAACTGCATAATCCAGGTGTGGTCTCACAAGAGCAAGATACAGTTTTAGGATGACCTCGCTAGTCTTGTAACTAACACTCCTTTGTATGAACCCAAGTACTTTATTAGCCTTGTTACGAGCAAAAACACATTGTTTACTTGGCTTAAGGTTCCTACTTATCATTACTCCTAAATCTCTCTCGCAGTCGGATTTCTCTATGGCATCGTTGTTCATCTGGTATCTGGTTTCCCTGTTTACATTTCCTATACTGAGTACTTTACATTTGTCGATGTTGAATGTCATCTGCCATTTTTCAGACCATTCGAAAAATTTGTTTAGATCCTCCTGTAGTTTTGCCGAGTCCTCGTCAGATTTGATAACACGTCCTATTTTAGTATCATCAGCAAATTTACTTATGTTGCTGTCTATGCCGATATCTATGTCGTTTATGTATATAATAAACAATAATGGTCCAAGTACTGAGCCTTGGGGAACTCCACTTGTGACGTTGCTCCAATGGGACTTAGTGCCGTTAATGCTCACTCGCTGTTTTCTGTCCTGTAACCACGCCCTAATCCATTTAAGGATGCCACCTTTGATGCCATGAGCTTCTACCTTTCTAATTAGTCTTTCGTGGGGGACTCTGTCGAAGGCTTTGCTAAAGTCGAGATATACCACATCATAATTGTGCCCCTCGTCCACTGATTCAAAAACTGATGAAAAGAATGTTAATAGATTAGTTAGGCAAGAACGTCCGCTTGTGAAGCCATGCTGGGAATCATTGATCAATCGGTGCTTCTCCAGGTGATTTCGAATAGAGTTTGAAATGATTGCTTCCAGTAATTTGCCTACTATTGATGTTAGACTGATTGGGCGGTAGTTAGAAGATAGTGATCTATCCCCCTTCTTGAAAATCGGTATTACATTCGCTATCCTCCAGGATTCTGGTACTACACCTGTTTTTAAGGACATGTTAAACAACTTTGCTAAGGGCATACTAAGCTCTTCCTTACATTCCTTTAATACTCTGGCAAATATCTCATCGGGACCAGGTGACTTATTAGGCTTTAGTTTGTCTATTTGCTTACTAACATCGTTACTAGTCACTACTATCTCACTTAATTTGTTTTCTTCACTATCTCTGAATAGAGTCGGTGCCTCGGGTATCATGTTTAAATTTTCGGAGGTGAAAACTGTTGAAAAATATTTATTCAAATTATTGCTCATTTCTCCGTCGTTATCAGTGAGCTCGCCGGAGTGTAATTCACATCTTCAGGGGTGAATTACACGAAAGCGCTTGAGAACTTCGTGTTTTCTTCTTTCCTTGTGGTTATATATATATATATATATATATATATATATATATATATATATATATATATATATATATATATATATATATATATATATATATATATATATATATATATATATATATATATATATATATATTCCTTGAAAGGAACCTTATAAATGCAGCCACTTGTATTGTTGGGGGAGCTCTTGATTTACATAATAGAGTCAAACAGTCAGTATTTCCATCAATGTTTTTACGTGCTTTGAGAATTTGCAGCCCGGAATTCATTGATGAGGAATATAAATATATCTATAATATTGGCTTGAAACTTAAGTACCCTAGAGCTTTCATAGACAAATGCCTTAAAATTACTAAGAAATCTTTCTATAAAACCGATCCCAAGCCCACCCATAACCATAAGAATCTCTTACTATTACCATTTCACAAAAATTTCTCTCAAATTCCTCTACAAATAAAAACCTGGAACGTCAATGTGGCATTTAAAAATTCATGCACTGTTAAACAAATGTTAATCAAGAACTCCCCCAACAATACAAGTGGCTGCATCTATAAGGTTCCTTGCAAGGAATGTAATATGTTTTACTTAGACTTAAACAACATAAATATAGTGTTAGGACCGGTCAGGAATCCAATGCACCCGTGGACGAGACAACCCTCCACCAACAATTGGCCGAGGCGTTTCACCAAGAGGCAGAAGAGGCTATTCTAAAAACAAAACAAGGATTACTGATACTACTGTCCCAGGGAGAAAGAACTCAACCACAGAGTGAACATGGCCCGCAGAAACTACAGAAGACATCCCACGGAAACAAAAAACATCTCCTGCAAGACATAGTCATGGATACCATTGAAGATAAGGAAGAAATCAAAAGCGTAAGCTGGCTCAAGTGGTGCTCCGAACTGAACGAGCACACCTCCTTCGGCAATATGTGGGCCCAGATCCGAAGGACATCTGGGAAGGAAACACCACCACCACCAACCCATCCCAACCCAGAAGAGGAAGCCGAGAGACTTGCAAAACTGTTCTCCGACCGAGCAGCAACGAAAAACCTCCCGAGATATGCAGAGGAGACACAACGGCGTCTGCGACAGGCCAGACTCCAGATGATCGAAGAGGCCTGCATTGGTGAAGATGACACCGACTGACCCTTCAACCAGCAAGAACTCCAGAAGTTGATAAAACGAAGCAAGGACACAGCACCAGGGGCCTAAAGGATAACCTACTCCATACTTTCCCAAGCCGGAGAAACCGGGCACGATTCTTTGCTACAAGTCATCAATGCTTCGTGGACAGTACAGAGACTTCCACCGGAATGAAAGAAGGCAGATATACAGCCAATTCCAAAGCCCAGAGAACCAAACAAACCAAGACCCATCTCCCTCCTCAGCTGCATAACGAAGACTGGAGAAAGAATGGCTCTCAACTGACTCGAGTGGAAAGCAGGCAGCCCACACCTTCACATTTTTGTTTGCACCGAGAACACCTGCACAGGCAACAACATTGCCGAGATACTCAGCACAGTGGACAAAAAACCAGCTTTGGTAGTCTTCCTCTACTTGGAGAAGGCCTTCGAACTCGCAAATCCACTGGCCATTATAACGACGCTCGCCGAAAAAGGCGTGAAAGGAAGGTTGATGGGGTGGATCCAAAACTACCTTACACAGAGAGAAGCAAGAGTACACTTTGAGGGAGCAACGTCAAGCTACAGGGTCCATGAAAACAGAACCCCACAAGGAGACATCCTCAGTCCAACGCTGTTCAATGTCCTGATGGAAAATCTAGTCAGACTTCCTTTCAGACAAACAGCCAAGCTCCTCTGCTATGCAGACGACTTACAGCTCATTGTAAGAGGAGCAAACAGACTAGTCAACACGCAACACGTACTCCAACTTATAGAAGAGGAGTGCAACAGACTTGGACTCAAGATAAATCCAGCCAAGTCGAAAGCGATGGCCATCTGTACAGACACACCAGACATGATGCTCTCCATACAAAACACGCCGGTAGTCTGGACCAACACCCACCAGTATCATGGAATCTAGTTCGACCAGAAACTCATTTTCAAGCTGCAACTCGAGTATCTCAGGCACGGGACGAAGAGCAGACACAACATAATGAGGTTGCTCACCAGCACAACCGCAGGAACGAACATACACGTGCTCAAAGCCTACTACATCGCCGCCATCAGATCGCTGGTAGATTACAGTGCTCCAGCACTCATTGGACTGAGAGAAGACCAGATAGCTAAGCTAGAAGTTATCCAAAATAATGCTCTCAGGACCATACTCGGAGCACCCATGTGGACCAGAATTTGCAGTTTGGAAATAGAAACTGAACTACCACCCCTGGCAGTACGAGTCAAGCAGGTGACAGCCGGTCTCCTCGCCAAAATCTGTAGATCAGATAAGCCCACAGCTGCCAAAACGAGAATCAGTGCCTCCCTCCACCTCGACCACAGAGTGCGAGGGGCCACCTGGTCGCACAAGGCAAGCAAGGTCGTCGGGCACCTGTAAGCAGAAACACTCGTCAAGAACAACCAAGACATACGAGACAAGAATTATGTAGGTCCACCACCATGGAGCCCTCCACCAGCCACATTCAAAATTACCGAACTAGGTGATAGCAAAGCCAACCTCCAGAAGGAGGATCTCAAAGAATAACTCAGGTAGCCATAGTCACCGAGACACCGGCTGATGCAGCATCATACTTCACAGGCGGCTCAGTGGACCCAAAACATCATAGATCCGGAGCGGCCTTCTACACCCAAGGTCAGACCCTCCTATGGAGACTTTCAAATAACTGCTCCACCCTACAAACAGAGTTGGTAGCAATGTCAAAGGCCCTACAACACGCTGCAACATAACACAACAAGTCCATCATAATTCGCACGGACTCGAAAACGGCCATGCAGGCGCTGCAACACAGTCAACCAAGAGACAACGTCCACATCTTAACCTCGATCCTCGCACAGCTACAGGATTTCCAAAGACAAAATCGCCCAGTCGTCTTACACTGGATTCCCAGTCAGGTAGGGATTGGGGGAAGCGACATGGCAGACAAGACAGCCACACGTTCTAGAAGCGTATACATTCAAGTTCCAGCAAGCGTGCAACAGATCAAGAACCACCTCAAAAAGACTACCAAGCTCCACATCCAAAAGAGCTTCCTTCACGCATTCAACGCTGGTTCCCAATCAGCCAAATGGTACCTGGTGGCTACAAAAGGGGAACCACCTTTCGCGGACAAGAAAACACCAAGACAATCCCAAGTGAGCCTTCATCGACTACGACTAGGGTACAATTGCACCTGGCAGACGATCGGAAATGTCGTCAGGGAATGCACCTACTGTCAGGAGCCAGCGGCCAACCCACTGGAACACTATCTCCTTGACTGCGAAGTCACACAAAGTCTCCGAAAAAGAATTCGAAACTTCCAAGAAGAACACACAACACCAGCGGCCACTCTAGCCTGAAAGGCCCAAGCAAACCACATTCACCACCTTCTCTGGGTAATCACACGATACCCACCACCCAGATAGCTCAGAAAATATCCTCCCCCAGCAAGTGCGGACTCCAGTTCGGCGGGCGCGCCACTCCGAAACTGACCACGTTCAAGAGTGAGGGTTGGTGGTAAGTGTTCACTGACCGAGGGTCCGCTCACTCTTGCAAACTTGCAGTATCCTTTCATATCTGCAGGTAGGACAACCTCCAATCCCAAATCCGGTCTGGCTGTTCCAAAAGCTCCAACCGGAACCACCAAACGGGCCTCCTACAGGCAAAGGCCCGTGTCGGACTACGGTCCGACAATCTCAACAACAACAACAACTTGTAATTCAGTTGCCTCTGAAAATATCTTGAATAAGGACGGAAGATAAGGTGCTCCGCTGTTTCCCTTTTTCCTGGGTGATTTTATCAATATATATATATATATATATATATATATATATATATATATATATATATATATATATATATATATATATATATATATATATATGAGAATACCACACCTATTTTAATATTTAATTTCTTTTTTATTTATGTATTTTTTTTGGGGGGGGGGGTTCCTAACTGAAGGTTTTGACAATACCAAAAATAATATTCGCATTCTTTTTATCAGGGCTCGACTTAAATATTTTGTTTTGCACAGTACGAAATAGAACAATATCCAACATAAAAATAGCCAACAGAGCTGTACCTGACATCAATTCCCAAGAGAACAATACGAGAAATACCCAACATAACAATACCCATCAGAACTATACACAACAGAACTATACCCAACAGAACAATACCCAACAGAACAATACGCAAGATAACAATGCCCAACAAAACAATACCCAAAAGAACAATACCCAACAGAGAAAAACACTGTCGAGTGTTCAGATGAAAACCTTGTCGTCGATACGTTTTAACATTTTGTGTGCTACAGTTAAAGGATATTTGATTTACACATGCAATGGTACATATAGCTTAGGACACAAACAACTATACATAATATACGTAGCCCCAGACACATACAAATATACATCATTAACAGTGATGGACACATGCAAAAATACATGATATACATAGCCCTGCACGCATACAATTTTACATGATAATTATACATAGCATAAGTCTTTCTGATATACGTTGCGCTGTACACATACAACTATAATACACACAAAATAAGAATGTGTGAGATACAGAGCACTTGGCACCTAAGAGTATACAAAATTTACATAGCATTGGACACATATAACTAAAACTAATATACATAGCATAAATCAGTTTAATATACAGTATATAGCACTAGATCAAACACACACACACAAATATACACACCACTAACCACAAACAGCACCCACAGGTAAATGTATATGATGCGTTTATACAGGTGGGACAGTTGTAAATAACGGAAAATCCATTGGAGTGTCATATATCTGGAACTCGACAACACATTCACTGAAACTGAGAGAGAGAGAGAGACAGGGGGAGGGAGGGAGAGAGATAGAGAGAGGATGAAGAGTGAGACAGATGAACGAGAGAGTGAAGATGGGGGAAAAGTGGCATCAGGTGAGGCGCGTAAGAGAGAAGACCAAAGTGAGAGAACCGGGACTGATAGAGCCAGGAGTGAGAGAGGTGAGAGCGAGTGACAGGGAGAAGTGTGACTATTACGACATGGGGACCTAACAAAGATCAAGTGTCAACTTCCACCTCAACAAACCATAGCTTTTACCACAGCACTCCACCACAGCAATCCACCACAGCACTCCACAGTCAACACAAAAGCATTCCACTACAGGACACCACAGCACTCCACCATAGCATTCCACAGCCTTCACCACAGCATTATACCACAGCACTCCACCACAGAACTCCATCACAGAAGACCACAGCACTCCACCACAAGATTCTACTACAGCACTCCACTCCAGCACTCCACAGCCTCCACACCACAGCACTCCACCTCGGCACTCCACCACAGCACTCCACCACAGCACTCCCCAGCCTTCACCACAGCACTCCACCATAGCAATCTACAGCCTCCATCACAGCACTCCAGTACATTAATCAACAGCACTCTACCACAGCATTCTTCCACAGCAATACTACTTTGCTACTACTTTGCTGTCACTCAGAATCGAGTACGACAATCATCCAGCTATGATGCAAAGATATGAGTTATTAAGTTTGTCACTTAGGTTGATGAGATTTGAGGTGACTAAAGAGGCCGATACGGGACCCGCAGGGTCGTCCACATTCGTTGCACATGTAGAGGGCTGCATCTAATGCGGAGGGGTGGTGGCAGCGTCTTTCCGGCGGTGGAGCTTGTCTGCCTTGATTTGCAGTCGGGCTAACTCTAGGTATTGTCACCTTCTCGTGTGGTGCTCCTCCAAGCGTTACGATGTGAAGTATTCGACTCCTAGGTGAGTGGGTCGATTTGGCACTTTTTCAGGTTTGTCTTTAGACTATCCTCATACCTTTTCAATTGCCCGCCGGCTTTACCTTTACAAATCGTTAGGTGACTGTAAAGTAGCTGCTTTGGCAGTCTACTGTCGTCCATGCGGGTAACATGGTCAGTTAAGCGTAGTTGTTCATGGATAATAGTAGACTCGATGCCCCTACAGCTAGTGTCAGCAAGAATACTGGCATTAGTTTCCTTGTCTCCCCAGCAAACTCGGATGATGTAATGTAGACTACGTTGGTGAAAGTTTTTGATTTCCTTGAGGTGCCTCATGTATGTGACACATGTCTCACTGCCATATAGCAGGGTGAGGAGGACCACTAATCGATATACGTGCAGCTTTGTAGATAATTCCAGCTCCCTACAGCTGAAGACATGGTTTCGGAGTCTGCCAAAGGCTTGAGATGCACATCTCATCCGATGCTGAATCTCTTCATCAATGTCTGCGGTGGTGGACAGATGCGGGCCAAGATACCGAAAGTGGGTAACATTAGAGAGGGTAGTACCGTAAAGCTGGATGGATGGTGGAGATGTGTCTGAACCAGGGCAGGTTAAAAGAAAATCTGAGTCTTACGTATATTCACCTCAAGGCTGAAGTGTGCATACGCATCTGCGTAGGTGTTCAGGATCACCTGTAGGTCATGTTAAGTGTAAGCAACAACGGTGAGGCCGTCTACATACTGAAGTTCAGTAATAGAAGCTGGCGACACCTTTGATCTTGCCTGGAGTTTTCTAATGTTGAAAAGACCCCCTTCACCCGGTAGTCAATGTCCACCGAGCCGGCTAATTTAGCATTGGCACGAGTAAGGAAGGCAGCCAAGAAAATGGAAAACATAGATGGTGTTTAACCCCTGATTGAATGGAGAAAAACTCAGACTGGGTGCTGTTGTGCAGGACACTGCCGTTCTTACCATCGTGGAGTTGCCTCACAATGGCGATGAATTTTGGTGGGCAGCCAAAAGGGCTGAGGGTCCACCAGAGGGCTTCCCTGTTGACCGAGTCTAAGGCCTTGGTTAAGTCGATGAAAGCCATGTACAGGTCACGACACTGTTCTCTGCACTTTTCCTGTATCTGGCGGGCAACAAAGATTATGTCAGTGGTGCCACGTGATGATCTAAAGCCACATTTAGATTCTGGGAGGAAGTTTTCCGCCTCAGGAAGGAGTCTGTTTTGGAGGACTCGGGCGATAATCTTGCCAGCTACAGAGAGCAGCGAGATCCCACGGTAATTGCCACAGTCTGACCGGTCTCCCTTTTTTATAAATATTGACAATAGAGGCGTCTCTAAGAGCTTGGAGGATTTCCTCCTGTTCCCATATATTCTCCAGGAGAGAATGGAGACGGCTGGTAAGCAGAGGTCCTCCTACTTTATACACCTCTGCCGGGATTCCATCAGGCCCTGAGGCATTGTTATTTTTCATCCGTTTGATGGCAGTAGCTATCTCATCCAGGGATGGAGGATAGCTGAGATGGGTCAGCCCTGGGTGCTGAGGGACCTGCTGGGTAGTCAGGACATCCACTTCAGTGTTTCGGTTGAGCAATGAATGGTAGTGCTCTTTCCAGCGTTGAAGGAGGCCTTCATTTTCTGTAATGATAAAGTTACCGTCCGATGAGCAGAAGGGAGCTGGGCCACTAGTGATTGACCCATAAAATGTTTTAATGGAATTGAAAAATTCACGCATCTTTTGCTGATCTGCAATTTTTTGTATTTCACCTGCTTTATTTTTAAGCCAGTCATTCTTCAGATTGCGAAGTTCCCAATGGGCAGCCACTTTCTTATTACAGAAAGTTATCATCTTTGGTCCGAGACTTAGGGTTGTTTTGCTAGTCAGTAAAAGCAGCATGTTTATTATTGATGATTGCCGGGGAATTCTCACCAAACTAGTCCTGGTGTATTCTTTTGAGCTGACCGAGGTTCTCTGTGCAGTTTTTTGTTATAACACTTTTGAGAGTATCCCATTCGGCACTTGGATTCGCATTGTTTGCTGTTGGGTTCTTTATAAGCCCTTGTTCGAGCTATTTTCTGAAAGCATGTGCTACAGCTGGGTCCTCCAGACGCTTAGTAGTAAAACTTCTTCTGGAGGCTTGCAGCCTTCGCCGTTTTGGGGCGACGTAAAGTGAGAGCTTGGCTCTGACAAGTCGATGATCAGTGACACAGTCAACTGAGCCTCGTATAGCACGGTGATGAGGACATCTCGGTGATCTCTTTCTCTGAGAGCCGGGACTCACTAATGGCTGCTATGTCTATGTTATACCTAACCAGCTCTTTTGCCACAAGGGCAGTTTTTTTTCTTCAGGGCGCTCAATTGTGCCAGTATCCAGTAGGGTCCTGACATTCCATGAATCGGCTGCTTGTCCAATTAACCAGTCCGTTCACACATATTTATATTTGGGTTTTAAGTAACGAAACCCAAACGGTAGTTCCTTTGTTTTATTATAAAAGGTTGTATATATAATTCCTGAGTGTATATCAACCGTAAGTCTCACTGTCTAGGAGTGAATGAGAAAGGGACGGCGTTTATGTATGATAAACGTTAGGTCACGTCCTTACGATATGAGTTGAGGTGAGCTACTGAAGCTTAGGGGCATCGCAGTGCGTGCTTACAGAAATGCTGAGCTATGGGTCTCGCCCTCTTGGGTAAGTTGCCCGCTCACGTGTCCATATCATGTCTCACTCATAGACAGTGGAAAGTTACAGGGGGTGAATCTGAATATAATATCAGATGTATTGACCCATTTATATAATACGTTCTGTTGATGAGACAGGGGCCTATTACATCGCTCGGTCACCTACCAGCCGAGCTCCGTGAGGCCTAAATAACTTACAGAGTACAGTACATCCTAGACAACCCTAACCATGTTATAAACAGATATGTAGACACTAAGCTGGGGAAATTACTGTAGGGGTATTCTCTACTACAGGGGACCTAGACTTTTGTGTCGTACGGGTTAGTATGTTATGAACAATGTTGAATTTGGATGATACTGCCCGGTAATAACAGAACAGGAACATTATTGCCAGAATTAACAGAATAGAGGGAATCGTAAGACTTGGTAGTGCAAATTCCCGTGACAGGTAAAATGGCAAGTTATTATTCAAATCAGCAAAATGTGTCTCGTTCAAGAAAGCAAACATTTTTAATTTCTCTGATACTATTTGAATATCCTTGATAGTGAAATTCATTATAGGAAGTGGAATTAAAGCAGACTTGAGTTTTCGATTTAACGCAAAATGCTGATGAGTAGGCAAGGTCCGTAATGTACTACAAGTGATTTCACAGTAATCAGGAGCCTTGTAATGCCCTTTCACAACTAGCTGCTTAACACCATTTTGGCATTTTAAAATTACAGTAGTGAGATTTGGAAAGAACAAATACTGCACATTGTGAAGGTGAGCGTGGAACACAGTCTTTAGACTAACTGGCCTATAACTGCATTGCGCTAACGCTGTGCGTACATTTGGTTGTATGACTGCCAATTCACATATTCCCTCTGCAGCAGGAATAAATGCAAACATGTAGGCTGGACATACGTGTAGGTGTAGATAAGACGACTTACACCGTGACAGTACCTCAGAATCCTCTATTGATAACAATGAATATTCTTCATCTACTAAGAAAAGTTCTTTAGGCCTATCTAGGGTATACAGTGTGTCGTTCACAAACCAGGGGAAGGGTTCTAAATGCCATGCATTAAACTCATGTTGCCCTCGCATAGGAATGTGGATCAGAATTGCATTGTGCGTGAGGGTTGACTCCAACAGCGGGTAATAATAGTGAACCTCATTGTCATTGAAAATAGGAGTTAAATGATACTGCAACTTGGCTATTTTTAAAGCTTCAAGAAGCGTCTGCACAGGCACAAGCTTCGCGTCCACACGTCCTATCCCGGCATCTACAATGCTGTCTATTAGTTCATTTTTAGAGGTTACAATTTTATGAACTGAAATTTCAGCAGCATGCAAATATTCTGTGAAGTAAAGGAGCCATTCTAACGTCGGGATTGCTTTCTGTAACCTAGTAACAATCCTCGAAACTTGGTTAGACTCCATTATGATTGCATTAACCTTTGATTCTAGAGCAGTAATCGCGTGAAAGGTTTGAGAAATAACGCGATTCTGTTGAGATACAGCCTGAACGACAATGTTCATTCGGTCCCCCAGTTTAGCTACATCATCGGCCGTTGCCGTGCCAAACAAAGCGCTTTGGATGAGACCCACAAAATTAAAGAGACCCCTTTTTCGTCGTGCCTGAGAATGCACTTCTTGAGCAAGATCCGCTTGAGATGCAGGTAGATTTTTCCCCACATCAACTAGAAATTCGCGAAGGTTCTGGAGACGAAAGTGTAGAAGGTCTATAGTTTGTGAAACTATTGTCGAATTCTTCGAAGCTGTGCTGAGACTATGAAGGATGTCCAATGCTGATTGTAGTTGGCCGTCGACGTTTTCCATCTGACGCGGAAGTTGGAGTAGTGGCTGTAGTTCATACTTGATGTTCACCACGTCCTCAGCTATGAGAACGTGTCCGAGAGGTGCCACCAGTGCACCTGGTTTGAGGACTAATGTGGACATTTTCGTCAACACAACGGTGCCACAACAGAGTAGAAGCAAGACACTGACGATCCAAGCCATTCTGTAAGGAATTACAAACGAGTTAACGTCTACTCGCAGAACGTAGTTTCATACAATAGTCATTTGGGACATTTTGCTTCTGAACAGTCTGTAAGGATGTATCAATCACATTATCATCAACTTGAGGTAAGACATTTATCTGGGTCTTCTTCAGACGATCCGCGTGCACGACATCTGCGATCTGTGCATTAGGCTTCCATATTTTGAATTTGTTGCCTGCTTCTTTTGAGATTATGCGGAATGGACCAGAAAATTTCGCCGAAAGTTTGGAGTTCCTTTCAGGTTCCTGTAACATAACAGCGTCCCCAACGTTCAGTGCGATAGGTTTAGCATGTTTATGTTGTTTGATGATCATTTCGGCGCGTGACGCCGCTAGCTGTGATCGTACTTGGTTATGAATTTCTGTAAAGACATGAATTTGTTTTGCCGCAAAATCATCCGTATTATATACCGGGTATGGCGCCTCTGTAAGGATGTCGTAAGGCAGACGTTTATCTGTACCATAGACAATATAGTAGGGTGTTTTGCCCGTAGAGCTATTAACTGACCCATTTATCGACGCTGCAACCTGCGGTAACCAATCCTCCCATGCGTATTGAAAACCACTAACAATTGGACGCAGTATTTCTAGGATTTTACGATTGGTTCTTTCAACAAGGCCATTAGCCTGTGGATGATAAGCTGTCACAAAAGTTTGTTTAATTCCATATTGTGCACATATATGCTCTATTAGCTCATTCTTGAACTCTGTTCCATTATCAGAGAGTAAAACTCTAGGCGTAGTATATGGACATATGAGATTCATCACTAATACATAGGCTACTGCTTCGGCCGTTTTGCTTTTTAGTGGGACCAAGACCACGAACCTGGAAAAATGATCCACACACACTAACACGTATCATGATCCCTGATGACTCATTGGGAGTTGTAACAAGTCAACAGCGACTGTGTCAAACGGACGGTCTGGTGTAGGATATTGTAGAATCGGGGCAGGTGATCCTGTTGATCCTTTATGTTGAGCACATGCCAAACAATTAGCTGTATAGATATGTACATACCAAGATATGTGAACACGCCTGACGCCAGGACTCTTGTTACCATTCATTGTACCATTTATTCACATGTCTGTATTACTACATATTATTATAGCATGTCTGATGTCTATGCTTATGTCTAATGCCTATGTTCATTCACTATGTCCCGATGTACTATGTCTGTACCGCGCTAGTCGAGTAATTAGAAGACCCCATTTATTGTCCTAGGAATGTCTAGCAACTCCCCTTGCCTAGCTAGCTAATTTCCCTCAGATCGGCCTCGGCCTACCTACGGTCCGGGGTCCCTAGTAATCGCTCCTGTATCGGTTGGCTATCACGCCCAGTCCTGTACACTTATTGAATATATCTACTGCTCGTGCCCTGGAGTTTCAAGAACCTTGTCTAGGATTACATCCACCACACCACATGGCGCAGTTTGAGTAGCTCCAACACGACAGTTTACAAGCCTCAAGAGCCGGCCCCGTCTGTTTCCCGGCCTCGTGTTTCCCGCCCAGAAGACATACTCCACAGTGCCCCTGGATTTAAAGTGCTTTGTGACCTTGTGAAGTGCCCTAAGTGAAGTGCAGTGCCTTTCATGTCTCTTTGCTATGTCTCTGCGGCTCTACAGGTAGCAGACACGCCTCCAGCCCAGTTTCCAAGACAGCACTTCCGGCATACATCCTCCATCCACGCAGGCCCGCAAGCCACTGATTTGACTCCCTCCCCTCCACTGAGTCATCACCAGCATCTCGCCCGGGCGCGCGGAGGAATACACCGCCGCCAGCCGCCTCCTCTCACTTCACAAATATTACAGTCAGTACTCTTTTACTTGCCAGCCAGTTCTTGCACTTAAGCAAATCCATTGTTGAAAATATAGCACTTCACCTTATTCTCCTTGTCTTTCCCATCGCAACCATACGAAACACGAGATGTCTGACCACGACGATTTGCTGGGAAATTTATATGAGGATTATGAGGAAGACGACGCCTCACAGACCCTCCCACCCCCCCTCACGCCTCACACGCCGGGCGCGCCAAATTCAAAGGATGGGAGCCAGGATATACGTCAGTTAATCCACTTCCTACAAGTTTCCCAAGAGAAGGAAGCCCAAAGACGTCAATTAGAGGAGGAAAAACGACATCAAGAGGAATTGTCAAGACAGTCAGAGGAATCAGCTTACCGTCTTCAACTTCAACAACAACACCAAGCTGATAACCGCAAATTCCTGGACCTATTGGAATTGCTGGCAACGAGGACGACTTCACCAGCTGCCACAACCAATTCGCCAGCTTCAGCCTCTTCATCTATCCTTCAGACAACGCCTCCTCACACGTCACCTATCTCCCCTAGGTATGCCTCAGTGTCTTCTCAACCACCTGTTCCAGTCTCAACTCTCGTCGACCTCTCCGTGCCTCCTCCACCGCCTGCCGTCTCGAGTACACCCCTGCACAGCAAGTCTTCAGTTCCCAGCCCCCCACCTCTTCAATCGGATGCAACATATCAAGTATACCGTCAATGGCGACGTCGTTTCGAAGACTTTGCTGTTATGTCTGACCTCAATCGAATGCCCCCTCATAAACAACTCATCCAATTAAGATCGTGCATTTCCCTCGATGTTCAACGCCTCCTAGAGCACACGCTAGCCATCCCCCCTGACTCCCCCAGGTCAGTGACAGAGGTTTTAAACGCCTTGCAGAGTCATTTCCGTGGCCTCCGCAATGAAGCTTTGCGTCGTAGGGAACTGCTATCCTGCAAACAAGCTTCTGGGGAATCATTCTCAGACTTCTATGCACGACTTAAGGACCTAGCAACCGAGGTGGACCTATGTACAGGCGATCCTGTAACCTGTGCTGAGATCCAGCTCAAGATGATCTTGCTGATGGGTGTACGTGACGAGGACCTGCTTCAGAAACTCCTCACCCTCGACGCCGCCTCTTCCCTCACCGACTTCGTCACCTGTTGCAGGTCGTATGAGGCCACAAGAGAGGCTGCCTCAGCTATACACTCATCGCCATCTCAAGTCCACGCCGTCTCCACCTACAAGAGGAATCAACGCCAGATGCAGACGGCGTCCTCTCCACAGCCCCCGTCACAGTCACCAGTTTCTTCTCCCGAATCCTGCAGAAACTGTCAGCACCAGCATGGTCCAGGAAAGTGCCCTGCGGCTGATAGTACATGTCGAAACTGTGGGTTTCAAGGCCATTGGCCCCGCACACCTCGATGTCCTGCCAACAAGGCCTCATGCAACGCTTGCAACAAGCAAGGACACTTCGCCAAGTGTTGCAGGTCCACCAAGAAGCCTCCATCTCCAGGTCAAAACGTCTCTTTACAGCCCGACAGAACGTCCACACCACCGTCTCCCAAGAACAACAAAGGATGCCGACGCGTGGATGATGCCTCGAGTGACAGGTCCCCCAAGCCCGTCAATGTTCGTCTGTCCTACGGTACCAACTCTTCCAACCTCCTGATGATACCTGACACGGGCGCGGACATCACGGTGATTGGACCAACACACCTGGACGCCCTCAACATCCCCAGGAGTAGCCTGTCACCCACAGCCATGAACGACGTGCTCACAGCGGACGGGTCCCCGATGTCTCCACCTTTGGGTTGCTTCAAGGCAACACTACAGCTCGGTCCCAAGTCTTGCCTTGCCACAGTCCACGTCCATGAGGGCATCCAAACCCCTCTCTTGTCATGTGGCCATTGTCAGGACTTGGCCATCGTCTCATCCGAGTTCCCAAAGCCCATCCTCGCTGTGACACACCTCAACAGGTGTGCAGAGATACCTGTTTCAGCCATGACCACACCTGCTGCCGCCCGGGAGTTCTTTTTTCGTCAGTTCAGCGACGTCCTTGTCTCCAAGCCCGACCTCCAGAAGACGCCGCTCAAGAAGATGACAGGCCCCCCGATGAGAATCCACCTCAAGCCTGGCGCGACGCCTTTCGCCATCCACACACCCAGGCCTATCCCCTTTGCCATACGGGACAAGGTGAAGGCGGAGCTCGATTCTCTGGTGCAGCAGGGGATCATCAGACACGCCGGTGAGGAGCCCTCCGAGTGGTGCCACCCTATGGTCTTGGCACCCAAGCCTGTAGGTGTTCGCATCACAGTGGACCTCACCCATCTCAACTCGCAGGTCTCCCGTCCCGCCCATCCATCGCCTACGCCCATCCAAGCAGTCCGCAGCGTCACCCCGTCTGCAAAGTTCTTTACCACGGCGGATGCACTACATGGGTACTGGCAAGTCGACCTGGCGGAAGAAGATCGCCACCTCACTACATTCATCACGCCCCACGGCCGCTTCCAACACTGCCGCGGACCCATGGGCTTCGCAGCAACGGGGGATGCGTACTGCCTCCGTGGGGATATGGCTCTGCAGGGTGTCACCAACTGCGTGAAGGTCGTAGATGACATCCTGCTCTTCGACGATGATCTCCCGGCCCACTTGAACCGAGTTCATCTGATGCTCACAAGATGTCGTGCCCATGGTATCACCCTGAACAAAGATAAATTTGTGGTCGCCGCCCCCCAAGTTAACTACTGCGGCTACAACATCTCGCCAGAGGGGATCTCAGCTGATGAGGAGAAGGTCAAGGCCATCAGGGACTTCCCTACTCCAGCGAACCTGACCGACCTTCGCTCATTTATGGGCCTGGTAAATCAGCTGGCCGACTTCTCCCCTAAAATCGCTACATCAGCCCAACCTCTACGCCCCCTCATGAGCCCCAAGCGCTCCTTCCTCTGGACTTCTGACCACGACCTAGCGTTCAGGAATGTTAAGAAGGCGTTGCTGTCACCCCCAGCCTTGGCACCCTTCGACCCGTCCTTACCAGTGGTCCTCCAGACCGACGCCTCCCGTCTATACGGCCTCGGATATGCCCTCCTTCAAGGCCACGGCCAGGGTAGACTGCGCTTAGTTCAGTGTGGCTCCAGGTTTCTGACGGACACGGAGACCAGATACGCCACCATCGAACTAGAGATGCTGGCAGTCGCCTGGGCTATGGCCAAGTGCCGCCTTTACCTGTTCGGCCTTGGGCATTTCACCCTCATGACGGACCATCGCCCGCTCATACCCATTCTTAATCACTACACGTTGGACGCCATCGAAAATCCTCGCCTCCAACGTCTCAAAGAGAAGACCGCCCCTTACGTCTTTACAGCTGTGTGGCGCGCCGGGAAGCTTCTGTGCATACCAGACGCCCTCTCCCGAGCCCCTGTTAGTCGCCCCACACCTGAAGATGAAGTCGACGGTACCACGGCCGCTGCTCACGTTCGGTCTTTAGTGACACACACAGCCACTTCTCTTGCTGACAAGACGACGACGACGCCCTCCATCGAAGACGATAGGACTCTCCAGGAGCTTCGCATCGCCGCCGCTCAAGACCCGGCATACGTCCAACTCCTCGACTACGTCTCCGCTGGATTCCCCACCAACCGCTACGACATTCACGCCTCCGCCCTCCCCTTCTGGAAGCTAAGGGATAGCCTCTATGCGGACGGAGAGCTGGTGTTATACGGCCCCAGGATCGTCGTTCCCGCTGCCCTCCGCCGGCGCACCTTATCCCGCCTCCATGACAGCCACCGCGGCGTTGAAGCCACCAGGCGCAGAGCCCGTCAGACCGTCTTCTGGCCTGGTATTGACGCCGATATTAAGAGCACGGTTGAGGCCTGTGAGCCTTGCCAGCAACTCCAGCCCAGCCAGCAACAAGAGCCGTACCTGTGCAATGACCTCCCAAAGCGGCCCTTTGAGTCCGTGTCCGCCGACTTCTTTAATGTGGCCGGAAAGTCTTTCCTGGTGGTCGCCGACAGGCTCTCTGGATGGCCCGTGGTAGTTCCCTGTGGTCGGGACACCACCTCTTCCAGGGTCATCCGGATGTTCTGTTGCTTCTTCCGGGAAGTCGGAGTGCCTCTCCGCCTCCGAACCGACGGTGGGCCCCGTTCAATAGCCACGAGTTCAAGAGCTTCGCCGAACGCTGGGGCGTCCACCACATCGTCACCTCCCCTCATTACCCGCAGGCGAATGGCCACGCCGAGGCAGCGGTAAAGTCCGTAAAATACCTCATCCTCAAGACAGCACCGACGGGGAACCTGGACTGCGAGGAGTTCGACAGGGGCCTACTGGAACTCCGTAACACCCCTACCCCTGCCGGACGCTCTCCTGCCCAGGTGTTGTATGGCCGCCCCCTTCGTACTTGTGTGCCTGCCCACCCCCAGTCCTTCTTAGATGAATGGCAGATCAAGGCGGACGAGTGTGACCGCCGTGAGGCTGCCCGGATGGCCCAAGTGACAAGCCACTATGACGCCCAAGCCCGCCCCCTTCCCAGGTTGGCCGTCGGCCAGCAAGTACGAACCCAGGACCCGACGTCACACCGCTGGGACAAGGTTGGGGTCGTCATGGGCCGTGGCGAGTCTCGTTCGTACCAAGTCCGCCTCCCCAGTGGTCGTGTGTGGTGGCGAAACAGACGCCACCTCCGCCCAGTGCCATCCTCTAGTGACGAACCTTCCTCCCCGTCCCCTGTGTCCCCTTGCCCAGACCAGGAACGAAGGTCGTCAGTTGATCCTCCCATTGTCCCTCGCCGCTCTCCCCGACTCATGGAAAAAGAGTCCGTAGCCGCTCGAGATTGCACTACGAGCGTAAAGGGGGAGGGAGGTGTATAGATATGTACATACCAAGATATGTGAACACGCCTGACGCCAAGACTCGGTTACCATTCATTGTACCATTTATTCACATGTCTGTATTACTACATATTATTATAGCATGTCTGATGTCTATGCTTATGTCTAATGCCTATGTTCATTCACTATGTCCCGATGTACTATGTCTGTACCGCGCTAGTCGAGTAATTAGAAGACCCCATTTATTGTCCTAGGAATGTCTAGCAACTCCCCTTGCCTAGCTAGCTAATTTCCCTCAGATCGGCCTCGGCCTACCTACGGTCCGGGGTCCCTAGTAATCGCTCCTGTATCGGTTGGCTATCACGCCCAGTCCTGTACACTTATTGAATATATCTACTGCTCGTGCCCTGGAGTTTCAAGAACCTTGTCTAGGATTACATCCACCACACCACATTAGCTATGTGTAATTCTTTGTCTTTCTTCATAGTGTTCCAGAAATACTTCTTTCGTAAATCCGCTAAGCATTTATCACGACCTTGGTGACCTGCTTGTGGGACATCGTGGAACAATGTCATTACTGCTTTGCGCAACGTGTCAGGTACGACTATTTGAGACACATTACCCTCAGGAGATTTTCTCGTCCTATGGAGTATGTTATGTCGTAATTCAAACTGACTTAAGGGAAGAAATAACTTCGGGAGTTTAACATCCTCGCCCGATTCGAGAGCAAAAATAACAGCTGACCAATATGGGTCACGTCGTTGCTCATCTTCCAGCTGCGAAAGAGTGAATGCTGATACAGGCATAACTGGTGCTATATTTCTTGACAGAGCGTCGGCGACAACATTCGCCCTCCCAGGTAAATACCTAAATTCGGGGTCAAACTCTTGAATTGTCAGATATCAGCGTGCTAATCTGCCTGATAAGTTTCTGCCATGGAACAGTTCGGTGACTGCCGCATGATCAGTAAAAACAGTTATCTTGTAGCCAAAGATAATGTCTTTGAACTTCTTAAGTGCCCACACAACGGCTAACGTTTCTAAATGCGTCACCGAATAACGTGTTTCAGCATCGATTAGTTTGCGACTTGCAAATGCTATCACTCTAAACTTCCCACGCGTGTCCTCTTGCATGAGCACTGCTCCGACTCCAATTCCGGAAGCGTCAGTACAGAGATTGAAAGGTTGAGTGTAGTCTGGGAATGCTAGAACCGGGGCATTGGTTAGCGCTGTCTTCAATGCCGTAAAACTTTCCTCGTGTTCAGCATCCCATTTGAACACTGCATCTTTTTTGAGCAACCTCGTTAGGGGCGATGCTAATGTTGCATAGTCCTTGATAAAGGAACGATAATAACCAGATAATCCGAGAAAGCTACGCACATGATCATTTGAGGTAGGACGCGGGAACTGAGATACAACTTTGACTTTATCATTAACTGTGTGTATGCCCTCACCGTCGACTACATGACCAAGGAAATGGATTCTGGATTGTAAAAACTCGCACTTTGAGAGTTTTATTTTGAGGCCTGCTGTGGAAAGTTTGGCCAAAACTTCACGCAGTTTAATCAGATGGGAATCGACGTCCTTACTGACTACTATTAGATCATCCAAATAAGCGCAGACTGTGTTACCAATTAGTCCGGCAAACAGGGTGTTGATCATTCTTTGAAATGTTAGTGGGGCATTTCTGAGACCAAATGGCATTCGTAGAAACTCAAAGTGGCCTAGAGGCGTGCTAAATGCCGTGATTTCTCGTGATTTTTCATCGAGTGGTATTTGCCAATACCCACTAAGCAAATCTAAGTTGCTAAATACCGCATTATCCTTGCCTAAGGATTGCAATATGTCGCTCAAGATAGGCATTGGGTACCTATCAGGGATTGTTTGATCATTTACGCGCCTGAAATCTATGACAGGGCGCCATCCACCATCCTTTTTCGGGACGAGGAATAATGGGCTATTAAAGGGGGATTTTGAGTGTCTAATGACATTCTCATCTAACATACCCTGTACCATATCTTGCACTACAGCGCGCTGGCTATGAGGTAGTCTATAAGCTGGTACGTAAATAGGGTTGGTTCCTTCCTTTAACGCTGTATGATGGGATGTTAAATCTGTCTGACCTAGCGTTTCCCCTGGCAAGGCTACTATATGTCTATAGTCGGCAAGCAGCTCTAACAGGCGTGTCTTGCCCTGTGGATGATCGATCACCTTAACATGTGGTGCTATTTGATCTATCCTGGCCAGTCGAGTCTGTTGGCAATTCGCAACAATACCTCGAATTGGGAATTTATTTGGTTGCACTTCGACATTGTTGTGATATCTAGAAAATCACACAAATAACGTCCTTTATTTAAGATTCGTGATATTGTGAAATTGCTGCCGCAATCCCGTAGACTTGTGTGTGTGTCTCACAGCAGACACAGCTGATTCCAAGGTCCGCCGCTAATGGTCACACAACGTCATCCACAACACCATACCTCAGAATGCAGAGACCATCTCTCAGACCGGATGTGTCATCATCACTAGGGTGGGTGCTGGGTGCTGGTGCCATACGAAAGAATTTTGTTGACAGGATGTTGATTGATGAGTAGTCTCAACAACTGCAGTCACGTCCTGTCACACCCTGGGCAGTGAACGAATCATTTGCAGAAACTAATGTTCACTTCAGCTCACAGGATTGTTGCGTTGGTGAAGTCCTCATTCTGGTAATGGAGAGTACTCTTCAAAATTGCAGGTACTATCTTCCAACTCTTGCTGCTGTAATCACGCTGGGAAGGTGTGTGGTTGAGGTCGCGAGATATCTCTGACGCATGATCCGCCTTCCTCTTAATAGGATTGGTAGACAACACTTTCGTCCTAGCGGTGAGCATAGGTTCAGAATGACTCATTGCTGTGTAGGAAACACCTTTAAACGTAACACTATTATTACGTGGATGAACATCTATCATGTTCTTTCAAAGAGTTGGTAGACCAAGTAACCCGTCAGCTGGCAAATTGAACTGCTGAACTATATAAAAGTCCGCGTAGAAGGGCGTACCACGTCTTGAGAATCTGAGTGGTAACGTCACCATTCCTTTGATGCTCAGCTGAGTACCTGAAACTCCCTCGAGCTCAGCGTTACTAGGCCTCCATTTGAATTTGCGGTGAGGGAATTTACGTTGTAACTCGTGATATGATGTCAAGGCCAATACATTAGCGCAAGCACCTGTGTCTATATCAAGAGCCAATCTGGTATTATCCACTCTCACCGGCACTGACAACACTTCCACTTTGCTAAGAGCCGCTATTAACGAGGCCGCTATAGAAGTGCTGTGAGGAGGGGTGGGAATTACCCTATCTATCCCTCTCCGTGCTGTAGTGTGCACTGGCCTTCCCTCGATGACTTGTCCTGGGGACGTTTCTGCTTGCGCCTATACGACACCTCCGTTTCACTTAGGTCCACTCCCCTATCCTTTATTAGTATATCGCACTCATGTGAACTATGAGATGTCGATTTGTAAAGAGCGCACCATTTGCGCGCTGTCTAGGTAGGAGGAGGTGCTGCTTTAGCTCCCTCTCTGTTTGACCTTGTGAATGGCTTTGCACCGGGTGTGGCCTTAAAATTAGCACTATTACCTCGGAGCTGAAAACAATCTTCCATTACGTGGCCACGTTTATTACAATGTGCGCATCGTACCGATGTTTTCTGTTTATATGTTAGGCGGGGAGGAGCGATGGGAGCTAAGTGTGTCGCATAAGGAGTCTGGAGGTGAGGCATCTGTGGCATCTGAGACGGCTGGGGTTGTGGTGACGTCACTGAGGGCTGCGCCAGTAAGGGGCCCGTAGCCTGGGGACAGAGCTTGTTTGCGTATTCCACCATATCCAAGGGTGGTTCATACTGTACTTCCTGTGCCCGGCTATATAAGGGAACACGGACGGAAAGAAGAAAACTTATTAGTTCTATCAATGTTTCCACATTTTCCGGTGGCATATCACCCCGTGAGTTGTACCAGCCTGATGACCGGAAGGTCGCTTGCATGTCCTGGCGAACCTCGCCCGCGATATCAACAGTGTCAACGGGTGTTTCGTTTCGTATACCTGGAATACAGCGATCCAACCATCTGAAGATCCATTGCAGTTGGCCCAGCTGTGACCTACCCCCAAAAAGCCCAATTAGCGTTTGCTTGAACTTTTCATAGTAGGGGCTTTGTAAACCAAACGCATTTAAACCACTGCCTGCATAGGAACCCTGCGTTATATGGGAACGTACATATGCTTTCTTTTCTTCGTCAGTCGTTATGTGACTATTGAGCATGCTATCTTCACATGCACGAATAAAATGTGAGACCATATAATCGTCTTGTCCCGTGAAATTTCGAACATAATCGCCGCGTTGCATGATATTAATAACATTATCAGCTTTAGGTGTGGTAGTAGTACTGGTGTGAGGGTTAGAGAACGCCATTGTAGTGTTAGTATTAAGCAAGTTAGTATTCTTACTCTTAACAGAAGGCTGGGTTAAGGTTGTTACCGATTTAGCAACAGACACACTATCACCTGTAACAGGGGTAACTGCTTTAGTATACTTAGGTGAGGTACTATAGTGATTACCAGACCGTAGGATACGACGGTTTAAGTCGTCAAATGATTCGTCAATAACTTTCTCACTACTTCCTACCGAATCATTTAACTGTGTTCCATACTCAAAATCTATGTCAGTCTGGGCTTGATCATCGATGAGTTGGTTATCAGCAAACAGTTGCGCTAGGCGTTCGATTTCATCTACATTAGACATGGGAAACTTAGAAATTATCTATTAGCCCCCTTGGGTCAATGAATACTTAACAGTAAGTAGATCACTTGCCTCTCATTTACAAGACAAATGAATATGAATTGTAGTTAATTATTAAACTATCAATAAGAAGACAGACACTTACAAACTACTGTAAATTATAGGATTTCAATACATTAATCTTACATTTGACACTTTATCATTGAAATAATCCTATCCGACGAACCTATGGGTGTGAAGATATCTCTCGAACGTGTTCATGTGTGTAGAACTATGTAATTTAAATACCTATTTATACAGAGTAGTACGTCTGTATAGAAAATGTGATCCTTCAAAAGTTCTGAGTGGAGTGGTGGGTGGAGTGTGGGCGGGGCCTCTTCCTAGGATGCGTGCGCTGCTGCTGGTTTCCTTGGCAACGAGAAGACGCTTCTGCTTTGGTGAGAGACGAGTCCACTTGAATTAGGTGAATTCCTCCTCCGGCGATCAGAAAACTGATGATTGGTTATCACACTGATCTTTGCTGGTTCGCTGGCGAAACTGCCGTATGCCAAGTCTTCACAGTCCATGTATATATGGAGATCTGTATGATGACACGGGAATTTCGTAATTCGCGCTGACGACACAACAATACTGCCCAGCTGCTAGTGAAATACCAATTGAATTCCAGGCTACGAAACTGTTTTTCAACACTGCAACACTGTAATGTCTAGGGAATACTAAGTGGAGTCTATCTCAACCGGCTCAATCTGGATATGTACCAACAGGCTGTAATATATGTATATTACGAATTCTGCACGTATTTGTATGTGGCAGAGATAAGGAGCGCTCACTACATATCGTCTCAATACGGGATATAGTTTTAAATACTCGGATTATGTAACGCGTCACTGCTGTGTGGTTTCTTGTTTTTCACAAAACACAGACGGATGATACGACTACCAGTTTGAAGAATCCGTACACACCGCTTGCCACCTATATGAATCGGCTGCTTGTCCAATTAACCAGTCCGTTCACACATATTTATATTTGGGTTTTAAGTAACGAAACCCAAACGGTAGTTCCTTTGTTTTATTATAAAAGGTTGTATATATAATTCCTGAGTGTATATCAACCGTAAGTCTCACTGTCTAGGAGTGAATGAGAAAGGGACCGCGTTTATGTATGATAAACGTTATGTCACGTCCTTATGATATGAGTTGAGGTGAGCTACTGAAGCTTAGGGGCATCGCAGTGCGTGCTTACAGAAATGCTGAGCTATGGGTCTCGCCCTCTTGGGTAAGTTGCCCGCTCACGTGTCCATATCATGTCTCACTCATAGACAGTGGAAAGTTACAGGGGGTGAATCTGAATATAATATCAGATGTATTGACCCATTTATATAATACATTCTGTTGATGAGACAGGGGCCTATTACATCCATGCAGCAACCATAAGAGGTTGTTTGGCCTCTTTTTGTTTGGATATGTGATTTTAATTGTGTTTTTGACCGGATAAGGATAACCTTACTGGGTGCGGTTACCCAGTCAGGTTGGGTTTTTAGGCAGGCTACGTTTAGGCACCTTTTCTAGCCCCCTCCCCGAGTGGGGTGAGCAGAGTGGTTCCTCGAAAGGGCTGCTCAGTCGTACAACATGATTGTAATCCTGCCAAGATCCCAGTGCATAAGCGACAATCTTATCTGTGCTGCCCATGTGCAGAGTTGTGACTAGAGACTCCAGGCAGTCATCTCTGCCTGTCCCCGTCGGCACTCGTCCGTCGCTATAGGGCTTTTGGGGGTATAGGGGTTTTGATGCTGATGAGAGGTATAATGAGCTGGATGATGGCTGTGCGTGAGTTGAATTATGTGGTGAGGCAGGAGTGCCGGCTGGAACCACACATTTTTGCTTTCTCTTTTCCTGATCCATTGGTGCAAGTGTTGCAACGACTGGGGAGAGGGAGAGTTGGAATGGACTGCGGATAGCCCAGTTTGTTGGGTTTCGCCTTAGTAACCTGTCCATCAGGCATTGCCTTCGTCCGCCAGTGTGGTCGTTGGGGTTCCATGGTGGTCACCTTTTCCTCCTATACCGCCGCTGGGGTTTATTGGAGCTCTGTAAGCATGTCTGCCTGATGCAGGGCTCCACCACAGCTTTTTCGTTTGGGGTTTACTCCTGTAGTCTTATACCTACCAAGGTTAATCAGCAATCAACAGCCTCCACCACAGCTCTCCACCACAGCACTCCACCACAACACTCCCAAGCCTTCACCACAGCACTCCACCACGGCACTCCTCCATAGCAATTCACAGCCTCTATCACAGTACTCCACTATAATAGTTCACCACAGCACTCCACTATAATAGTTCACCACAGCACTCCACTATAATAGTTCACCACAACATTACACAGCATCATTCCACCACAGAAATCCATTGCCTCCACCACAGCTCTCTACCACAGCTGTCCACCACGGCACACCACAGCCCACCACAGAACACCATAGCCTACCAGAGCATCCCACATCATATTAAGGAACAACATGGTACAGCACAGCACACCACAGCATTTTACGCCATTATACAGCAATCTGTATTACCCCACAGCACCACACAGCATTCTAAATCACTGAACAATTAACTTAGTTCCATAAATTTATGTGGATGTTTATAGAGAAGTTTTGGTGAAATTACACACACAGTAATAATAAGATAAGCAACTCTCTCTCTCTCTCTCTCTCTCTCTCTCTCTCTCTCTCTCTCTCTCTCTCTCAGTTTTTCTCTGTCTCTCTGTCTGTCTGTCTGTCTGTCTGTCTGTCAGTCTCTCAAGGTTTACTTATCTCATAGGTCACAATAAAATGCTAAAGTCTCCTCCCCCTCTCTCTGTCTCACCTTTAAGAGCTCACAGGTAAGATACGGGAGGTGTTCACTAACCAGACAGTGACATTATTTACTTAACTCTCTCTCTCTCTCTGTTTATTTCTCTATCTCTTTCAGGCTAACACGCATTAAACACACGCGGCCGCGGGGGTTTGGCAAATACTCGTAGATCTAAAGATTGACATATGTGTGTGTACCCCAGGACAGTGATGTACCGCTGTTGGGGCGCGAACCGTCTGGGTATGCTTGTGTCTGCCATTCCGAGATGGGGTGGGGTGAACAGGTTTCTTGTGAAAGACCAGTACCACTGGTGTCTAGCGCAAACCGTTCGTACCCTACCCTAGGTTCATCATCGTTTCGGGGTACACACACATTTTGTCGATCTATCTCTCTCTCTCTCATTCTCTGTATATATATATATATATATATATATATATATATATATATATATATATATATATATATATATATATATATATATATATATATATATATATATATATATATATTGATAAAATCACACGGGAAAATCACTATAGGTGCGCGTTATCCAGGTATATGCTGATAACCACAAGGAAAAAGAAAACACGAAGTTCCCAAGCGCTTTCGTGTAATTCACATTTTCAGGGGTGAGTACAGATTAAAAAGAAGTACAAAACAGGGTATATATATAGAGGAGGGTGAGATCAAGTCCACAGTGGTCAGGTATAGTTAATGACCCTACTAATCTTCACAAAAGCACCGCAGTGGTAGGTAGACAGGTCAGAGGGTAAGCTGACCCATACATAACACGCCCAGGCACGCACACATAAAGCACACATACAGTCATACACAAACATGCACACAGGTAAACATTCACACTCAAGCTAGCAAGCTGAAGTGTACTTCCTGTAAGCAAGAACACGCCTCCTTTGACAAGTACTGCCCAACTTGGAAGAATGAGAAGAATAGTGAGTCATACCAATTTAGCACTAAAAATGGTAGGATTATATAAGTAAAGAATGAGTATGAACAACAATGGCACCAATAAATACGGAAATAATTAATAAAGAAAGTGTACAAATATTTCACCTACGTAAAGCAGCGACCACATAAATTATGAAACAAAATAAGTAACACCAATTACGGAGTATATTATGCTTGAGTCAAGCTCAAACACAATATATGGTTCAGAGACAATACACTCCACTGTTTTCGTGATGGTAATCCAGGCCAGACTGAGATCATTCGGTCTTATCACCACTTGCAAAGGAATGACACACGGATACGAACTGAACAAGTCAGTTCAGCAGCTCGGTCCAGCGCCTGTCACAGAGACAGGGACTGGAACTGTGAAATCTTAAATAATCCGTAAAAAAAAAAAATTAGCACCTGAGTATGTAAATATTAAAATTATATTGTCGTTATGATTAAACAAAATAACAAAAAAAGAATGAAAATTCTCTTCTGCCAAGTCAAAATAAGTAATACAAGTTTTGTTTAATTCAGATTCCCAACATTATTTGGAAACGTACAATTTATAACAGCTTGCCGTGCTCCCCTACATTCTTGCCGTGGCTCCCTTGGGGCCATGGCCCCCAGGTTGAGAACAACTGGACGAGACGGATTGTACGGGATAGAAATGTGTATAAGCTAAGGTAGAACAAATAGATAAATAAAAAACGTGACAAAGTGAAGTAAATCAGTAAACTCAAGAAAGAGGGAAGATAATAGGGACACTAACGAAGAAACAGGACATCAGGAAAAGCAAGCATATATTACACATAAATAAAACATTCAAGGTTAGTTGAATAACCAGAAAAGGTAAAGAAAACTGAAAGATTTTAAAATTAAAATGTGAAGTACTAATTAAAAAAAAAAAAAAAATATCAAGTATAGTTAGAACATAAGAACATAAGAAAATAAGGAGTCTGCAATAGGCCGGTTGGCCTGTGCATGGCAGCTCCTGTCGAGAGTTACTACCACTCTCTATCATCCATGAATCTATCTAGCCTCCTTTTGAAACTTTCCAGGAGACGAAGCGAACAAACAGACAAATTCTAATGAGGAAATGACAGGCAAGAAAGAAAATGAGAAAATAAATTGATGTTGCTATTTTGTTAAGCTAATTTTAATTAGCTTCACCACAACTAAGGAAAGGATAAAAAAGAAAATGATAAAGACGTGAGATAGAGCACGGTCCAGAGAACTGGAGAGACCTTTGACGTGGATGTGGTGTGGTTGTGTTGGTTGGCGGTGTGTGGAGTTGTGGTGTTAATTGCTGGTGTGTGGTCTGGTGATGATGTGGTATTGTGTTGGTGTGTGGTGTGATGTGTGCTGGTGTGTATGGTGTATGGTCAGGTGGTGTCTGGCTTGTGGTGTGGTACTGTGGTGTTGTGTGGTGCTGTGTAATGGTATTGTGTGGTGGTGTATGGTGATATGTGGCGTGGTGATGGCAGGTATTGGGTGGTGGTGTAAGTTGATTGTCTGGCATTATGGTCAGTAGTGCTGATGGTGCTGTGGCGTTATGTCGTAAAGTGTGGTACTCTGTTATATGGCAGTGTGTGTATGTGTGTGTGTGCGGTAGCGATGTGTAGTGTTGTGTGGTATCATATGGTAGTGTATGTGTGTGTGTGTGTGTGTGTATTTGTGTGCGTGCGCTCGCGCACAGGGTGGTGTAATGCGTTTGGTGTGACAGGTTTATGTTAGTGTTATGGTGCAGGCACTGCTTGCTTCCTCTTGCTTTCAGATACCGCAGTTTGCTACCCCTTGTGGTGAACAGAGAAGCATAAGTCTGCCCCTACCAGTACACAGCCTCTCCGCCATCAATACTCCAGCAGTGCCTCCTCGTGGCAACACACAGCAACTGAGTGCCTCGCGGTCCCAGTCCAGACGAGCAGGAGATTTCAGAACAGCAGTGGGCCCCAGAAGGACGGTGCAGAGGCCCATCGGCATGTGGACACTGCCCCACTGCCTTGCACGTTAACCTTAGTAGATATAAAGCTACAGGAGTAAATTCCGAACGAAAAATCTGCGGTGGAGCCCCATATCAAGCAGACATGCAAGATGGACAGGTTACTAAGGCGAAACCAAACAAACTAGGCTATCGGCAGTCCCCTGCAACCCCCCTCTCCTCAGTTGATGCAGCTACCTGCACCACTGGTTCAGGAAAACGGAGAGCAAAGATGTTTGGTTGCAGTCCCACCACATAAATCAACTCACGCGTAGCCACCATCCAGCTCATCATGCTTTCCAACATTATCAGAACCCTTGTCCCCTCAAAAGTCCTATGACGACAGACGAATGTCGACGGGGACAGGCAGAGATGACTGCCGGGGATCTAGTCACAACTCTGCACATGGGCGGAATAGATAAGATAATCGTTTATGTACTGGGATCTAGGCAACAATGCAATCCGTTTCTATCTGTAGAAAAACCTGCCTAAAAAAACCTGACTAGGCAACGGCACCAAAAACATAATCACAGATTAAAGCACAACAAAATTTACAACATCTTATGGTCGCTGCATGGAATGTCAGGACCCTTCTGGATACGGGCACAAATGAGCGACCTGAAAAATGAACCGCCCATGTGGCAACAGAGCTGTCGAGGTATAGCATCGACATAGCAGCTATTAGTGAGTCCCGGCCCCCAGACGAGGGTCGACTAAGAACAGGGGTCAGTCAATACTTTCTTCTGGAAGGGTAAGTCTACTGCAGAGAGAAACTGCATTTATGGAGTTGACTTTGCCATTCGCCTATCTATTTACATAGGCTAAATGAAATGCCTGTGGGATCAACGAGCGCGTCATGACGCCTCGAGTCGCACTGAATTACTCACACTACGCCTTCTTCGACAGAGGATGACATCATGGAGGCCTAAACAGACTTCTTCCGAAGGCAGAAAACTTCCTCCCAGAATCTTCGCTATGCACCAGATACAGCAGAACAACATCGTGACTTGTACACCCACTAAAAAATTATTCGGCACCCGTATTATATTGTATCACGCCGTAAGGGTGCCGAATAATTTTTTATTGGGTGTACATTAATGTTGAAGTATCATGTAAAGTAATGTTGTACACCAAACATTACTGTACAAGCAATAAAAAATTAATCGGCACTCATACGGCGTGATACAATATGACAAGGGTGCCGAATAATTTTTAGTGGGTGTACATGGCCTTAAATCGACCTTACCATGTCCATCGACTTGGTCAAAATTGTATCCCTCTAGCGGATCCTCAGCCATTTTTATCGCCCACCAAAATTCATCACCATTGTAAGGCAGCTCCACGATAGTATGAACGGCAGTGTCCTTCACAATGGCACCCAGTCCTTCCCATCCAAACGTGGGTAAAACAAGAATGTGTTTTTTTTTTTACAGAGAATAGCCCACCCGGGCACAAGTCATCGACCCACAACGGGGTGTAGGGGGCGAATAAAATAAGAGTAAAAACAAATTAATAAAAGACAAGAAAATATTATATTAATTTACACCACGAAGATGCCGGAAAACCATCTTTTTGAAGTGAGACAGATTGTATGAGTATGAAAACACAGAAGGCAGAGCATTCACAGTATGGCTGTGTGAGGAAAGAAGGATGTACTCTAACGGGTTATTCTACTATGACTGACATCCACAGAGAAACGGTGGGCACCGAGGGCAAGACGAGTGATTCGAGCCCACAGCCATGACGCTGGTACAGAGGATCCCAAATCCACCGAACATTGCCCATTAAAGTACCTGTAAAAGAGAAAGAGTGAAGCAACATTGCGGCGAAAGGAAAGGGAAGAAAGATTATCACCTACAGGAGGAGAGTCAATAAGATGAAATGCCTTTGATTCCATCTTATCTAACAGTTGGGCAGAAAAAAGAGCCACCCCAGATATGAGAGAAGTACTCCAAGTTTGGACGAATGAATCCCTTATAAACTTGCAGCAACTACTCAGGAGTGAAGTAGCTACGGCATCTGCACAGCATTCCCAGCTTTCGGGAGGCAGCTTTAGCAATGTTGTGGATGTGTGGCTTCCATGACATATTAGAGGAAATGGTAAGGCCTAGGTTATCTATTTAAGAACTTGGCAGAATAATTGTGTCCTGAAATATGATTGGTGGGGGATCATCTAATTTGGAAAGTGTTATTGGTAAATACGGAGTTTTATTACTATTGAATTTAACCAAGTTTCTACCTCCTCATTCGGAGATGCTGCACAAATCCGCATTGGCAGATGAAATGATATCAGCTCTAGAAACAGATCTACTTTGAGAATAAAGGGGAAGGGGGAAAATGTGAAGAAGAGTGAAGAGTAGAATCTTTAGCGTAAGAATAGATAGAATTAGTCGTAGTGTGAAGTAAATCATTGATAAAAAGAAGGAAGAGAGTAGTTGAAAGAACAGAACCCTGCAGGACACCACTATTGGTAGAGAAAGAGCGAGAGATCCATCCCTCGACCACAACTGCCATTGATCGGTTTTCAAGTGGGGGAGAGAAACCATATGAGGAAAGTTTAGAAAGCAAATACTTGTGCCATACCATGTCGAATGCTTTACAGATGTCGAGGGCCACGACGAAAGTTTTCTCATAATCCTTAAGAGAGGATGACCAAAGATTGGTGCAGTAGGAGAGCAGATTACTAACAGATCTCGCCTGGCGAAAACCATACTGCTGATCCGACAAAAGAGAAAAGCGTTCAAGGTGACGGAGGAAATGAGAATTTAAGTAAGTTTCGATAGATAGGGATGAAGTTTGGGTTTTGAGGCAGAGGCGAAAGAGGCGAGCAAGCACAGGGGCTAGAATTTCAACACAATCCCTCAGAACACGAAGGGGTATTCCGTGCGGTCCATGCGGTCCATGTGCCTTACCACACCTAACCTGGATAACACACCAGCAACCCTACGAGTGGAGATTAGTGGAAAGTGCATAGGTTTAGTAGGAGGAACATGAGTAGGAGGGATAGAGTTGGAATCATTTAAGGTGGAATTAGAGTAGAATAAGGTGCCAAAGAGATTGGTTTTATCAGGGGGAGAGTTGGCTATAGAGCTATCAGGTCGGAAGAGAGGAGGAAAAGAGGGAGTGCAGAAGTTATTACAGATGTTTTTGGTTAAGGACCAGAAGGATTTACTAGAAGAAGAGTTTGTCAGGACAGCGGTCTTTCTTTTTATAAAATTCCGCTTAACCCCAAGAAGAATAAACTTACAACGATTCCTAGAAGTAATGAAAGAGGACTCCTGGCAGTAACAAAAGTGTCGGCCGCATCCATCACTGAACTTCAGTATACACACCACCTCATAACTGTCTCTCACACCGAACGTGTCCTAAAGGACACCCTGAACACCCACGCAGATGCATATACACACTTCGGCCTTAAGGTGAATGTACAGTTGGCCCACTCCTGACTTTATCACTCGTTGCCTATCCTCTCTTTCCCTGAGGTATGGACCAAGAACTCTGAAATGTGAATTCGAAGCATTCGCCAGCGAGCGAATGAGCAGGCGGGAGAAGGGTGGGGTGTGTCGGGGTGTTACGAGTGTCGGAATAAGAACCAATGAATACGTTACTGGTCGGCATATGAACTTCGATTGATTCGTTGTGTACACACTGAAGCAGTTAGAATTTTGATATTATATGCTATACTTGAAATGTAGTAACATTAGTTTCAATGTGTTAGGTAAGACAAAGTAATGTTTATTGTATTAGTCTCGAATACTAATGAATGAGTGAGCGCTTGATAACTATTTGTGGATTCGCAACTTGGACGTCTTTTGTTTATGACGTCATTTCCGCCCACATCTACTTGCTTAGTTTTACCTCTCAGAGCCGGGTGGCCTTAGTATTGGGCTGGCAGTTGTAAGATAAGTATCTCCTCTCCTATTGTATATTTCCAGTGGTATACTGTGTTAACCTTGCTCGATTATTAAGAACACCAAGTATTATATAGTGATTTATATGTGAGACTGTGGGTAGTCACATTTTAGAATTCAACGGTAACTAACTTACTTGTTTATGAGTTACGTGTGTTGGATAACCACGTTGTTCAGGGTAGTGTCTAGACTAAATAAGTATTTAATCAGTACTTTGATGTTCGTTATTTTGTCACTCGGTTGAGTAGTTTATTTGTTCAGATTTAATTTGTATTCATTTATTTTTGTACACTGATATACTTGTTTTATTATTTGTTTGTTTGTTAATATATTTTGTAATTGAATCTACTTATGAATTTCAATATACCCCATAGTAATGAGGTGAAATTTGGTGGGATCTATTCCTGGACCTATAGTATGAAGTTGAATTTGTGATATTGTTACACGCTATGAGGCCAAGGGTCGTAACAAAATTGGCGACATTGCCAGGATAGATCCCTTTTCACTCATTATCTATTGGGAACATTTAAATATAAGGATTCTTTATTGATTAATCATGGCCACTTTGGATGTGGAGGTATTTGTTGAAAATCCATCAGTGAAAATGTTGAAAGACTCTGTTTTACGAAAGGATGATTGGATAAAACTTGCCGATACATTTGAGATTGAGTATCGACGTAGTCAAAGAAAGTCTGAAATTCAAAATGCAGCTCTAACTGAACTTGTAAGTGAAGAGGTGCTACCGAAGGGGGCACTGACTTTGCGTTCCTTTGACCCCAGAGAAGCTGTAGAGGTCAGAAAGTGAGAAATGGAGTACGAGTTGACTTTGAAGGAAAGAGAAGAAAGGGAAAGAGAGCGTGAAAGGCAGCATGAATTAGAGTTAGCACAGGTTAGCAGTAGAAGACAAGACTTACAGGCATTGTCTTTAGAATCTGAGACAAAATTGTTTGATGTGACAAAACATTTGAAACCTTTGCCTGATTTTGACGAGGAGGATCCAGAAGAGTTTTTCATGCAGTTTGAGAAAATTGCAGTCTTTTCAGTGGCCTGAAGAGTCGTGGATTATTATGATTCAAAGTGTGCTCACTGGGTCAGCTCGTTCGGCATTTCTGTCTTTGTTGAGTGAAGTTTGTCTTAGTTTTAAGTTAGTGAAAGAAGAAATTCTTAAGGCATATATGAACTCATTCCTGAAACATATAGTGAAATTTAGGACTATGAAAAAGACTGATGTACAGTCGTATATAGAATTTGTTTATTCAGTGAGTAAAATGTGTAGAAGGTGGATAAAGTTTAGTAAGGTAGAAACTTTTGAGGAACTTGTTGAGTTGATGATTTTAGAACAGCTCAAAAAAGCCACTCCAAGAGATATACAATTGTACTTAGGGGAGAGAGATATTAGTAATGTTCATAAAGCTGCTGCATTAGCTGATAGCTATGCCCTTACTCACAAAATGCATCCTGTTAAATCTGAAAATCATTCAGGTGGAAAGGGTTTTGTTACCAAGGAAAAGAGTGGTAGGCAGGATAGTAGTACTGCTTCTTCTAGTAACGTAAATTTTCGTGGAAACTCAGGTGAGCTTTCCAAGACCTATGCCAAGACTAAATCATTTGTCTGTTTTTACTGTAAGAAACCAGGTCATGTGATTGCGAATTGCCCTAAATTGGAAGCAAGGAAGGAAGATCCAGTGGTCTCATTCTAACCTCTGGAGAAGTTTGACAAAACTTTAGCGAGAAATCGCCCAAAGGAGGATGCTTTTGAACCTTTCATGTTTGATGGTTCAGTTGCAGTTGAAGAATCAGGTGATCAGTACCCTGCGAAGATTTTGCGTGACACTGGTGCTTCTCACAGTATTCTGTTAAAAGGATCTGTTCCCTGTGAGGAAGATTCCTATACTGGAGAGCATTTGGTGCTTAAGGGTGTCGGCGGAGTGATCACTATTCCTTTGTGTAGGGTGTTTTTGAGAACTCCACTTGTGACTGGCTGGGTGGATATTGCTAATTATGGGAGTGATTTACAGGCCCCCAAGTCTGGGCAAAGAAGCAGCTCAGCCCATATGGCAGGAAATGAGTAGAGCAGCAAAATATAACAACCTGTGCATTATGGGGGATTTCAACTTCAGAAATATTGACTGGGACAAAATTGTAGGTGACTATGAATCTGAAGACTTCCTAGACACCGTACAGGAAAAATTTTTTAAACAACTAATTACAGAACCTACTAGAGGTGACAATATATTAGACCTAGTATTAACAAATAAAGAAAATATTATCAGAGATATCACAGTAGGGTAAGAACTAGGTTACAGTGATCCCCAGTGATCCGGGACTTAGAAACCTTCCATATCAGGATAGGTTAAAGAAACTAAACTTGCATTCCCTAGAAAGACGAAGAGTGTGGGGAGATATGGTAGAAGTATTTAAGTGGGTGAAAGGAATCAATATAGGGGATATAGATAAAGTTCTTATAATATCCGGGCAAGATAGGACTCGGAGCAACGGATTTAAGTTGGATTTGTTTCGGTTTAGGAGGGAGATAGGAAGGAACTGGTTCATAAATAGGGTGGTGGACGAGAGGAACAAGCTTAGCAACTTTGTAGTAAGTTCTGGAACGCTGGAAAGTTTCAAAAGGAGGCTAGATAGATTCATGGATGATAGAGAGTGGTAGTAACTCTCGACAGGAGCTGCCATGCACAGTAGGGTGTGTCAATTTAGGGGGTGAACTGGCTAAATTGAAAATCGAGTAATTTGGTAGCAATTTATTGTAGTCTTTAAGCATGCAAAACAATATTCTGGCATAAATTTTTTTTTATAATAAGTCCTACCTACATCAAATGGATTTTTAAATGTACATATTTGTGAATTTATAACATAACCAGCGTTTGCACACATGTTACTGTTTCAAGTTTCAAATTATTATATTTTATTATCCGTAGTCTATTTGAAAGTAACCAATGCCTTCATACTCTCTTTGCTTTGGTTTCTTGTCATCAGTAGTCTGCTTGCTATTTGTGCTTTGATGTAACCTTCTCGCCTCTCGTGGCTGTAAACATGGCCCGCTGCTTCTGTGACCATTTTCACACATCTCTCCACACTTTGAGTGTGGGAAGGCCACTTCGGCACCTGCATTGGAGTCTCTTTAAGGTTTCTCAATTCTTGGCTAGTTAGACTTGTTGTCAATGGTGGCTCTAAGACTTCCAAACTCAAGTCAACCAATTCTGACAATTTGGTGGCATTGACGTTTATTGGGGGAACTTTTCTTGAATGAAACGAACAGTCTCCCAACTGGTCGTCATCTATTAGCGTTCCTCTAATCTTTAGAATGACTTCTACAGCCTCGGTTCGGAGATTGGTACATTGACTGCAAAGCATTGCTTGCAAAACTGCTTCTGATCGAGCATACCAAGCGGACCTTCTTGCCACAGGTAACACGATGTCCCTCACTACCTTCCTCTGTGTTCTTACTAGCTGCAATTGAAACAAAAGGTGATTGGGCCCATCCACCCACATAGGATTAAGTTTCACACTAAACCACTGGGGAAGATAAACTCCAATAATAAATTCAACAATTAACCTCAAATTCTTCAGCACTTTGCCCTTCAATTCGTGTTTGGAAATCCAAATCCTGCAGAAACGAAGAGCTGTAGTTAACCAACGGCTGTGACTGACAGGTCCAATCTCCAAGAGAGCCAATGACTGAGGCACTTCTCCTGATCTTATTGCTTGGGCAATACGATAAGCATAGGATTGATCTGTGCTGAGATCTTTGATGACTCCTTCAGACAACGCCGGAAGGGGAGGGCCAACTTCGACCTTTGGAAAGGTTGTATTTATTTCTAGTTGTGTTGCTTCATCCAGCATGATGCCAAGGGGACCTGACCACTTGTTGTTGCTCTTTGTAGGACCATCAAGTTCCTGGATGAGATGACGAAGAGGTAGCTCGCCTGTATGTAAATCACATACAATCCAAACAAGTCTTCTTCCTAGTTTTTTCTCTAAATGCGTCATTACACCCCCCTGCCATCCGGTGTTCACTGCAGTTGAATCTCCACCAACAGCCTGCAGTGAACTGCCAAGTCCTCTCTCCTGAACCCAACATAAAATATGATCAGCAATGACCTCTGCATGTTTCTTCCCTTCTACTTCAGTTTCGGGAGCAAAGTGAAACAAAAACCGACCACCAGGCTCAGAACAGACAGAGTAGTGTTCTTCTTTGATGAGACCTGGAAACTTTCTGTTCACTCCCTCTACTTCTAGCAAAACTTTTGTGTCATCTATTCTTCCATCAAACAAAAGACAGGAGAGCCCTCCCTCGCTTAAATCTTTTTCATGCTGATCAGATATTTCCTTCATTATTTTTTCTTGTGCTCTTCTAATTTTATTATGATCTATCACCAAAGATACATCCTCTCGGCTGATGAGGCCTGCATCTATCCAAGCGGCAGTTGCAATTTCTGCAGCCTCACGAAGTCCAGCATGGTGGCGAATACTAGCTAAAGCAATGTTTGAAATATTTCTTGTGTTGTATTTCATTTTCTTTGGTAAAGGTTCAGATGGCTCTTTGGAACTATCATCTGATGTTGCTTCCTGTTCATCAGAAGAACTATCAAAGAAGTGATAAACATCTTGACACAGCTCTTCCTCTCTTTGGATGGCTTCTTCACTCTTCATTTTCTTCTTTTGTTCCCTCTCTCGGATTTGTTCTCTCTTCTTGGCATTAGCAATCTGCTTCTTTGTTTCTGAATAATCTATTGAACCCATTTGCATACTTCCTTGGCCTTCTGCCTTTGTCCTCTGTGCCTTTATAAATTCAAGCTCTAAAACAGGGATCTTCTTTTCACGAGGACAACCACAATCAATGTGGGAATTATTTTCTCTCTTACCTGAGTGAGAACAGTTGGATTCAGAACATAATTGTATGGAGCACTTGCAGGTCAAAATGTCAAACAGAGTATCAAGTGTGTGCAGAAATTCATTTTTCCTGGCCAAGTTTCCTTTACCAAGTGATGTTTCAACTGCTTTGTGCCATAATTTCGTTAGTTTTAGCTCAATAGTTCGACACTGATTAATCACAGGTGGTTTGAATAGTGCATTAGCTTTTGTCCATTGATGCAGAAGAGGGACTATCATGTCATTTATGAGTTCTTTATCTGTATAGTTCCTTCTGTCCTTTGCATTTTTTTCTCGAAGGAGTAACCCTAATCTTAGCATGTCTCTCACTGTTGGAAGTTCTGATACAGGAAGCTCCTTCCCTTTACCAACTAGCAGGCTCAAGTGGGTTGACAACTGACTTCTTGTCTTCAATTTTGACATCTTCACACTATCTGACAAATAGAAAAATATTTCAATGTTTCATAATTCAATTGTTGTTTCAAAAAATATCAATTTGTTTATCAAAAATGCTGTAACAGAAATAACATAATAATTTCTTAGAACATAATGTTTTATACAATGATATAAGTAACTGCGACAATCAATATGCCCTACTTACAATAATTAAAATGTAGAATTCGTCTGGTAGAGTAGGTGCAAGTGCAATGAGAGCAAACCACCGTCTATGATATCTAGAAGGAGAGTGAGCCGGGCGCCTTATCCTCACGCTTGGTACAAGTCAAAACAAGAATTAAACTGTCCCACACGGAGAGCCTGTTCATGTTCATGTTCTGACATGCATATTGTACACAAGCTATATAACCATAAAATACTCCATAATCCATATGCTTACATGAGATTAGTTAATATCAAGTGAATAATTTTAATCAAGTCTCATTAATTTGTTGAAATACTGATATTTGAAACTTTAAGGTATAATTGATGTAGGTGAGGGTTATTTCAATTCATTTTTGTTTGCTAATCTCAAGTTTAGACATAAAGAGGCACAATATTTTGACTACCAAATTTGATTTTTAACATGTTGACAAAATTGACACACCCTATTGCACAGGCCAATCGGCCTGTTGCAGACTCCTTATTTTCTTATGTTCTTATGTTGATAGCATCTTTACCAGCCACTTGGGTAATTTGTAAGTAACAGAGCCCACAGAACTCACGATAGGACGTAATGGATTGTTAAGCTTGTGTGTTTTGACCAATCCATACATATAAGGTAAAGTGGGATTGATTTGAGAGAGCTGTTTGATGAGGTTGGGGTTCTTTTTCAATAACATCTTCATTTTGGAATTAGATAACTTATTAATATTTTCCAGGGGATCGTTCGTAAGCTCACAATACGTGCTTTCATCACTAAATAATGAATTCATCTTATCATTGTAGTCACTTTTATCCAAAATTACAATAGCATTAGACTTATCAGCCTTAGTAATATGGATATTCTCATTTCTTTTCAAGTTTATCAAGGCTGTTTCAAATCTTTTTGGAATGTTTGAAACAAATTTATTATGTAAAACACTATGTATACAACCTTTAGCTATGGAAATATCGTCATTTGTAACATCTAACGATTTATTCTTTTCTAGGTTGATTATACCTTTAGCCATATTAAGTGGATTAACGCACCGTTGAGTGATAGAAAATTTTCAACCAAAACCAAGAACAAGTTTCTCATTTGTCTGTAGACCATAAGATAAGTTTATGAACAAATTTAATTTGGCATTTAACTTTCTTTTTTGGGCTTTGTCACTTTCACTAAGAAGTTGATATACAAAATCACGAATAGTATGCCACTTATCAACACAAACACTGTTTTGCATAAATATTTTACACTGAGCACTGTGTAGTGTGTATAAAAGCAAATTTTACACTATCACTTGAACTCTTGATAAGGGAGTCCAGCAGCACTTTATCCAACTCAGAGAATGCTTGAGTGTCCAGACTTCATAGTCTTCTTGGAAGACAGAACTTGGGAACAATTTTATCATCTCTGCAATCTTTCAAAAACTTCAACTTGTTTTTGAGACTATGTGCTTTCAGCAAGCTCTTCTTATAGTTACGGTAGATGGGGCGAAGATGAGGATGCTGTTGACAGATTAAGGACACAACGTAGGAGAGACGTGTAAGTTCCATATTTCATGTAGATCCACAATGAAAACGTGGATAAGATAAATCTTGATAAAATCACACGGGGAAAGGGAAACAACGGAGCACATTAGCTTTCGTCTTTATTCAAGACATCTTCAGAGGCAACTAGATTACATGGACAGAGAGAGGCTTAAATATACAGGGTGACCTTATTAAACATGAGGTCAGGTCATAATGATGTCATCCACTAATTCCCACACCATCACCAACACACACGTAGAGGAGCTTAAGAGAAAGGGGGCGACGTGACTAGTCAGGTCAGGTCAGGTCAGGTTTTCAAAGCAGTTTTAACCTTGGGAAAAAAGCTTAGAAGTATTCAATTCTTGTGTCACAGAAAGACTTCTGGTTGAAGCTAGTTTGATTAAGGAATTAAAATAAAAAAACCTCGAGTAAATCCTTTTGGTCCTTAACCAAAAACATCTGTAATAACTTCTGCACCCCTTCTTTTTCTCCTCTCTTCCGACCTGATAACTCTATAGCCAACTCTCCCCCTGACAAAGCCAATCTCTTTGGCACCTTCTTCTCCTCTAATTCCACCTTAGACGATTCCTAAACTATCCCTCATACCCCTGCCCCTCCTAATGAACCTATGCACTTTCCTATAATCTCCACTCGCAGGGTTGCTGGTGTGTTATCCAAGTTGGATGTGAGTAAGGCGCACGGACCTGATGAAATACCACCTGTTGTTCTGAGGGATTGCACTGAAACTCTGGCCCCTGTGCTTGCTCACCTCTTTGCCTCTGCCTCAAAACTCAAACTTTTCCTTCTTCTTGGAAGCATGACTTGGTTCAGCCCATCCCGAAGAAGGGTGACCATTCTAATCCTTCTAACTACTGCCCCATTGCCCTAACTCCATCCCCCTCTAAGAATTTCGAAACTATCTTGAACTTCCATTTTCTCCATCACCTTGAACGCCATTCTCTTTTGTCGGATCACCAGTATGGCTTTCGCCAGGTGAGATCTACTGGTGATCTGCTCTCTTATTGCACCCTTCTTTGGTCATCCTCCCTTACGGAATATGGGGAAACTTTCGTAGTGGCCCTCGACATCTCCAACGCATTTGACAGGATATGGCACAAGTCTTTGCATTCTAAACTTCCCTCTTATGGTTTCTCTCCCCCACTTTGTTTTCTAATCTCTTGCTGCCTTGAGAACCGATCCTTGCCAGTTGTTGTAGAGGGATCGATCTCTCGCTCTTTGTCTACCAATCGTGGTGTCCCACAGGGTTCTGTTCTTTCACCTATTCTCTTCCTTCTTTTTATCAAATATTTACTTCACACTACAACAAATTCTATCGATTCTTAGGCTGATGATTGTACTCTTCACTCTTCTTCACATTTTACCCTTCCTCCTAACTCTCAAACTAGATCTGTTTCTAGAGCTGATATGATTACTTCTATCAATGCGGATCTGTGCAACATCTCTGAATTGGAAGGTGGAATCTTGGTTAAATTCAATTTTAATGAAACTCATTTTTTTTTCAAATACACTTTCTAAATTAGATGATCTCCCACCAATTACATTTCAGGATGCTATCATTATGCCTAATTTTGAGATAGATATGCTACGCCTCACCAATTCCTCCAATATGTCATGGAAATCACACATCCTTAACATAGCGAAAGCTGCCTCTCGAAAGTTGGGAATGCTGTACAGATGCCGTAGCTACTTCACTCCTGAGCAGTTGCTTCATGGTTATAAGGGATTCACTCTCATAACTGGGGTGGCTGTTCCTCTGCTCAACTGTTAGATAGGGTGGAATCAAAGGCATTTCTTCTTATTAACTCTTCTCCTTTAGTCAGCAATCTTTGTTCTCTCTCTTTTACAAGTACTTTAACGGGCAATGTTCGGTGGATTTGGCATCCTGTGAACCGCCGACAAGGCCGGGGACTCTTAACACACGTCTTGCCCGCGGTGCCCTCCGTTTCTCTGTATTAGCGTTTGCAACAAGGCAAACAGGATTCTT
>NW_024749779.1:11297432-11304932 GCF_018991925.1 Homarus americanus | reverse complement strand
AGTTATATCTTGTGCTTGTGTAATCCATCTGATGGCAGCAGAGAATACCTGCAATACAATAAGAGAGAAAGATAAATTTGATAGTTTGGGGATAAAATTTTTGTAAATAAAGTCAGTCGGTAAACTTTCAAGTAAGTTAAAGTTGTAATATTAAATAAAAAAAATTATTTTACGTGAAACTCAGAGTCAATATGAAGATACTCTGACTCAAGAAAATACAGTAGAATTTCTTTCGGAATCTCAAGAAATTCTTGCTCCATTGTCACTTCTACGAAATTGGAGAAGATGAAGTCCCGCGAAGAATGCAGTAACCTTACTAAATTATGGGCCTCAGCAAACCTGTTTTTAAAAAAAAATAAATATAGAATTAGTTACATATAGGTGCAGATAAAAATACATATAAACAGTTGAAAATAATTAATTATTATACTGTACGTACCGGTAAATTCCTAAAGCATTGGATGGATGAAGTTCGCTCTTGAGAAAGTCTGTACAAACACGTACAACACGGGGCATTATCAGCATGTTTGCAGCCACAATTATCTCCTGTACGTTTTCCACTGTTACCTCGATGTTCCTAAAGTATTTAAAAAAAAAAATAAAAGTTTCATTCATTAATTATCAATTCAATAACAAAATAAAAACTACCGTTTTACATATAGCACTATGAAAACATAAATTTTTTTTCTTCTTTATCTATACCCTTACCAGTATATATGAATTCAATGAGCAGTTTTAATATATTGGGTTTCATAGACTTCATTTCTATTGACTGTGTTGTTTTCTCAGCTAATCCACACGTAAACATGGCCTTAAAATATTCGCTTCCCGCCGACAGTATTACACGGTGAGCCTGTGGAATAAAATGTAATCACATCAGATTTTTTTTTTTAAGATTTGTCCCCGAGGGGGGCTAGTTTATTGGGCACCCCTTCCTTACATCCTGTGCAAGGTGAAGCGCAGAAGCGTTTACAGCGCCCCACAGGGATGTATGAAAAGTTCGTTCGTTCGTTCATACTGCCTTTATACTCGTACGTACATTAAGGGGGCGTAAAGGTCTGGGTGAAGGGTCGTCGTCATAGCATAGGTTTTGTCAAGTTACATAAATGTGAGAGAATTATGGATGGATGAATGTGTGTGTGTGTGTGTGTGGGTGGAGGGGGGGGTCCCGGTACATTCATTTTATCTGTTTATGATAAAGAGCGACAACAAAATCAAACCACTGCTAGGAAGCAAGCCAAAATCAAACCACTGCTAGGAAGCATTGATTCTCTCGTGCGAAGAGAGTTGGAGCAAGCTCTTTATTTGTGCCAGGGGAGCAGGGGAGTTGGGAGATTTCTTCCACTGGTCCTATTCGGTGTCATACTCGGATAGACTTTGTTAACATGTTCCACTTACTCCTGGGCTGTAAGGGCGTTGGCGGGTGGAGTGTGGGCGGTGTAGTTAAGTTTCCCTCCCCCGATATGGGTGTAAATGGTGGGTGATGGAGGGCAGAGAAAGATGTGTGTAGGAGGTAAATGTTTCACTCACAGGTAAATGTTTCACTTACCTTCACAACTGATCCACTAGCTGATATTTCTACATCACATAACTGTTGTGACTGCCAGAGTAAATGTATGTAGTCTAGCAGGTAGTTTGGATTAGATTTACATTCCTCCTCCTCGTGATGAGAGAGATCCACACATGCAGCCACCATCTTCAAATACTAATGTAATACTAACCAGTTGTCAGTTTTGTATTTTATAAATGGTGGAAGTGGTGATATCTGGTAATACCCTGGGTGGTGGTGCTTCCGTCGCTTCTTCAAACAGTAACAAAACTAAACTACTGCAGCCTTTTTCTTTGAGTATGTTGGGATAGGTAATACATTGATTGGAAGTATTTTTTTTATTTTGAGTGTGTGTTGAAGAGGATGAGAAGAGGATGAAGAGGACTTGAAAGTTTCTCGTTGGATATTCTTGAGCTTGAGCTTGGGAGAGAAGAGAGTTAAATTGAGACTGCTCTAGCATTAATATATTAAGTTCCCGGTACATTTTATGTTAATAATATCAAATGCCAGGCCTGTGACTAGGAGGAGGGATATCTGGTCTGGGAGGGAAGAGGTGTTTGTAACGGCAACGGCAGGTAATATCACACTCAGGTTTCGAGTCAAATTGAGACTGCTCTAGCATCAGACCGATCCTCAGGGAGTGGTGTACAGTTTCTCCACTTGTTATCCTTAGGATCAAAATACTCCACATTAGCGACAGACATCTAAAAAAAAAAAATAGTTTAGGTTTTAGGTTAAAACTGATTATAAAGATATGTAGGAATATTAATATATTTCATTCTTCTATTTCCATTCTTCCTTACCAAGTTATGATAACCGTACCCGCCTATGACATATAACAGAGAATTTGTCTCAACAACTGCTGGGATATTTCGACCAAAATACATTGATGAACACTTAAACCATTTGTTCTGTGGGAAAGTAAAAGAAGAAAGGTAAAAGGAAGGGGGGAGGCGGGAAGTTATAAAATTTTTTACTCCCTTTTCACTACAGTATTACAAAAAATCTTCCACATCCTAGCTACAATATTGTAATTCAAATCTTGTTGTATATAATAATAAGAATTCATAAGCACAGCACTTGTAAATAATCTTACCTGTTCAAAAGAATATCTTTCCATTGATTTTTCCTCCTGAACACCACCTACTACATACAGAAAGTTATCCAAAACTGCAACACTCAACATGTCGTACGACCTTATCCTGTGGGGGTGTGGTCGACCTATCATTGGTGCTAGATTCTTCCACTCCCCAGTCACAGGATTGTATGAGAGAAGATCACGCAGGGGCTTGTGAGTGTACGTATGTCCACCAACAATGTAAATAAGACCTTGATATTCTACTGTACCAATGCTGTAAAAGAAAAGAAAAAAAAGAAAAAAACAGTACAGGCCACTGCTACATTTTCTCTCTCATTATCAGTAGTTCACACTATCAGTCAGTAAATCCAATTTGAAAATGATTATTGTACTTACTTGGATCTAGCTTCTGGCATATTTGACTCGAATAATCTCCACTCATCTGCAATAGGGTCATATCTTTCAATCGTTTGGGATATGACCGATCTCCTCCAGACCGATCCCGTCCAACAACCAAAGACAGTCAAACCACCAAAGGCATAGAGATAACCTCCATGAGCGCATAATCCAAAATCACTCCGTGGGATCACCATAGAAGATATCCCGGTCCAATTATCTTCCTGAGGATCATAAACATCACCATTTGCCAATAAAGCAGGCGGATCATAAAGTTCATCATTTGCCGGTTGAATTTCTATCTCCCCTCCAACAACGAAAATTTTCCCATGTAAGACTGCTACTCCTGGCCCACATCTCTCAATTTTCATGGGGCAAACTTTCTGCCATTTCTGCCTAAAGATATCAAAACATTCGACACTTTTAAATGTAAACCTATCTGATCTATACATGTGGACACAGAGTTCTCTCTTTGTTCCACCTAGGACATAAATTTTCTTTCGAGTACAAATTCTTGGCTGGACATACAAAGCTTCCCTTTTGTCCAAAAATTTTTGCTGTATGTTTTTAAGGAAAACTTTCAGATTGATATGAGAGCACTCATTAATTGATTTTTCTATTAGTTTACTTGGAATTAAAGACAATTTTACTCGTTTTAAAATGTTAAAATGTCAAGATTCCAACAACAATGTCTATTAGTTATATCTTGTGCTTGTTTAATCCATCTGATGGCAGCAGAGAATACCTGCAATACAATAAAAAGAATTAGAAAGAAAGATAAATTTGATAGTTTGGGGTTAAAGTCTTTTGTAAATAATATATTAAATAAAAGTCGTCCGTCAGTCAGTCGGTAAACAAGTGGGTAATATTATATAAAAAAAAAATTATTTAAATTTTACCTGAAACTCAGAGTCAATATGAATATACTCTGAGTCAAGAAAATACAGTAGAATTTCTTTCGGAATCTCAAGAAATTCTTGCTCCATTGTCACTTTTACGAAATTGGAGAAGATGAAGTCCCGTGAAGAATGCAGCAACCTTACTAAATTATGGGCCTCAGCAAACCTGTTTTTAAAAAAATTAAATATGGAATTGGTGCAGATAAAAATACATATTATATAAACAGTTGAAAATAATTAATTATTATACTGTACGTACCGGTAAATTCCTAAAGCATTAGATGGATGAAGTTCGCTCTTGAGAAAGTCTGTACAAACAAGTACAGCACGGAGCATTATCAGCATGTTTGCAGCCGCAATTAACTCCTGTACGTTTTCCACTGTTAACTCGATGTTTCCTAAAGTATTTAAAAAAAAATAAAAAGTTTCATTCATTAATTATTTACAACAAATAAAAACTATCTTTTTGTTTTACATATAGCATAGCACTATGAAAACTTAAAATGTTTTCCCTTACCAGTATATATGAAGTCGATGAGCAGTTTTAATATATTGGGTTTCATAGACTTCATTTCTATTGACTGTGTTGTTTTCTCGGCTAATCCACACGTAAACATTGCCTTAAAATATTCGCTTCCCGATGACAGTATTACATGGTGAGCCTGTGGAATAAAATGTAATCCCATCAGAAAAATTTGTCCCCGAGGGGGCTAGTTTATTAGGCACCCCCTTCAAGTTCGTTCGTTCGTTCATACTGCCTTTATACTCGTACGTACATTAAGGGGACATAAAAGTCTGGGTGAAGAAGGGTCATCATCATAGCATAGGTTTTGTTAAGTTAGAATAATGGACAACAAAATTAAACCACTGCTAGGAAGCAAGCCAAAATCAAACCACTGCTAGGAAGCAAGCCCAAATCAAACCACTGCTAGGAAACATTGATTCTCTCGTGCGAAGAGAGTTGGATAAGCTCTTTATTTGTGTCAGGGGAGCAGGGGAGTTAGGGGAGCAGGGGAGTTGGGAAATTTCTTCTTCCACTGGTCCTATTCGGTGTCATACTCGGATATACTTTGTTAACCATGTTCCACTGACTCCTCCTGGGCGGTAAGGGCGGCGGAGGGTGAGTGTGGGCGGTGTAGTTAAGTTTCCCTCCCCCGATATGGGTGTAAATGGTGGGTGGGTGATGGAGGGCAGAGAAAGATGCGTAGGAGGTAAATGTTTCTTCACTCACAGGTAAATGTTTCACTCATCTTCACAACTGATCCATCAGATGATAATATTTCTACATCACATAACTGTTGTGACTGCCAGAGGAAATGTATGTGGTCTAGCAGGTAGTTCGGATAAGATTTACATTCCTCCTCCTCCTCGTGATGAGAGAGCTCCACATGTGCAGCCGCCATCTTCAGATACTAATGTAATACTAACCAGTTGTCAGTTTTGATTTTAGTGGTGATATCTGGTAATACCCGTGGTGGTGGTGCTTCCGTCGCTTCTTCAAACAGTAACAAAACTAAACTACAGCCACACTCCTCCAACTAAGGACAATCAAACCACCAAAGGCATAGAGATAACCTCCATGAGCGCATAATCCAAAATCACACCGTGGGAGCACCATAGAAGATATCCCGGTCCAATTATCTTCCTGAGGATCATAAACATCACCATTTGCCGAAAGCGGATCAGGATTATAAAGTTCATCATCTGCCGGTTCAATTTCTATATGTAAGACTGCTACTCCTGGCCCACATCTCTCAATTTTCATGGGGCAAACTTTCTGCCATTTCTGCCTAAAGCCCATAAATGCTAGGCATTTAATTTTATTATACTATGTTTGTATATGCATAGCTAGGTTACACCTGAAGATAGACTGCAAATGAATAAACCAGACCACCAAACATTTCTTGGGCTACATCTGTGAGCATGGGCATATATATCGTATAGCAGTGTGGGGGTAGAAGTTGATGATAGCCAAGATTTACCTGTACTGTATAGTATGTGCACAAAATATTGGTGTAGTAGTCTCGTGTTTTCATATATAATGGTTGCCTTGCTACCTGCTATAACATGCTCAACAACCTTGTAGATCTATTTAAATTTAAGATTATTTAAGAAATATACTGTGGCTAAAATTTTACTAATGAATTGTTTTCTTTGCAGTACATCATGCAGATCTTCGTGAAAACCCTCACTGGGAAGACCATCACTCTTGAAGTAGAACCTTCAGACACCATTGAAAATGTCAAGGCAAAAATTCAGGATAAGGAAGGTATCCCCCCAGACCAGCAGAGATTGATCTTTGCTGGTAAGCAGTTGGAGGATTGTCGAACTCTTTCTGACTACAACATCCAGAAAGAATCTACACTCCATTTGGTATTGCGTCTTAGAGGAGGAATGCAGATCTTTGTGAAAACCCTTACAGGAAAGACCATTACCCTAGAAGTAGAACCTTCAGACACCATTGAAAATGTCAAGGCAAAAATTCAGGATAAGGAAGGCATCCCCCCAGACCAGCAGAGATTGATCTTTGCTGGTAAGCAGTAGGAGGATTGTCGCACTCTTTCTGACTACAATATCCAGAAGGACTCTACACTCCATTTGGTATTGCGTCTTAGAGGAGGAATGCAGATCTTTGTGAAAACCCTTACAGGAAAGACTATTACCCTAGAAGTAGAACCTTCAGACACTATTGAAAATGTCAAGGCAAAAATTCAGGATAAGGAAGGTATCCCCCCAGACCAGCAGAGATTGATCTTTGCTGGTAAGCAGTTGGAGGATTGTCGCACTCTTTCTGACTACAATATCCAGAAGGAATCTACACTCCATTTGGTATTGCGTCTTAGAGGAGGAATGCAGATCTTTGTGAAAACCCTTACAGGAAAGACCATTACCCTAGAAGTAGAACCTTCAGACACCATTGAAAATGTCAAGGCAAAAATTCAGGATAAGGAAGGCATCCCCCCAGACCAGCAGAGATTGATCTTTGCTGGTAAGCAGTTGGAGGATTGTCGAACTCTTTCTGACTACAACATCCAGAAAGAATCTACACTACATTTGGTTCTCAGGCTTCGTGGTGGTCAATAAAGTATTCCGGATGAAATGTTCAAATTTCCTTTAATTTGTGAAAACTACGCTTATGGCTTAGCTGTTTGCACATTCGATTCCTTTAATGTATGGAAAAGATTTAATTTCTTATGCACATGGTTATTATTTTAGCCGAACCAAATAAACACTATTAAAATTATTTTATGCATTGTTTTCTTATCACATACTGAAGCAGTAATGACGTCAAAGGTTTTTACCTTGATTATGGATCTAAGACAAGTTTGTAAATAAGATGATATGGGAAAAATAAGCAATTGGCAAATAACAAGGTGACCGTATATATTAAATTTTATTTTGGCTACTGATTGCCTCGTGAAAAACTGAGTATTTTGGTTTTCTCGAATGGCTAGTTTGCAATGTTGACTTCTTTATACCAGGAAATGTATGTAGTCTAGCAGGTAGTTGGTAATACCCGTGGTGGTGGTGTTTCTGTCCTGGTCGGGGTCTTCCTTTTCTTTCAGTATGTTGGGATA
>NW_024749779.1:11256979-11297332 GCF_018991925.1 Homarus americanus | reverse complement strand
ATATATATATATATATATATATATATATATATATATATATATATATATATATATATATATATAATCAACGACCTCACCAGCAAGGAATCGAACCCTCGACCTACTGGGTGGGACTAGGGAACGCTTACCGGCTAGGCCACAAGGACACTAAAAGCAGTTCTAGACTCTGTTATATTTCACACAAAGCCTGTTCATCGAGCTGATGGCGCCGTGAACCTCATTGGGAAACTGCCCGTGCCTCTTATGTGGTGTCAGTAGCATTTTACCGAATCAAGCTGGTATGAAACGCGAGGTACATATACATACTTCATTTTTAGTCCATATAACACGCTGACTTTGAACATATAATCAACGACCTCACCAGCAAGGAATCGAACCCTCGACCTACTGGGTGGGACTAGGGAACGCTTACCGGCTAGGCCACAAGGACACTAAAAGCAGTTCTAGACTCTGTTATATTTCACACAAAGCCTGTTCATCGAGCTGATGGCGCCGTGAACCTCATTGGGAAACTGCCCGTGCCTCTTATGTGGTGTCAGTAGCATTTTACCGAATCCAGCTGGTATGAAACGCGAGGTACATATATATACTTCATTTTTAGTCCATATAACACGCGGACTTTGAACATATAATCAACGACCTCACCAGCAAGGAATCGAACCCTCGACCTACTGGGTGGGACTAGGGAACGCTTACCGGCTAGCCCACAAGGACACTAATAGCAGTTCTAGACTCTGTTATATTTCACACAAAGCTTGTTCATCGAGCTAATGGCGCCGTGAACCTCATTGGGAAACTGCCCGTGCCTCGTATGTGGTGTCAGTAGCATTTTACCGAATCCAGCTGGTATGAAACGCGAGGTACATATATATACTTCATTTTTCATATATATACGCGGATTCGAACGCTACCGGCTAGCCCCTTGTGGGCAGCCGGTGTTGCCCCTAGTCCCAATCTAGTAGGTCGAGGGTCTGATTCTCAAGGTTGGTGAGGTCATATATATATATATATATATATATATATATATATATATATATAAATATATATATATATATATATATATATATATATATATATATATATATATATATATATATATATATATATATATATATATATATATAAAAGTGACAGCTCATTTTTCATAAAAAATTTTGACACCTCACGAACGTACAGGACTGACTATGTTAGCCTTCCCTCCCCACAGTCAGTGTGAGTGACCCACACAACTGCAGAGGAAGCGCTAACTGTTGTCCTTCCTGACGTGGTAGGAGAGCTTTCTCTCTTCACATTATTTTTCTATTACTTACCCTGGCCGAGGCACCTGCTGATTTTTAATACTTCAGTATTCGTGCTAAAGCCCCCCCAGTGGTGCACACCTCACAGAGTGGGATTGTGTGTATCCAGTGGGGGTCGGGGAAAACCTGGGCCAATCCAGCAGTGACGTCCGTGATAGTGCAAACACACCACTATGCGGGGGTCGCCCTTAGGAAAGATTTTTTTTTCTGCACTAAGGGCCTTCAATAACCTTAGTGCACCAATTAATTTACAGTACATGTAAAAAACAAATTAAAACTGTACCTAAGGGGTGGTTCCCATCCACCCCAACCATGCCCTCTGGGAGGGGCCACAACAAGCCCCCCTCTACTCGTTCAGGCAGGGACAAGCAGAGGCGGGAGATCAATCAAAATGACCTAAGACTGCCAAGACCACTGACAAACAAAGACACTGAATCGACCACCGACAAAAACATTCAACAAAGAAGTACCATTGAAATAACACCAGAGAATGCCAGAGTAATCCACTTTCGGACTGTTGACACGTCCACCTCGTTTGACAAAATTAATGGGTTCATTATCCAGAAGGCCATTAAAGATCAAATAGGGGACGTGGAGAAAGTCCGAAAGACAAGAAATGGCGAACTCTAAGTTACTGTTAAAGATGAAAAGCAAATGAGGGACGCCTTGAATTTGAAAACCTTCCATTCAACCAAAGTGGAACAGTATATCCCAGCATTTCTCAATACCTGTAAGGCTGTAGTTAACAGCTACGAATTCCAGGGAATGAGTAATGACGAAATCGCGTTCCACATACAAGATCAAGGAGTCGTCGATGCCTTCGTCTTTAATAGGAGGACCGTAGAGGGAGAAAGGAAACGATCAATCACAGCTGTACTGACTTTTGTTGGACTTGTTAGGCCTACCCATGTACTGGTAGGATATGAGAGAATCCAAACAAAAACATATATTCCATTTCCCATGCGATGCTTCAACTGCCAAAGGTTTGGACACACTGGTAAGGCCTGCCATAACACCCAGGTATGCTGTAAATGTGCTCAAAGCGGACACAGGGAAGATGAATACACACACACTGAGGAAAAATGATACCACTGTTCGGGTCATCATGCTGCCTCAGACAGGAAGTGCCATTCCTACCTGAGGGAGTATGAGATCAGCAAGGTGAGAGCAGAGACAAATTTGGACTACAGGGAGGCTAGGAAGCAGGTGGAGATGTCCTTGCAGACACCAACACCTGGAATGTCCTTCGCATCCGCTGTATCCAAAAACACCTCACCCCCCAAAATGTGCACCACTAGAACACAGACTGAGACCAGGTCAATTGCAACACAAACTGACTCTACACTCACAGGCTATCCAACCATAGACGCCAACAACGAATACTCGAAGACAACTATGACTAGTAACGAGACTAAAACTAAAAACAAGTTAAACGAGACCACAAAAGTTAAGCAGACTGTCGACCTTGTCTACCCCCAGGTAAGGAGAAGGTCGCAATCTGTCATTATTTCGGCCAGACGTTTTTTGCCTACAAGAGACGCTACTTGCGGGTCAGGACGACCCACCTGTATTTGACAACTACACGTCCTACAGAGGAGACAATCTTAGGGGGGTAGCCCTATATATTGGGAGTGAATTCGCTCAACAAAGAGTCAACCTGAGAGTGAACCTGAAGGCTGTGGCGTGCAGAGTCACGTTTCGGTCTGACTATGTGGCCGTCTGCTCACTATACTGTCCTCCGGGCGGGCTCATTGCCGAGGGTGAGCTTGAGGAGCTATTTAACCAACTACCAGAAGAAAAAATGATCCTCGGAGACCTCAATGCTCACCATTTGCGGTGGGGCAGTGTCCGGAATGACGGGAGGGGAGAGCAGGTGGCTGCAACTATACTCAACTCCAACTTGTCTCTTCTGAATGACGGTAGTGCGACTAGAGTGGACGAACGAATTGGCTCAGCGACAGCTATAGATTTCTCTATAGTTCATGCTTCCTTGCTATTAAACTGTAAATTTTCTACATACGACGACTCCCTGGGTAGCGACCATTTTCCGATCTGCATTTCTTATGAGTGTGGCGCCCCAACAGCTACTCCCGAGGTGCGCTACAACCTTAGGAAAACAGACTGGGGGGCCTACTCAGGAGCCGTTCGTATAGACACCATTGGAGAAGATATCAACACCAAAATGTCACACATAGAACAAGCCGCACTGTTGCAGGGTTACAAAAGTAAAGTTAAAGTTATGCAACTTGGTACCCCTCAAGGTGGAGTACTTAGCCCCAGTTTGTTCAATGTTCTTATGAATGCATTATTAAATTTAATACCAGACAACCCCAGCAATATATCAATCAGCTATGCTGATGATAGTCCTATACATACTAAAACTCATCGTGAAATGCAAATCACCCTGAACCATGTATACGCAGCCTGTGAGAACCTCGGTCTTATTATCTCCACTGAGAAAACTAAGGTGTTCAACAAACAAGCTGGTAACCGCAAACGCGGCCCCGCCAAGTTCAAGATAGGTAACAACACTATTGACTATGTTTCTTCTTTTAAATATCTTGGTGTTTCCGTCCCTTGTACCCTACCTGCCATACAACAGCTAACCCGCCAATGTACTGACAGACTGAGACCTCTTAGAAGTGTAGCGGGGTACAGCCCGCACTATGGTGCTAATATTAGAATTGTTAAAACAATGTACCTAGGCTATATAAGATCTCTGATAGATTACCACGCACCAGCCCTGGTCATTCGTGACGGGAAAGGCGGTGACAAGCTCGAGAAAATGCAAAATAAAGCCCTCAGAATTATCCTAGGATGTCCCGTGAGCACTAAAGTGCTTAATATGAGGAAAGAACTAGGTATACCCAGTGTTAAAGATAGAATAATTGAAGTCAACCTCATGATAGCCCTGAGGCTTCTGCGTGGTGATCCTGATAACATTGTTTCCTTAAAATTGCTAGAATGTATGAACCATGGGACGACTGAGTCTAAATGGATCCAAATTACAGCTACACATATGAAGATGTTTGGACTAGACCACCTGTACAAAGTTGAGACACAACAGCACTTCCTGCCACCCTGGCGGACATTTCCCTTCGATATCACAATACCGACGTATCCGCCTAAAAAAATAATTATACAAAGCATTTATCTCCAACACACTGCCAAATTGAGAGCTCTTGAACACATACACACTCTACAGACTGATAATAATATCACACAGGCCATCTACACTGATGGATCTCTTAACACCGCCTGTGGGAGGGCTGGAAGAGCTATTGTTGTGACTCAACCTGACGGTAATACAGGTTGACAATCCCTTATCCGAAATCCTTGGGACCAGATGTATTTCGGTTTTTGGAATTTTTCGGTTTTCAGAATGGTTAGGTTTTTTTTTTCTTTTTTTTCTTTTTTTACAGGGATCAGCCCACCCAGGCACAGGTCACTGACCCACATTGGGGCCTGGGGGCTAAAATATAATAATAATTATAATTATAATAATAATAATAATAATAATAATAATAATAATAATAATAATAATAATAATAATAATAATAATAATAATAATAATAATAATAATAATAATAATAATAATAATAATAATAATAATAATAATTCATAGGTCTAGGTCGATCTTTTTTTTTCATTTTTGTATTTCTTTATTTTTTATTATTATTATTTTATTATTACAGTATTGCTGTTATTATTGTTATCATTCTTATTTTATTTTTGTGTATTTTTTATTAAAATTTTTATTTACTATGAATAATTATTATTATTACTGTATTATCATTATTATTATTATTATAATTATTATTACTATTACTATTACATTTTCACCCCCCATGCCCCGATGTGGGTCAGTGACCTGTGCCCGGGTGGGCTCATAAAAAAAAAAATAAATAAAAATAAAATGCTCCACAAAAAAACTTTCGGTTTTCAGAGCTTTTCGGTTTTTGGAATTTCTGATAAAGGGTTGTCAACCTGTATAATTGAAAAAGGAGTTAGAATTAACAACTGGGCATCCACTCTACAAACTGAATTAGTTGCCATACTCACAGCTATTAAATTCATTGAAACCACTGTTACTGACAGTCTCATCATCACTGACTCTCTATCCTCACTACTTGCCCTTGGCACCCTCGACTCAGGTTGTCACGCTCTTGTCTCTGAAGCCAGACACAAATATGCGTGCCTTGTTGACCGGGGTGTCAAGGTCAAACTGTTGTGGATCCCCTGTCACATAGGCCTCATAAAACATGACAGAGTTGATGCCCTCGCCAAACTCGCGTCTAACAAAGACACCGTTGAATACAATTTGGGTCTGTCTAAAAGAACCCTTAAAACTGTAATTAGGAAAGAACTTATTGATGAGTTTGACGCAAGTAGACAAGTGCAAACAGGCACTAGTCGAGCCCTAAGTTACCATGATGAGATGTATCAAGTGAAACATGTATATGGAGCAAGTATCAAGATCACTAGATTACAAGATGTTGTAACCGCTAGATTAAGGTTAGGATATAAGTACCTTTGGCAGTATGTTCCTCAAGCAGATGTAAACAAAACTAAATGTAAACTGTGTGGCCATACATATGGCCACACACTTGAACACTACGTCCTCAACTGTGTGAAGATAGAACCTTTTAGGGACAGGTCCAAGCACACTGTGTGTGAAATGGCACAACACTTCATCTCTAATGGCAAGATAGCCGACATATTAAGATTGTATCCACTTTTTTGCACTTAGTAACTATATCAATTCTCATGTACAGAACCAAATACGCAATGTGCTTGAATACCTCTCATGTAAATGTGAATAACAAAGTGTGAGGCCAGACATACTGCCTCACACGCCTGTACTCGCGCATTCGTGAATAAGGACTACGGTCCGATAATCTCAACAACAACAACAACAGCGTCTTTAAGCATTCGCCAGCCAGCCTTCGCCGTGAACGGACCTCTCTTCAGACCCCTTACCGCCAAGCAGCCAGCCTTCTTTCTACTGTTCACACTCTACTCCACGCTCCCGAACCAACAAAACCTCTCATCAAGCTCTACTGCTGGACCCGGAGCTGTGAAGACCGCCCTCTCTCTGCTGCCATTGTTGGCCAACTTTCTTGGCCGGACCATCCACCACTGACATCGTCGACAACATCTCACGAGCGTTTTCGGTTTATCGAGCATTAGTTTGCCCTCCCCACTGGTGGTGTGAGTGACCCACACTCCAGCTGGAGAGAAGCTATAGCGCGATATTCCCGACGTGGTTTGAGCTCTTTTCCTTCTACTACTATTTTTCCTTTTTTCGCTCTGGCCTAGGGACCTGCACCCTCAAAAGTGTATTCGTCCTGCGGTCTCCCTTGTAACTGTTCACCTCCCTCCCAGGAGATTGTGACCACGAATGGGGGTTGGAGCAAGAACCCATCCCAGCCGAGTCTTTCCAGGAAAACCGTGATCGTGAGGGTCCACCTGGAAAGAGGGTAGCAATCCTCATCCTTACCCAGTAGGCACACTTAGCTCACGTCTATAAGTGAGCACTCACATACACTAAGAAGTGGGTTTCCCCAAACGGGGCTCCGGGAGAGAAGCTCAGGAACCACTCTACGACCACCTGGCCATCAAGTGCCTTTGGGAAGCGTTGAAATTCCTCCGCTACTTACTCAACCGGAATAGGTAGGCTGTGAACAACAATAAAATAACCTCCAAAGAAGAAGAAAACACTACTTAACACCGGTACGCCCTCCTAACCGAGATCCCCGCCTGAACCACCAACCCGACGACCCGAACCACGACAGACTCCGCACAGAGAAAGCGGACCAGCTGCAGGCCCTCCACGAAGCCCTGAAAAGCAAGAACAACGTCATCCACACCACTGCCACCGCCCCCAATAACTCCACCACCACTGTTACCGCCACTGAGGACGACAACTGGACGAAGGTTGAAAAAAAAAACGCCGACGTGCTTTTTCGGGAAACGAATTCCACCAAGCAGCCCAAACGGCACCCATCACCACCACCAGCTTACCCCCAACAACACTGCCAAAATTCCTGATCTCGAAAACGGACACGAAAACGACATATGCCGCCATCACAGAGATGGAGAAACTAAATCCACTGGCCAGGTTCTCAGTGCGGCCCAACCTAAAGGGGGAGATGATTATTCACCCCAAACACAAGGACTCCGCCACCACCCTCGACACTTACCTGAAAAACACCACCACCGTTGCATCAACCAAGCTGAACCCCGCCCAGAAACTGATGAAGTCGGTAGTCCTCCGGTACCCAAAGCAGCTACCCCTCAAACCCCTGAAGAACAACCCGAAGATCCTAAAAGCCGAGAGATGCTTTCCCCAACCGACAAGATGGCCACCACAAAACAAGTGCTCATAACGCACTACGGTCCACCCCTCAGCACCATAGACCTCAAAACCTGGGGGTTCTACGAAGTGAGGCCTTTCGTCCCGGTGCCCCTGCGGTGCTTTAGATGCCAGAAATATGGGCACCATCAGATGAGGTTCATGTACAAGGAAATCTGCGCCGTCTGCGCGCAGAAGCACAGCACACACTCCTGCCTCACCAAGTTGAAGAATGGGGAAAAAATTACCCCCAAGTGTGCCAACTGCGGGGGCAAACACCACGCCTGGAACCCTGGATGCTCCAAGAGTACAAAGAGGGTCTAGGCAAATCTACCAGCAGCAAGACCGGCCCCCACCGCTTGCACACCAGCCCCACCAAGTACTGTACCTTCGTGTGGGGAACCCAAAGGCAAAAACAACAAAGCCATCCTCCTTAGCCAGTCAACACCCAAAGTGCAGCCCAGTTTCCTGGCCTCACTACGGCCACTTCTCAGCCCCCTAAGCAGCAGACAATGACAACTACGAAAAAGACAAAACAAGCACACACCAAGGCACCAGAAGGAATGATACACGTATCAGACCTAGCCAAGGTACTGACAACCTTCGCGGAGGGCCTAGCCGGACTACTGGGCCACAAAATCCAGCCCACACAGCTCTAAATACTCATGGGGAGCGTCCTCGGGCAAGTCGCCACAGCTCCAGCCACGTCATTGGAGGACGCCATGCCGCCCCCCCACCCGAGTGACAGCCGAAGTACACTCTACACCGAAAAAGGCCACCAGGGAACCAAAGATACTGACAGCTTACAGAAAGAAATTGGACGTTTCCGCTCCCCTGAACTGAACCACGGCCCAGAAGGCAAAAACCACCACAGAACAAGAAGATATGAACCTGATCCAGTCGGAATCAGACCTGAACATATCCATCGAAGACCACCAGAAGTCCCCGATGAAACAGTGGTGGAAAACATCAGCACCCTGAACATCCTTTCATGGAATGCTCAGGGCATCAAAAACAAGAAACACCTCCTGCAAGAAGCAGTAGCCAAGGACAAGCTTGACATTATACTGCTTCAAGAAACATTCCTACAAGAACACCACTGTTTCAAATTCAGTGGCTACAAGACATACAGGAGGCATTTTATGCAGGTGTCGGCAAGAGGATGTATGATATTAGTCAAGTCAAGCATACCCTCCTCCGGGGTCATGCAGCATTTGCCATGTGGGGAAAACATTGAGACACAGGCCGTCAAAGTAATCCTCCAAGAACGGGAAATAACTGTCCACAACATCTACAAGAACCCAAGGGGCTCACTGGAGGTGACTCAATTATTCGCTTCAGCCGCTTACCACGCCACACTCATAGAAGGTACGGTGCGGAGTCATTAGTTATGAGGTGAAAGAAGATTGTTAGGGGTTGAAGAAAAAGTGGTGAAACTGAAATACAGTAGGAGTAAAAAGAATCTGGGCTCAACCGGATCGCTTCATCATTCCTATTGGTGTTTTATCTTTGTTCTGCTCCCTTGGGTCGTCAGACCTTTGTATTAATATTGGTTTATTTATATAGTGCTGCTTATTATTAATATTTTTATTTATTAATGGAGTTAGTGAGCCCGCCCAGGTCCTTGTGTAACTGGGACGGTAGTCACTTTTTTTTTCTTTTTTTTTTGCTAAGGTGTTAGTTAAGTGTTAGTTGTGTTAGTCTAAAGGTACACTGTGTGGAGAGGCCTGCCAGGTTCTTAGTGGAGCTGGTAGGTCACTCTCATCTTTTATTTTCTCTATTAATATTTTATGTGTATATGTGTATATTGGGGCAGGAGGTGGTTCAATTACTTCTTCCTGGCTGATGTAGCTGGGAGGGTAATCACATTATTATTATTATTTTTTTTCCGATGGAGTTAGTGAGCCCGCCCAGGTCCTTGTGTAGCTGGGAGGGTAGTCACTTTTTTTTTTTTTTTTGCTAAGGTGTTAGTTAAATGTTAGTTGTGTTAGTCTAAAGGTACACTGTATGAAGAGGCCTGCCAGGATCTTAGTGGAGCTGGTAGGTCACTCTCATATTTTATTTTCTCTATTAATGTTTTATGTGTATATTGGGGCAGGAGATGGTTCAATTGCTTTCTTCCTGGCTGATTTAAACCAACTGTGTTCTTGGAATTCTTCGTTGTCTATATTATTTATCCAGTTTTGGTATGTTTCTGTGTTAAGTTCAGTCACTTTTTTCCAAGTATTAGCAGCTTTATTGTGTATTTCTAAATTGATTGCTAGGAGGTTTGCTCTCTTGTGTAGCTGTTCATTACTGATGTGGTCTGTATATTTTATGTTATATATAAATCTGAGGGCTATATTTTGTACTGTTTGTAACCTTTTAATGCTCGTTTTACTAAGGGTGTTCAATGGGATGGGTGGGTAGTCCATAATTGATTTGACAAGGGCTATATAAATCTTTCTTTTGTTATTAATGCTAAGGTTCTTAAAGTGTTTTATTTTTGATAATCTTATTCTTGCCTGTCGTTCTTTATCTTTTAAGTATGTTATATATCCTCTTTTTGTTAGTTTTAGTCCAAGCATCCTGCCTTCAGTGTCGTTAGGGTATAGTTCCTGGTCGACTATTACTGGACTTGTTTTGATCTTGGCTATTGGTATTATCTTGAATTTGTTCTTATTTGTCCAGATTTTCCATTTTTTCTCAAAATCATTTATATTTTTTATCGCTCTTATCGTGTAGAGTGCCATAAATTGGGTTGATTTTCCTGGGTATGATACTATTTGAGTAATATCATCAGCAAACATTACATATTCGCTAAAGGGGGTAGGTTGAGGTGTGTCTGAGGTATAAATTGTATATAGTGTTGGAGAAAGGCATCCTCCTTGAGGTACTCCACTCTCAAGATTAAACATAGTTCCCATAAAGTTTCCAATTTGAATTTGTGCTCTCCTATCATCTAAATAGTTACACAATATTCTTAGCAAGTGTTCGTTAAGCCCCAATTTTAATATTTTATATTTTAAGCCTAAATGCCAAACTTTATCAAAAGCCTTAGAAACGTCCCTTAAAATTATATTGATCTGGTTCCCCTTGCTTTTTTCTATTGCAATTATTTCCGTTATTGTAGCTATTGCAGTTAGGGTATTTCTATTGGGCATAAATCCATGTTGTCTATTGTTAGTTTTCCCCTGTTGTGTTAAAAAGGTTATACAGGTAAGACTTGAATTTAAAATTTTTTCCAGTAGTTTCCCGGTAATTTCTAATACAGATATTGGCCTGTAGTTTAATATTTCCTTATTGTCCTTACCCTCCTTGGGAATAAATATCATTTTAGCATATTTTAGTTTGTCTGGAAAGTAACCGGTTATTAAGCATGCGTTATAAATGCTTAATAGTGTTTTTAAGATGTTTTCAGGTAGATTCATGATCATATTTCGTGTAATACCTGTGAGCCCGGGGGCTTTTTCCTTGAACTTCCTCAGCCAATGCATCATTTCTCCCATGGTTATTATTTGAATATTAGGTAGTAAGTTATAGTCTATATATTGCTTTGGGGTGATTCTATGTATGTGTCTTCCTATTTCGTCTTCTATCCTTTTTTCGTGTTCACTATCAAAATCTTCATTTTCCTCATCTGATATTTTAAAAACTTTTACCCATTCCCTTTTGAATGCTGACTCTTGTTCATTTTCCTCGTGCAGTTTTGTTCCATTTTGGTCTTTAATGTATGGTGTTTTTTGCTTGTTGTGCCCCATCATCTTGTTTATGGAAGTCCAAAATGTTTTTGTGTCATTAGTCTTGTCAGCCTCCATTATAATATCATTCCATTTTTTATTGTTTGCTTCCTTACATGCGTCTCTTAATCTTATCTGTAGTGCTGTCTGCGTCGTACATAGCCATCTGTGTCATTCCATATGCCTGTTTATTTCATTGTAATGGGTTTGGATTAATTTAACTTCTTCTGGTAGTCTGTTGTTGGGTAATGTTCTAAAGTGTGAAGTAGGAGTGTGTTTGGTTATAGATGTTTTTATTGCTGAGTGCAGTCTGTCCATTTCTGAGTCTATGTCTTCTGTTGTTTCCCTTGTAGGTTAATCGAGTGGTGATTACCTAAGTCGTCTTTGAGGCTGTCCTAGTCTGTTTTACTTATTTTCAGTCTCTTTTTTATTGGTATCTGTATGGGGCTTGTTGACAGTGTTAGTATAATTAGCAGATGGTCACTGCCTGTGAGAGGTCCTTGTTTTATATGGTAATTGAAAAAGGCTTTGTTGTTGGTAAAAATTTTGTCTGGTGTCGATTGTGTATTGTGATTTCTCCAGGTTGGAAAGTTAGGACCTAGATGATTGATTTTCCCTAGGTTTATTAATTGATTAAGGGCGTTTCCCACGGCGTTATTATTTGTCTTGTCGAAAATCCTGTGTCTGGCGTTAAAGTCTCCTAAGATGTACATCGGATGACTGTTGTTAGCCAATTTTAATAGGTCTTCTATAGGTAAGTAAGGTCGTCTCGGTGGCAGATAAGTAGTAGCAATGATTACGTCTCCTTGAGTTGTATTTATTTTTATTGCTAGAAATTCATCCTGGAAGTCATCGATTAGTTTAAATTTTAAGTTTCTTTTAACCGCTATAGCTACTCCGTCATTTTTCTCGCCCGATTTATTTCTTTGGTTTACATAATAGTTAAAGAGTTTTATGTTGTTGTTGTCTGTTTCACCGTGAATGTTTATTAGTATAATGTCAGGGTCAATTTCTTGATATATATTACTTAGGTTAATTCTCTCAGTCTTCCAGTTTTTTACGTGGTGTTGTATTATTCTTAAAGTTCTTACTGTTTGTCTGTTGTCCATTATTTCTTATACTTGGATTGTGGCAGTTGGAGTGGAGACCTATCGTCCTGTTTCCCGCTTCTGACTCTTCTAAACTCTGACGGGTCTACTATTTTAAAGTCCTTGGTCGTAATCTTTAGTTTGTCCATAGTGATTAGTGTCCAGACGTAATCTTCAATTAGGGATTCTTCTTGATATGTCCACTTGTATATCCCTCCTTCACAGTTTTTTGCTATTGTCCCTCCTGTTGGTCTCGATGTTGGGATTCCATGTTTTGTCGTGGCGATAACTTTTAATCTAATATCTTCAGCAGATTCAGGTTGTATATTGTGATCAGTCTCCATCTTATCTTTTCTCCTCCGAATCCTTTGTCTTATAGTCTGTCCTTTTGTTATTTCCATCTTCTCTTTGTCATTTCTAGTCATTTGTCTGGGATCTCTATCAGTCGCTTGTGTTCCTTGTGTATCAGCTGTTGCTCCTTGCTCAAACCTTTGTTTGTCTAGCTGTAGTCTTTCTCTCAGTTCGCTTGAGTATGTTGCCTGAAATAGTTTTTCGGATTCTGGATTCTCTGGGAATATCATCTCTGGTAGGTTATTCAATTTGAACATTTTCTTTAACTCCTCATTGTATGATCCGGGTGCAATGATATTGTGCAGATGTGCATGGATCATACTAATCATTACCTTGTCATTTATTGGTTCACTTAAGTTTAATATGGTGGATTCTGGTCTGTGAGCCTCTTGGACCGCTCTCTTGGCTATTTCGACGTATGTCGTATCCTTCTTTTCTTGTTCCTTTTTCCTTGTTTCTTGTTCCTTGTACTTTATCATGTGTTTTTTTATTGGGCATGCCATTGCTAACGTCCTGTGTCCTATATATGCATTCCCGTTTCTCTTATAGTTGAGACAGCCAGCATGTGTGTTCTTACATTCAGAGTAGGTATGGTCGTCGCCTGCACAATCTGAGCAGTACTTTTTCTCTTTTTCTGGACAGTCTCTCGTTGTGTGTTCTTCATATTTATAACAGGAAAAGCAAGTTTGCAAACTGATGAATGTTTCCTTCTTTATTTAAAGGGGTGTTACTGACATGGAAAATATTAGAAAGCCCTGTTGTAATACTTTTTCAGCCATTGAAACTTCTTCGAAGGTAATCTTGAAAACATGAGTGTAGTCTTTTATCTTGATGACTTCCTCGATCTTCATCCAACTGTTTCGGCGTTCCAGTTCATCTTTCAGATCTTCAGATGTCTTCCTCCCTATCTCTTGGTCGACTTGACGAACGAAAACTGATCTTTTTGCTCTTTGATTTGGTGACATGACAACAACAAGTCCTTCATAGTAAAATGCATCTCTGGCTTCTTTTGAGAGGATTTTGTCTGAGTCAAAGTCATCTTTACAGATTACTTTGAAACCTTCGTTGGTGCTAAATATTCTTGTTAGTGGGACTTGCAATTTGTTGTAAGTGATTTCTGCCACTTTTCCTCTTCCAATAGAGTGTCCCTTATCTCTATGTTTAATTCTAATGCTTGTAGTCATCTTCCTTGATTACATCCCTATCCTACCTATAACAAAGGGCTCCTGCCTGGGAGCAATGACCCCGCCCCCTCCCTCTTGGACGGGCGTCGGGCTCGTAGGGTTCTGCGCCCAGGTTACCTGTGACTATAGTTATGTCTAAAAAGTTGCCACCTACTGGTGACCCCCGGACAAGGGGTGCCCTGCACTATCACAGGTTCCCTTGCCGGATCGACCGTATCGCTAAGTCCCGCCTCCCGTTCAAGGAACGGAGTGCATGAGGGGGATGAAAAAAGGAAAGAAGAGGACTTAGAGAGTAGAGACAGTCTCCCTACCACGCCAAGTTCGGTTAGCTAATCAGATCACCGCAGTAAACGTGCATGTATCATGTCACCGTGGGGCACCACTGATTGGCCAATCCAGGAAGTAGACGCACGGGTAGTAGTCAAAATTTGGGGAGCCCAAATATATGTTTTTCAGAAGTTGGAATATTTCGTACAATCTGAGATGGTAATTGCACTTTCGCTATGTGGGTAAGTACAATCACTAGGATTGAGTGTCCTATCATAACGAAGTTGCAGACGGCTCAAACATGCAGCAGAAGAGGCAAGTCTTCACAGCTCCGGGTCCAGCAGTCGTCATAGGAGGGGATTTCAACAACACTGAAGGTGAACAAACTCCCCACTCCACCCCCGCCGAGATGGAGATACAATACCCAAAAGGCAGACTTGGAACTCTATAAGAAACACCTGGCTAAGTGGCGCGCCAAATCACAGCCGGCCGGTGCAGCACCCGTGGACGATACAACCCTCCACCAACAATTGATCGAGGCATTTCACCAAGCGGCAGAAGAGGCTATTCCAAAAACAAAACCCATATTAAGAGTACAAGGATTACTGATACTACTGTCCCAGGGTGAAAGAACTCAACCACAGAGTGAACATGGCCCAAAGAAACTACAGAACACATCCCACGGAAACAAACAGACATCTCCTGCAAGTCATTGTTAAGGATACCAGGGAAGAGAAGGAAGAAATCAAAAGCGTAAGCTGGCTCAAATGGTGCTCCGAACTGAACGAGCACACCTCCCTCGGCGAAATGTGGGCCCAGATCCGAAGGGCATCTGGGAAGGCAACACCACTATCACCAACCCATCCGAACCCAGAAGAGGAAGCCGAGAGACTTGCAAAACTGTTCTCTGACCAAGCAGCAACGAAAAACCTCCCGAGACAGGCGGAGGAGACACAACGGCGTCTGCGACAGGTCAGACTCCAGATGATCGAAGAGGGCTGCAACAGTGAACATGACACCGACAGACCTTTCAACCAGCAAGAACTCCAGAAGTCGCTAAAACGAAGCAAGGACACAGCACCAGGGGCCGACAGGATAACATACTCCATGCTTTCCCATGCCGGAGAAGCCGGGCACGAGGCTTTGCTACAAGTCATCAATGCTTCGTGGGCAGCACAAAGACTTCCACCGGAATGGAAGAAGGCAGATATACAGCCCATTCCGAAGCCCAGAGAACCAGACAAACCAAGACCCATCTCCCTTCGCAGCTGCATAACGAAGACGGGAGAAAGAATGGCTCTCAACAGACTCAAGTGGAAAGTAGGCAGCCCACACCCTCACATTTTTGCTTACACCGAGAACACCGGCACAGGCAACAACATCGCCGAGATACTCAGCACAGTGGACAAAAAAACAGCTTTGGTGGTCTTCCTCGAAATGGAGAAGGCCTTCCAACTAGCAATCCACTAACCATTATAACAAAGCTCGCTGAAAAAGGCTTCAAAGGAAGGTTGCTGAGGTGGAATCAGAACTACCTCACACAGAGAGAATCAAGAGTACGCTTTCAGGGGGCAACGTCAAGCTACAAGGTCCATGAAAACGGAACCCCACAAGGAGGCATCCTCAGTCCAACGCTGTTCAATGTCCTGATGGAAAATCTAGTCATACATCCTTTCAGACAAACAGCCAAGCTCCTCTACTATGCAGACGACCTACAGCTCATAGTAAGAGGAGCAAACAGACTAGCCAACACGCAACACGCACTCCAAGTTATAGAAGAGGAGTGCAACAGACTTGGACTCAAGATAAATCCAGCCAAGTCGAAAGCGATGGCCATCTGCACAGACACACCAGACATGATGCTCTCCATACAAAACACGCCGGTAGTCTGGACCAACACCCACCAGTGTCTTGGAATCTGGTTCGACCTGAAACTCACTTTCAAGCCGCAACTCGAGTATCTCAGGCACAGGACGAAGAGCAGACACAACATAATGAGGTCGCTCACCAGCATAACCGCAGGAGCGAACATACACGTGCTCAAAGCCTACTACACGGCCGCCATCAGATCGCTGGTAGATTACAGTGCACCAGCACTCATTGGACTGAAAGAAGACCAGATAGCTAAACTAGAAGTTATCCAAAATAATGCTCTCAACACCATGCTCAGAGCACCCATGTGGACAAGAATTTGCAATTTGCAAATGGAAACTGAACTACCACCCATGGCAGTATGAGTCAAGCAGGTGACAGCCTGTCTCCTCGCCAAAATCTGTAGATCAGATAAGCCCACAGCTGCCAAAACGTGAATCAGCGCCTCCCTCCACTTTGACCACAAAGTGCGAGGGACCAACTGGTCTCACGAGGCAAACGAGGTCATCTGGCACCTGCAAGCAGAAACACTCGTCAAGGATAGTCAAGACATAAGAGACAAGAATTATGTAGTTCCTCCACCATGGAGCCCTCCACCAGCTACATTCTAAATTACCGAACTCGGTGATAGCAAAGCCAACCTCCAGAAGGAGGACCTCAAAATAATAATTCAGGAAGCCATAGCCACCGAGATACTGGCTGATGCAGCATCATACTTTATAGACGGCTCGGTGGACCCCAAATATCATAGATCCGGAGCGGCCTTCTACACCCAAAGTCAGACCCTCCGATGGAGACTTTCTAATGACTGCTCCACCCGACAATAAGAGTTGGTAGCAATCTCAAAGGCCCTACAACAAGCTGCAACACAACACAACATGTACATCATAATTCACACGGACTCGAAAACGGCCATGCAGGTGCTGCAACACAGTCAACCAAGAGACAACGTCCACATCATAACCTCGATCCTCACACAGCTACAGGAATTCCAAAGACAAAACCGCCCAGTCGTCTTACACTGGATTCCCAGTAATGTAGGGATCGGGGGAAACGACGTGGCAGACGAAGCAGCCAAGGCAGCCACACGTTCTAGAAGCGTAAGCATTCAAGTTCCAGCAAGCGTGCAACAAATCAAGAACCACCTCAGAAAGACTACCAAGCTCCACATCCAAAAGAGCTTCCTTCACGCATTCAACGCTGGTTCCCAAACAGCCAAATGGTACCTGGCGGCTACAAAAGGGGAACCACCTTTCGCGGACAAGAAAACATGAAGACAAACCCAAGTTAGCCTTCATCGACTACGACTAGGGTACAAGTGCACTTAGCAGACGATCAGAAATGTCGTCAGGGAATGCACCTACTGTCTGGAGCCAGCGGCCAACCTACTGGAACACTATTTCCTCGACTGCGAAGTCACACAAGGTCTCCGAAACAGAATTCGAAACTTCCAAGAACATACAACACCAGCGGCCACTCTAACCCAAAAGGCCCAATCAAACCACATTCACCACCTTCTACGGGTCATCACACGATACCCACCACCCAAGGTAGCTCAGGAAGCATCCTCCCCCAGCAAGTGCTGACCCCAGTTCGAGGGGCGCACCACTCCGAAACTGACCACGTCCAAGAGTGGGGGTTGGTTGTAAGCATTCACTGACCGAGGGTCTCCTCACACTTATAAACCTGCAGTATCCTCTCATATCTGCAGGTAGGATAACCTCCAATCCCAAATCCGGTCTGGCTGCTCCAAGAGCTCAAGCCGGAACCACCAAACAGGCCGCCTACAGGCAAAGGCCCTTGTCGGACTACGGTCAGACAATCTCAACAACAACACAACAACAAGCGTCTTTAAGAGCTTGGGGGATTTCCTCCTTTTCTCATATATTCTCCAGGAGAGTATGGAGACGGCTGGAAAGCATTTTTTTTGTTTTTCTAATTGATTTGTAGGAATATTACCTACGCGGTCCTTAAGCTAAAATGCTGGTCCACCCACTGCTGGGATAAAACACCAGCGTCTTTTTGGTTAAATATACTGTACATCTCCACCACTAATGTGGGGGGGGGGGGGATGCTCGGTAAGAAACTGTAAGGTTTCTTGAGAGTGGTTGGTGGTTAGCTTTCTGGCAACCTTCTCTGCTGTGCTAAGGGGTTGTATGTTTCTCCTAGCTAATTGTGTTCAAGGGCACTCTATGAGGTAGTGCTGCAGTGTGTTTTCTGCTCCGCTGTCGCAGGTCTTGCATATGCGCTGCTCTGCTGGTGCTGATACAATTATATCCCAAATGCATGGGTATCCCAGTCTCAGTCGGTGGAAGTTGACTTTTTCCCTTCTTGTTATATCATTCATGAATGGTGGTCTCTCATAATTCGTGACCAGAGAGTACCAACTGGCCGATCGTGATACTGGTGTTAATCTTCTATGTTTCTCTATTTTCCACTGGGCAGTTCGTGTTATTGTGGTCTTTTTATCTGCTCCTCACTGGGCGGGATGTTCATCTCAATGTTTCGCTGTTCTAACGCAGCCTTGGCAGCAGCATCAGCTCGTTCATTCCCTGGGATTCCGATATGACTGGGCACCCAGTTAATGATAACTTGCCGATCTTGTAGTTTCAAACCTTCCACTAGTCCAATAACGGATGTTATGAGATGAATGTTGTCTCTATGCTCTCTGCATTGTAGTGCTTCAATAACACATCGTGAGTCAGTGTGTATTACAATGCCTGTTGACTGTTTATGGAAGAGTCTCTTAGGGCTCCAAGTATGGCAACTAGCTCAACTTCCAAAGTAGAGCATCCATCTGAGGTTCTCCAAAGGGACGTGTTACCTCCTTCTATAGTGAAGGCTGCTCCTGCCTTCGTACTGATGGTGTCTACAAAACCGTCTGTGTAATACACTGTACTATTGTGAGGTGTTAGAGCCTTCATGTTTCTCTCTGCTATCTGTCGGCGCTCATGTGGTTTACAGTCAGCCTTTCTTGTCCCAGTTTGTAGAATGTTGATGACTGCTGGCGGGGACTCCCACGGTGCTGGGGTGCTATTGTCTGGACTCATTGTATCAGGTCCTTTGCTGAGGATTGTGTCTTTCAATTTCAGTCGATTTACAGCCTCATCTGCGCACAATAGCCATATTTTCTTGTTAAAGACATCTCTGTTAAGGTTCAGTGCTCGTAAGAGTCCATTCTTGATGTCACCCTCCCGAGCCCTGGTAATCAGTTTTCTTGCAAAGCACGCTGTTAATCGTTCCGCTCTGGTTTGGAGAGATGCGAGACCTGTCTCCATGTGTAAATTTAAAATTTTTGTCCACATAGGTGCCTTGGCAATGGCTCTCATAGCGTTATTCTGGGCAACTTTTAATTTCGCCCACTGCCCCTCAGACAGTGTGTTAAGAGCCGGTGTCGCATAGTCTGTTAATGATCGAATGGCGTGTATGTATAGCGTTCTTAGGACTACATGTCCCGCACCCACCTTGGGTCCTGTCATGGCTCTCATCATGTTGACTCTCTTGCCTATTCGGTCTCTTAGATAGTTTATCTCAGTGTCAAATTTGAGGCATTTGTCAATCCAGATGCCCAGGTATTTGTATACATTGACCCATTGTAGGGCAATACCTTGTATTTGAAGTTGTGTCACCGGCTCATTGTGTCCAAACCTCATGGCTTTCGATTTGGGGATTGATATCATGAGCCCGAGCCTCATACATTCTTCACTGATGAGGTCTAGTGCTCTTTGGGCTTTGCTGATTTGGTTTCTGTCTTTTACTATCAGTGCTAAGTCGTCAGCATAGGATAGCAATTTGGTACTCTCTTGAAAGGGCAGCCGACACAAGTTTTCCATGAGGATGTTGAAGAGAGTTGGATTAAGAACTCCTCCTTGTGGTGTGCCATTTTCCAGTCTTTGCTGATCTGAGACTTGTCCTTGACAAGTAACTCTTGCTGTTCTGTTTTGGAGATAGTCAGCAATCCAAGCCAGTAGGTATCCTTTGACGCCTTTCCGGGCCAGCTCAAATGCTTTCTCTAGATCAAGGAATGCTACGATTGCCTTATTTTGACGAATCGATCCCAGGAGAGTGGCCAAACTGTGTGCAGTGCTGAGACCTTTGGTGAATCCAAAGATATTGTGGTGAAGTGGTCCAATTTTCCAGAGGATTCGTGTAAGGACCATCCTTTTGGCGGTTTTGCCGATGCATGCTGTTAGTGATATTGGTCTGAAATTCGGGGGATCATTGGGTTTGGGAATAGGAACAATGTTTGCTCCTTTCCTAGCTGACGGAAGTTTGCCTGCTGACCATGATGCGTTTATAAATGTTAGGAGAGCAAGTTCACCAGCAAGTCCTGCATTGCTGAGCAATGTATAGGTTATACCATCACTGCCAGGAGCGGTGTCTTTGCTTGTTTTCTGGCCCTTCTGATTTCTTCTATAGTAAAAAGACAGTCTGTAGTGTCAGCTTGTTCAATTGCATGTCTGACTACTACTTCTCTCTCCAGTTGTACTTGCTGTAGATGAAGTCTTATTTCAGGAGGTAGTTGAGCTGATGACGAGCGTTCTGCAAAGTGCTCTGCCAAGCGATTTGCTTCCTGTAGTGGCTGGGGGTGGGCTAGAGATCTGGGCAGTTTTCCTGTTGCTATCCTGAGTTTTCTCCAGACTTCACTCAGGCTGGTGTGTGAATTAAAGGTTGCGCACCACTCGAGCCATTTGTCTTCCCTAATTTTCTGAGTAATTTGACGAGCACGTTGAACAGCAGCTCTCAAGAGTTTCACTTCCTCAGGGGAAGGGTATTGTCGGAGATGTCTTCTGAATGTGTTGATTCTGTGATTCTGTTCTCTGACTTCGTCATTGCAGAACCAGTAGTCTTTGTGGTGTCTATTTGTAGGGTTTGTTTTTGGTACTGCTTTCTCTGCTGCATGTTGTATGGCATCAGTAAGGTCCTGGTTTAGATGGTCAACATCTTCTGCTGGTTCATAGTTCGAAAACCATTTTTGGAGTTCATCTTAATATAATTTCCAATTTGCTTTCTTGGTATTCCATCTGGGTGGCGGACGTGGGGAAGGAGGGAGTAGTTCCATTCTCAAAGTAGTTGTCGTTGCAAAGTGGTCACTGGTCAGTTCATCATCTATGTCCCACTGAACTACTGGAACGAGCTCAGTGGAGATGAATGTGAGGTCCAGTGTTCCTCCCAGTATGTGTGTTGGTTCCCCAGTATTAATGAGCGTTATTTCTGGAACACCTGTCAGTAGTTCCACTAGGTGATGACCATCCAGGTTCATTCTTGTTGTCGAATTGATCGTTGGATGGTGGGCAATGAGCACAAGCTCCTGTGTTGCTTGTGTCAGTAGTCCACCGGCTTCTAGTCGTTTGGTAGACGGTTTTTAGATATTGTATACTACAAGACTCGTTTGCCAGGTGTATCCGAAAAGCTTGTGCCTCTACTCCATCTCCACAGTGAACTGGTTCTACTTCTGAACTGGGGATGGTCGCCCTGACGAGAATCATACTGCCATGGGAGTTGGGCCCCTTTGGTGCAGAGTACTGTTGGTATCCATGCAAGAGGAATTGTTTATCTTTGGACATCAGGGTTTCTTGTAGAATGGACATCAATATTTTTAGATAAGGCTGCTGCTTGTACAATATGCCGTTTGTTGGACAGGCCTTGTACATTCCACTGTGTTATCTTGAGATTACAAGGAGGTGGGGCTATTCTATCATTATCTCCTCGTCGCTGGTGCTGTAGTTGCTCTCGGCGTTCATGGTCGAGTCGCTCTCCTCCTCGTCCGTTAGGAGTGGTGGCTGTTTCTTGGGCACCTGCTCTGAGGGAGGAGCAGGAGGTGGGATCTTGGGAGTTTTTTCTTCTCTCTTCAGGGTGCTGTCGCTCTTGTCTGTGATCGTGTGTTTGCTGACGGTCTGTGCTTGTTGTTCTATTCCTCGTGATCTTTTGCAAGGGGCTTAAGGTTTCACGGTTTTGAGTGATCTCTTGGATGGCAAGTTCTTCCTCTTGTCTGATATCTGTCTCAAGGGCGTCGTCTGTTCCACTCGTAGTTGTGGAGTTTTGGGGGTCTGGTCTTCCTGCATATTTTCTGCGAGCTGTGTCGTAACTGTATTTATTATATTTTCGGTGCTGGTATCTTGTTTCTGCATTATCGTAGAGAGAGTCACTATCATAATAGTGATCATCTGTTTAATTTGTTCATCGGTGAATGCCGCTTGTAGATTGGCAGGCTGGGGTGTATTCAGTTGGGTGGTCGCCTGAACGGGTTGCAGTGTCCCAGGCAATATGGTGTTCTCCACCAATGCTGGAGTGTTCTGTCCTTTTACTGCTACACATCTCTGGAGCTGCGGTTGAGATGTCCACTGGTTTGTCAGGGTTTCCTACATGGACTGATTTTGTCCCGGTGTCTTCAATTTTGTCCTGTAGCTTGGTGGAGGAAGTGCAGGGAAGGAATCCTCTGACAGTTGGGGCGCAGTGGGTGTTGGGTTGACTGTATTCTGTCGCTGTTGACCCCACACGAATGTGCTCTGAGGTGCTTCTGTTCTGTTTTGTGGTTAAACTTTTGCCACTGCAGCTTTCATCCGCTCTCTCCTCTCTGGGCACGATGTGCTCCAAGCGTGATGTTTCTTTCCACAATTTGGGCACTTGGCTGTCGTGATGGTTCCGTCCTTGTGTTTCTGAATACACATTTCTGTCATGTGGCTTTGGCTGTAAATGCCACATCTCACGTTTTTGTGGCACCTGGATTGGTGATGTCCAAATTTCTGACATTCGTAGCATCGTAGTGGTTCTGGGACAAAAGGACGCAACTTGTAAGTCCCCCAGTTGCCTAGGTCTACCTCCTCTGGGACTGTCCCCTTCATGTCCACTAGCGCTTGCCTTGTCTGTGCTTTGTCTCGACTTGTAACACAGCGCTCTGCCTTGGTTACTTTTGGATGTTTTATGATGACTTCTACAAGTAGTTCCAGAGGATATCGTAGTAGGAGCATACTGGTTGTTTTCTCCTCGGGGTCTAATGGTATTATCTTGATCGTCTTCCCGTTGAGATTGGTGACCTCGCTGAGGATCTTAGCTGTGTTGTGGTCTTGGGGGGAAGTATCAAGTCTCCAACTAGATTGGGCTTCACACTGAACTTGATGTTCTTGTATTCTAGTTCCAGTGCTACTACTACCTCGTATGCATGGTCGAACTCGGTTTCCTTGGGAATCTTGTACTTCATCACAGTCGGAATCGCGACGGTGGGTGGTTCTGCCACGGGGTGGATTGCTGGGGACATATTGTCCATGTCGGAAAAGTCGTCTTCCTTCCGAAATCTCTTGTGGCATTTTCCTTCCATTGGTTACGTCTCTCTCACTCGTCTTAAATCAATAAATTGACAATGAAGGCTCACTAAACCTACCTAGTTCCTTGTTGCCCTAGGACCAGTGCCGTAGCCAACCCCCCCCCCAACGGGGGTCGTAGGTTGGTGGCTCTGGTTTTGCAACAGGACCCCCACAAAAGGAGGAGCCTACTCTACCCTATCAGCTAAACTCACTGGCCCAGCTCACACCCCTCTAAGGGGCCCTTTGTGGCCTGTCCAAACGACAGTTCCCGCAGAGTTCATTAATACTGGGAGAATCGGTGAGGGCACTAAGAATTGTGAGCATAAAACACAAAGAAACAAGCAAGTCAATTCAACAGAGACGATATAGCCACGTCAAAGTGAGAGTGGCGTGTGTGGCGACAATAAGTCTGGGTAGGCGCCGTCGTGAGCAGTGGAAGCGCGTGGGTCGGAAGTAACTGCGACGTGCGTCTTCTCACAGCCTTCTCACAGCGGTGGCTCACGCTGAACTCCTGCTGCCGCTGGTCAGCAGAGGTCCTCCTGCTTTATACACCTCGGCTGGGATTCCCTCAGGCCCTGGGGCTTTGTTATTTTTCATCTGTTTGATGGCAGTAACTACCTCATCCAGGGATGGAGGATAGCCGAGGTGGGTCAGCCCTGGATGCTGAGGGACCTGCTGGTATAGTCAGGACATCCACATCGGTGTTTCGGTTGAGCAATGAACGGTAGTGCTCCTTCCAGCGCTGAAGGAGGCCTTCATCGTCTTTAATTATGAAGTTACCGTCAGATGAGCAGAGGGGGAGGGGGGTGCGCCACGAGTGGTTGGCCCATAAAATGTCTTAATGGAATTAAAAAATTCGCACATTTTGTGCTAATCTGCATGATTTTTTTTTTTATTTCACATGCTTTATTTTTAAACCAGTCATTCTTTTGAATGCGAAAATCCCGTTGGGATTGCCGCTTTCTTCCTGCGGAAGGTATCATCTTTGGTTCGAGACTAATGGCTGTTCTTCCAGTCAGTAAAAACAGCACGTTTATCATCGATGAGTACTTTAATTGCCAGGTTATTTTCATCAAACCAGTCCTGGTGTATTCTTTTTTATCTGGCCGAGGGTCTCTCTGCAGGTTTTTGTCATAACAGTTGAGAGTATCCCAAACGACTGTGGGATTCGCATTGTTTGCTGTTGGGTTGTTTATAGGCCCATGTTCAAGCTGCTCTCTGAAAGAATGTGCTACTGCTGGATCCCCCAGACGCTTAGTTTTAAAACCTCTTCTGGAGGCTTGCTGCTTTCGCCGTTTTGGGGCGACGTGAAGTGATGATAGTGTCACACTGGTCTGCATGGCACGGGTGATGAGGACATCTAGGCTATCTCTTTCTCTGACAATTGTAATGATTGTTTATCAGACCATGGCTTACAGCCCAGAGAAATACAACACATATAACAGCAAGTAGATGCCCACGTGGTATCCCACATAGGTTGACACACCCTACAGTGACAGTAAGACCTGGCCCAGGAGAGGTCACGGATAAAGTACCTGAGTTAACCATGCGTTATGACCATGTTACTAAAGAAACTACACCTTGACAAGCTGTTCATATCTGACCCAAGTCTCATTGACCCAGAGTTCTCACCGTCACGCGATTAGCTTAACCCGGCGATATGACCGTGTTACTCAAGATGCTACCCTCCAGCGAGTGCACCTGTCACCTGACCAGACACACCCAGATTTGTGACGACATCTTCCGGCTCACGCCAATATAAAGGCCCTGAAGATCCCTCTCAGCGACAGTCGCATTCGGATTATTATTGTAATAGGGAAGGAGCCAACAGCTCCTCCCCAGAGGGAGACTTCCCTCTCAAGCACCGCGTCTCCAGCTAGCAGAATCTTCCACAGCAGACATTGTCCAGCACTCCCTTCAACAGCACTTGCTGGGCCTCCATCAGGTCACACGTGAGTCTTTGTCAGAGTGATCCAAGGGCGAGTTACTTACGGTGGGAAGTGTATCCATTTAATGTTTGTGTCCGAGAGTCAGTGTCTAGTAACTTCAATATATTGATCTATTAATGTGTCCATGTCATTCAGTTAATTAATAAATAGTTGTACTGAAAGTGGTGTTTAGAAAGATTCCCCTCCGAATATAATATATACTTAAATAACTAACCGGCCACGCTACCAAACTTCCTCACTTATATTTATACAACTAAATATTCTTCCTATATCTCCTGTACGAATTCCTATTCATTACACGGTGATGTAGTCAATGAGATGCAACTTTTTGGATCGTTAGTGTTACCACGAACCCTTGAACCTGTCGGCCTGCCAAAACAAGGTATTTGGTAATAGTGAGGCTGTGCGCAGCACACTTGCTGAGGAGGAGTAGACCATTGGCATTACACTTGCCTAGTCCGTTTCTCCCTATGGTTCCCTGCTAAATGTTAGTATCTCTGCCAAGTCTGGCATTGAAGTCGTCAAAGAATACAACCTTGTCTTCTCTGGGGATAGAGGTTAACACTCTGTCAAGGTCGGCGTTAAAGGCCTCCAGTGTTGGGGCGTATGGACTGATGAAAAAGGCATGACGAGAGTGATTCAGTGGGACACGAAGAGTCATGAGGCGCTCGTTGATCCCAATCGGCATTTCAGTTAGCCTGTGTAGGATGTGTTGGCGGATGGCAAAGCAAACTCCATAAATGCGGTCTCTCTCCGCAGCAGGTTTACCTTTCCAGAAGAAGGTATAGCCAGACCCTCGTTCTGTGAGCTGGCCCTCATCTGGGAGCGGGGACTCACTAATGGCTATATTGATGTTATAACTAGCCAGCTCTTTTGCTGGACCCTCATTTGTGCCAGTATCCAGAAGAGTCCTGACATTCCATGCAGTGACCATAAGAGGTTGTATGGTTTGTTTTTGCTGAATCTGTGATTTTGACTGTGTTTTCGACCCCATAAGGATGACCTTACTGGGTGCAGTTGCTCAGTCAGGTTTGAGTTTTTAGGTAGGTTATGCTTAGGGCACCTTTTCTAGCCGCCTCCCCGTGTGGGGTGAGCAGAGTGGCTACTCGATAGGGCTGCTCAAGCGCACAGACAGGACAGGATTGCACTGCTGCCTAGATCCCAGGCATAAACGACCATCTTATCTGTGCCGCCCAAGTGCAGAGTTGTGACTAAAGACTCCCGGCAGTCATCTCTGCCTGTCTCCGTCGCCACTCGGCCCTCGCCAAAGGATTTGTGGGGGTAAAGGAGTTTTGATGATGATGAGAGGTATGATGAACTGGATGATGGCTGCACGTGAGTTGATTTATATGGTGAGGCAGGAGCACAGGCTGCAACCACACATGTTGGCTCTCCTTTTTCCTGATCCAGTGGTGCAAGTGTTGCAATGATTGGGGAGAGGGAGAGCTGCAATGGACTGTCGATAGCCCAGTTTGTTGGGTTTCGCCTTAGTAGCCTGTCTATCAGGCATTGCCTTCGTCCGCCGGTGTAGTCGTTGGGTTTCCACGGTGGTCACCTCTTCCGCCTATACCGCCGTTGGGGTTCTTGTTGGATCTCTGTAAGCATGTCTGCCTGATGCGGGGCTCCGTTGCAGATTTTTCGTTCAGGCTTTACTCCCGTCGCCTTATACCTAATAAGGATAATCCACAAAACAGCGGAGCAGTGGCTGGTAGGCTCCAGAACGTGTCCACATGCCCGTGGGCCAATGTGCCGTCCCTCTGGGGCCCACTGCTATTCCGAAATCCCCTGCTGATCTAGCCTGGGTCCACGAGGCACCCAGTTACCGTATTTTGCCACGACGAGGCATAGCAGAAGTCTTGATGGTGAAGAGGCTGTGTACTGGCAGGGGAAGACTTATGCAAGTTGTTTCCCTCTTCGCCACGAGGGCTAGCCAGAGGCAGCAGCTGAAAGCGAGAGGGAGTAAGCAGTGCTTGTACCTTAACACTAACATAATGCTACCACAATAGACGCATTTCACAACTCTGTGTGCGACACACACACACACACACACACACACACACACACACACACACGCACGCACACGCACACACACACACACGCAAACACACAGAATAACGAACAAAACTCTACTCCAGTGAAACATAAAACCTTGAAATAAGATTTCACATTATCTCGATGATATTTATTCCTTGAAGGCGAGGACAGAATTCCTTCACTATTCCTTCGGTGCTAAGAAAGACTAACACCCACTATTGTTTGTAAATTAAGAGATATACAGAAAACACCTACTATCACTTCGGTATTGAGAGAAAGAAAAACACCTCAATCAATCAAAGTATCGTTCTCATATCTGAGGGTTGGCGACCATAGTCTTCTTCTCCAAACGTTCTCGGGTTATTTTTACCAATCCTCCAAGATTTTGTTTCTCTCTGGGGACCCAGTTTTTAATTTCATTCATCCAGCCCAGTCTCTGTCTTCCCCTGGCCCTCCTACCCTCAAACTTGCCCATTAACATTTTTGTTGTTATCCCCCTCATCCCTAATTACTATATATGACCAAAGTATCTCTTTTGTTTTGTACATTTCATGTATTTTTCTTGAAGCTTTTGCTAATCTTAGTACTTCTATATCACCACATTTCAAAGGCCCCCAATCTCTTTCTGGCGTCTGCTGAAAGTATCAACGCAGCTGACCCATTTAAAATCTTTCAGCAATATTTTTTTTTTCAAATTAACGCTAATTTCCCCTTTCATTGGGTCTTTTATATTAATTAATGCTGTTTTTGCTTGCTCTATTATTGTTTTGATTTTTTCCGTACATTTACCATCACAACTAATGTTATTTCCCAAATGCAAAAAAAATACACCTGTCTAAGTTCTCTTTCGCCAGTCATAATCTTTATTTTAGGATTTATTTCCAATATGGAAACAACCATTACATTCGTCTTTACAGCATTAAATCTTTAACCATATTTTTCACCTTTTCCAGTAATTTGTTAACGAATTTTTTTAACGCCTCTTTACTATCTGTGATAACTATCTGTGATAAGAGCAGTATCATCTGCATAGCATATATTTTATATTACTTTACCATTAACATTTAGTTCTCCATTATCACGTATAACTTCTCTCATGAAAAATTCTGAATATTCGAGTATATTATACAGTTTTGGATAGAAACACCTGCTACCTCTTAAATAATTAGAGGTAAACATCCACTATCTATTAGGAATTGAAAAAAATAAATATATACCGGTACTAGGTAATGAGAGAATAAGCACCATGATTTCCTTGGTACCGAGAGAGACCAATACCCACTATATGTCTTAAGTTTTGAGAGAGAGAATATTACCCAGTATCTCTTAGGTGTTGAGAGAGGTTAGTACCAAACATCTCTCAGGTGTCGAGAGAGAGTGAGGGACCAACATCCACTATCTCTCAGTATGGTGACCTATTTGTGTTGTGTCATAAGTCTTGGATTTTTTATTCGATTTTTTCTTCCTTTGAACTTAGAAAATAATAAATTGAGGGCAATGTAACCTTAAAACAGGGATTTTCTTTTGTTGTTCATTCTCTTTTGTTTATTATGCTTGTGTCTTATATATTTGTTTTCTTCTAAATTTCTTTGCAGTTTTTATAACACGTAATCTTCATTTTAACTTAGAAATTAATGATTTAATTGAAAAAAAAATTATGACAAGATAGTGTTATACGACTATCTTTCAAGCCATGATTTACTTTTTGGTGTTTCTTATGTATTATTGATTTTATTTTGTTTATATATATAACGAAACTCAAGAAAAACATAAATATAAATAGTGTTGAAACTTCTTTTAGACTTCAGTTTATAAATGAGCAGATAAAGGGCGGAATATGAAGAAAGAGAGTATTGGATCTACCACAGAGGATGCAAATATCCTCTTTTTTTACGTTTATTTTCTTTATTTCTTTCACGCAAAAAAAAGTAAACAGATATAAAAATAAAGCACGACGGCAAAACTGTGATGGATCGCCTCTTGTTTCTTGTTGTTCTGCAGTTTTCTTTATTTCAACCAACGCGAAAAAGTAAATGAACCAAAACCAGTAAATTTAGAATATATCAAATTTTTCAGAATTGGTTATATTCTTTCTCTCGTTTATAGCCAATATCCTCCATTTTACAAAGAAGTAAAAAACTGTGTTGAACGATTCAAAGTCGTTCTTTCCTCTTCTATTTTCAGTTCTTTATGTTATACAATACTTTTTGAACAACGAGGAAAGTAATACTATATCAAATAAAGGTAAAAATAATGTTGAAACCGTCTGAAAGGCAATACCTTCGATGTCAATTGTTCTTTGGTTGTTTCTTTACTGCCTTCCAACATACAAAGATAAAGCGGATAAGTTTAGACTGTGTTGGATGTTTCAGGATGGTCAGGACAGCTCTGCTTTTCTGTGTAATCTTTTCGTTTGTTTTCTGTTTCGTCTCTAAACTAGAAAGCTGGAGTAGAAGTGTGATAAAAGGAAGAAGTTTGAACAGTTTTGGATGTTTCATATTAGTTTTAAATTAAGTTATACCTACGAAAATGCAACAAAAATCAAAGTATCAGATTTACAGTTTATGGTCAATTACTAATCATCTTTATTTTATTATAGACATATTCCTCACTCTAATGAAATAAGTCTTCAATAGAGACAGAGCTGCATTCTTTTTGTTTGAGCTTAATTGAAAGTCTATTTTGCATTTTTTCAGTAATGTAAAACAATCAAGAGGCTTATAAACGCTCCTGACATAACCTACATCCCTTAAAATTAAATAGTTCACTTCACAGCAAGGAAACATATAATGACTGTGAATAATATCTATAACAAACTCACTGGAATGTATATCTCTCTTTACAATGAAAAAGTCATCGGTAGGAGTAAAGATATATTTCTTATACATATTTTTTTGTCGTTTTAATTAGTAGATAGGATAATAGCAAGCCACGTACAGAGAAGTGAGTGTATAAGATGTTCTTCCATCACCTTCCATGAACATAAGGTAATCGAGACGTTTTTTTACCCAACTATCAACTACATCATTGAAAGGTACGTGTGTATATGTGTGTGTGTGTGTCCCTCGTACTGAAAACCTCCTGCGTTCCAACACCTCCATCACAGAGGCGTTGCTGACGAAGCGACAGTTACAATGGACGGGACACGTCATCAGCATGCCAGAGCACAGACTCACCCGCCCTAAGCAAGCCGCAACACTGGAGGACAATGCAAAAGATACAAAGACCAGCTAAGAAAATGACGTTCAAAAAATGCATCATTCCTCCAAAGGATCTTGAAACTATTGTATCCAACCGTAGTCTACGGCGCCCCACCTGTACCCAAGGCATTAAACACCTCGAGAACGAGCGTAATAGGGCCAGATGTGAATGTAGAGAAAGGAGACACAATCGCACTCCCAGAGACCACCCGCCAACCCGGAGCTGTCCTGCCCAATGTGTGATAGAGTCTGCATGTCGAGATTTGGACTCCACAGCCACATCCAGTGGCACCGCCGACAACATCCCTAATTCAACACTCATTATCATCTTCGATTTCATAATGAAGCAGAGTCGTCGTCGGCTTCGACGGATAGCGTTAAGCAGTAAGCGAGCATGTATGTGTGTGTGTCCTGACTGTCTATCTATTTTTTTCCCGTTTATGTTATTTTGTCTGTTTCATTACCTTTGTGTCTATTTGTTTCTATCTATCCATCGATCTGCTTGGCTGTATGTTTCATTCTGTCTCACTGTGTTTGTCTATCTACAGTATCTGTCGATGTCAGTTTGTTGTTATGCCCCTATAAATTTGTTTTCTCTCCTCTCCCCCCCCTCTCTGTCTCTCTCTCTGTACCAGTCTGTTTTTATCCCCCCCCCTTCTCTCTCTCTCTCCCTCTACAAGGATCATCCCATCAGGAAAGCTCCGCTAGAAGTGCCAGTCGATGCGAGAAACACAACACGCTGTTCTCTGTGAGGTGCTGTTGCATTAATATAGCTGTATTTTGTCCCGAGGACGTTAATTACGGCCATCACCTGCCTCATTATCACTACTGCGCCTCTATCGACACCACCAATAACATTACCACCACTACTGATACTACTACCAGCTCTATTACCACCACAACCACCACTATTGTTAATACTACCACCTCTAACACCACAACAATCACCACCGCTACTGATACTACTACCAGTTCTACTATCACCACTATTTATAAAACTATCAAATCTACCACCACCACACAATCACCACCACTATTAATACTACTACCAACTCTATTACCATCACGACCACCACATTTATTACCACTACCACAATTGATAATACTACCCACTCTACTGCCACTGCAACCACTACAAACACTACCATTACTGATAATACTATCACCTTTACTACCACCACAACCGCCATCACTACTGATAACACTATCAACTCCACCACAACCACCACCACCTCTACAACCATCAACACAACCACCACTAACTCTACCACCAATATCAACGCAACTGCACCACATTTACTACCAATACCACCACAATCAGCACCAGTACCACCACCACCAACTCTACAACCATCAACATAATCACCACCTCCTCCACCAACACCACCACCACCCTTACCACCACCACCCTTACCACCACCACCACCACTACCACCATCACCTCCTCCACCACCACCACTGCCACCACCACCTTTACCACCACCACCACCACCACCACCACCTCTACCACCATCACCTCCTCCACCACCACCACTGCCACCACCACCTTTACCACCACCACATCCTCTACCACCAATACAACCATCAACGTCCCTTTACCACCATCACCACCACCACCACCTCTCCTCCACAACCACTACCACCACCACCACCTCTCCTCCACAACCACTACCACCATCTTTACAAACCACCACCTGCTCCTACACCATCACCACCACCACCACCACCACCACCACCACCTCTACCACCATTCTCTCCTTCACCACATCCACCACTGCCACCACCAACACCCCCTCCACCACCACCACCACCACCACCACCACCTCCTCCACCAACACCACCACCACCCTTACCACCACCACCCTTACCACCACCACCACCACTACCACCATCACCTCCTCCACTACTAACCACCACCACCACCTCCACCAACACCACCACCACCCTTACCACCACCACCACCACCTCTACCACCATCACCTCCTCCACCACCACCACTGCCACCACCACCTTTACCACCACCACCACCACCACCTCTACCACCATCACCTCCTCCACCACCACCACTGCCACCACCACCTTTACCACCACCACATCCTCTACCACCAATACAACCATCAACGTCCCCTTTACCCATCACCACCACCACCTCCTCCACACCACCACCACACCACCTCTCCTCCACACCACTTTACCATCTTTACAAACCACCACCTGCTCCTACACCATCACCACCACCACCACCACCACCACCACCACCACACCTCCTCTACCACCATTCTCTCCTTCACCACCTCCACCACTGCCACCACCACCAACACCCCCTCTGCCGCCACCACCTCCCCCACCACCATCAACATCCCCTGTACCACCACCGCCACCACCTCCTCTAACACCACTACCACCACCACAACCACAACCTCTACCACAATCACTGCCTCCACCACCACTACTGCCACCACCACCAACACCACCATCAATACCCCTTCTACCACCACCACCACCATCTCGACCACCATCACCTCCTCCACCACCACCCTATCCTCGGCCACCATTACCACCATGAACACCCCCTCTACCACCACCGCCACCACCTCCTCCACCACCACTACCACCAACACTTTACATTATTCACCTGTATGTAATTGGGCAAAGATAATAGCCTTCGTGTTTCCGCCACTTTTACCTGTCTTCTTTATCTTAATTTGCGATGAATGCCCGACATGATGTGTAACTTTGTACACAATTTCGATATATACTTATATATCATATTTCTATTGTTTTTGTAAATAATTGTGCTGTTCAGTAATAAAGAGGTGATTTTTTACAGGCTTGTCTAGTGCTATAAACGAACTCAGAAGTAATGCCTTTTCTACTTAAGTATTTGTCTTTTGGTAATTAATACCTCATGCTAAACACTAAGGCACAACTGATACTAATTGCTATACGCTATAATATCAGAATTAATGCCTTTTAATAATTAATATATGGTGCTATACATGAAGACAAAAGTGATTCCTCTAATATTAATACCTGCTGCTCTACAGTGCCACTATTGCTACATTATGATCATGAACTCAGAGGTACTTAATCTCGTCAGTATGTACGTTAGAAGGTCAATCCTGACATTTATGTAGGGTTATGAGTTTGTTTCTGTGTGTTAGCAGGCAGTGCTATTCATTGTTTTCTCTGTGTTAATAGTTACTTAAATGCGCTGTTTCAGACGCTTAAACTCGCTTTAGGAATGAGACGGCTGAAGTAATATAAATAATACCGAGGTTATTTTTTGTATGTGTGTATGTGTGTGTATTAATGAATTAGTAAGTACTGTAAGTATGTGAGTAAATTAATGAATGAGTATGTAAGAGCGTAAATAAATGAGTGAGTGAGTGAGTGAGTGGCAAAACGAGTTATTGAGTGAGTGAGTACATTCAAACAAATAATTCACAGCCACTTTTGACATTAATTTCCAATGTCAAACGACGAGAGAGAGAGAGAGAGAGAGAGAGAGAGAGATTATACTGTGATTGTTTACCTCATGTCTGTACAACTACAACTGACACTTTATACACAAAACACAAAATTATCAGGTTAATCCAACGCTCATTAACTTGACTTCCAACTGTTGTGTTAAGCCAGCAGCTGCCTGTTTCTGTATTGTAATCTACGATAATTTGGACTGACATACTAGTTCTCTTACATTTGATAATCTCGAACGAAATGATTAAGCCGTGTGATTTTGTATACAATAATAACAATAATAATAATAATAATAGTAATAATAATAATAATAATAATCATTATTATAATAAAAATAATTATAATAATAATAAAAAAAATAAAGGTTAATTGGCAGATACAGAACTGAATTGAACTGAAACGTAATTTAACCAGAAAAACACAGATACAGAGTGGATAATAATAACTAGGGCCCGGATAGTTATGCATTTGCATATTTCATATGCAAATGCATATTTTGCGTGATTTCTATGATAAGTGCATATTACCTAGATAACTGCATATAAATGCATATTTTGGTAAAATATTCATCTGGCAGTATCTCTTTGTTGCCACTGAATGAGCACACGTGGTATTGGGAGGTGAGGTGAGGTGTGGTTAGGTGAAGTGAGGTGAGGTCACGTCGCTTTAATCTGTCGTTTCCACACCTGGTCATGACTCACTGGACTAGTGAGTTAGTCAGTCAGGAGCAGTGCTGCTGTGTGGAGCTACTCTCTTCTGCTGCTCGTGAAAATGCCGAAAGTACAAAGAAACCAAAATGAAGTGCTGAGATCATATGTAAAGGAATTTGATGCATTTACTACTGATGGAAGTGTACTGTTTTGTAAATATTGTGAAGCACCAGTGACAGCGAGCAAGAAATTTCAAGTCCAACAACACCTTAAAACAAGCAAGCACATCCGACTCGAAGCTGTTAAGTCCAATAGTGCACAAAAGGAGCAACAACTACTTCTTGCATGTTCCAGTAAGGCTTTATAAGTGAAATTTTTAGTGCATATAAATGCATATTTCCCCTGTTTTTAGTGCATATTTGCATGCATATTTCATGGTTTTTTAGTGCATAACTATCCGGGCCCTAATAATAACAATATTAACATGGCTGAGCCAGTTGAGAACCTGAGTTCTCTTTTAGGCACCTGATATATACTATACATTTATCTCAAGGAAGTATTATGTAACATTTAGTAACAACTGGAATAGTACAATAGTAGTAGTGGGCCAGCGCGGTGTGGGTGTGGTGGAGTGTCCTCCCTGATCTAAATTGTTATTGGAGGGGACATATTCGGAGTGTGGGAGCGGGAATTTCACTGTGTGTCGGTGAATATCGGATGTCACCCTAAGCATTGTCACCGAAGGTTCTTCTCAACCCTTACGACATTAATCGCAAATATTCCATGTGTTCACCGGCGATCACCAAGCGATTATGTGAGTATTTGGTTGGTCGGCTACTGCAGGTGCCAGTGCCAGTATTGATAGGCCTACTTTGGCAGGGGTGCCATCGAGACTCTCGCCCCTATGGGGCCAAGTGCTCTACGCTTGCTGTCGCCCCCACCCCAAGTAACGGTCACTTCATGTTGTGTCGGCCGACCAAGTGAGTATATATAACTAATATTACATCAGTGTGACCATAGAAATAGTTGTTATTTCTGTCAAGGATATATAAACAAGTGTTAGGTGTGACAATTCTTGCCCCCAGTGTATCATTCTGATGTGTGGATTATCGCCCACAGGGGGGGGGGGAGGTAGCCTACACACCCACGAGCGCACGTATGCCCCTACTACCCGGACACAGCAGTCCAGCCTGTCACCTTTCTACCCTTTACTCATAAGAACTAGTTTTTTCTTCTGTATGGGACCAAAGCAGATGTCGGAGGCGGACGTAACTGTCGCCCAAGGTGCGGAACACTATGCCAGGTAACAGACATTGTTGCGTCAGTGCAAGCCAGTACTAAAATACACCATACACATTTTCGAAAAAAATTTAATATTTTTTTTTAAAGACACCAGACTAAACGTGACGTAATCGACACAAGTCAGAAACAAGGATTTAGGGGGGGGGGGCGCAAAGAGTCACTCAACGAAATAAATGCCATTTGCTGTTTACAATATTCATAGTCTTGGAATGACAATGATATTGCTATATAATGGCTTGTAAAAGTATTAGCCATATGCTACATTACTAATTGACACCATCAGACGGATGGTTCTTAAGATTAATTACCATCACCTTCAATTGAACAACGTCATTAATAAATACAGACACAGACTGACACACACACACACACACACACACACACACACTCCACATGCGCACACACACACACTCCACATGCTCACACGCACACACAGGGAAGTAAAACAGCAGTTTGTGTTGCAAGAAATCAGCGTCTTTAGAAAGAAGTTTTGTTTAGCATTGGTTAGATACAATTGGATTAATTACCCGAAAGGGATTAAACGTTTGAAGACAATATTAGTATAAATTAATGATAAACAGGCAACCTCATAAACAGACTGCACACAGCTGTGCCCGATGCATGATGTTCTTTAACATACTTACCGATTTTTACTTATGTTTATTTATCTAAATATAAATTCATATTGGTTGGCTCATTGCTCTATCCATTTTAAAATCAAATTAACAGTATATACTAGCAGAAAGGCATAATATAATGCGAAACAACAAAACCCAACCATTAATTAAGCAACGGGGAACTAAGCAACTGATCTCCCATCACGTTTACATTCATTCATAATTTATACCACATAGTATAGTAAACAAACGGCCTTGAGTTGCCAGCTGTCTCCAGCAGTGTTCGAAGAATCTTGAACGTGACTGTACCTCGTGTTTCATACTAGCTGGATTGGGTAAAATGGTACTGACATCCACATAAATGGCATGGGCAGTTCCCAATGGGAGGTTCACAGCTCCATCAGCTAAATGAACAGGCTTTCTGTGAAATATAACATAGTCTAGAACTGCTTTATTGTCTGTGTGGCATGGTCGGTAGCGTTCCCTGGTCCCACACAGTATCTTGAGGGTTTGAGTCCTGGCTGGTGAGGTCGTTGATTATCAAATGCAAGAGAACTAGTATGTCAGTCCAAATTACTGTTGTTTATTATATACACAATCACACAGCTTAATCATTTGATATGCTAGTATCCGTGTCTCACTGTTCCAGCCATAACTCCCAAACGGAAGCGGATAGTGATCTGAAACTTTACACAGAACATTGCTAGGGTCCCAAGGGTGATCAAGGCAAGAAACAAAAATCTTCCCTGACTGAGATATCACCACGGCGATTGCGGGAGATGGTAGGGATGGGACTGTTTTTATAGCGATCAGTTCGCGGATGGAGATGTCAGGTGGTAGCAGGAGACGATATCGAAGAAGGTGCACTAGCTTCTTCCTAAAATGTTAGATGTGGTCGTGGTGTTGAAAAGAGGGATAGAATAGTCTTGTACGCCCTCATCTACACTCTCCGTAGGAGTCTTATTTTGTGTTTATGTGTGTATGTCTCTCCAATGGTGGTTTCCAAAATTGTTATTTCCACAATAACGCCAAAAAAAATCTGCATCACAAATGTTAATAGACAATAGAGTGATTAATTTTCACACTACTACTACTTACTACTTTGCTGTCACTCGGAATCGAGTATGACGATCATCCAGCTATGGTACGATGATATGAGTTATTAGAAATGTCACCAAGGTTGGCGAGTTTTGAAGTGACTAAAGAGGCCGATACGGGACTGACAGAGTCGTTCTAATGAGTTGCACATGTGAAGGGCTACATATAGTGCGGGAGTGGCGCTGGCATCGTCTTTCCGGCGTTGGCGCTTGTCTGCCTCGGTTTGCAGTCGGGCTAACTCGAAAGTATTGACACCTTTTCGTGTGGTGCTCCTCCAAAGGGGTTCGATTTGGCACTTTTTTCAGGTTTGTCTTAAGACTATCCTTATACCTATTAGGCGGCTGCATTTATGAAAAAAAACCACCTTACCCTAAAAAAATTCCTACAAAAGGTTTCTCAACTGTTTATTGTAGTATCAGATGTGCTTAATAACATATCAAAAGTCTACCCCAGTCTGACCACGAGAAAGGTCTAATTTTTAAGATGGCGTCAAATAGCCACCAAATCCTAAAAATGCCTGTTACTCCTTCATTATTCATCCTAGAGAAGTAATTTTGATGTCTAACCCCATGTTCTGGTGGCCTAGAAATCTGTTTGGCTTGTTAAAAAAGCGACATGATTACGTAATTGTGAAATCCAAGATACAATTTGCTTTGTGTGACTGTTTATTTACATTATTTATTTACAGACTTTATTTACTAATGACCTTTACTTTCGCATCTTTTCAGGCCTGACCATGAGTGCTAGCACTGTAAACCAAGAGACTTGCCCCATTTGCCGTGAAGACTTAGATGTTTCTGATGTGGTTGATCTTCGTCAGAAGGGAGCTCATGGAATCAACAGTGCGAGTGTGCAAAGAGGGGATGATGTAGTCGTTTCAGCTGGTGAAAAAGTACACATTACATGTCGAAAGAGGTACATCAATCCAAAAGACATTAAATAATAAAAATGAAAGAAAGTTGAGCCACCAAAGAGAAGTGCCAGAGTATCATCCAGTCCTTTCAACAGCCAAACGGATGGCCTTTTCTGTAGGACTATAGTAACACCAAGAGGTGCAAGCTTTAGTTATGTAAAGACCGATACGTTTGTGCAGACCATTCTTGAGTGTTGTGACAGTCGTTCAGATGAATGGGCCTTCACTGTGAAAGGCAGGATTGAATATTATGGCTGTGATCTACATGCTGCAGACTGTATTTACCATCGCTCTTGCAGTGGTAATTTCCGGTCTGGGCTTAGCATACCACTACAGTTCCAGAATGTCCCAGAGGCAAAGCGCAGAAAGTCAGGCCAGCCCAAAAACGAAGATCAGGAGCAGGCATTCATGAACGTTTGCTCTTACCTTTACAATAACGATGAAGAACAATTGACAATTTCACATTTACGAGAAAAAATGAAGGAATTTCTGGCAAATACAGATTCTGAACCATATGAAAATCAATACCTCAAAGGACAATTGAAAGAACAGTATGGCGACAATGTTCATTTTGCTGAAGGGGAAGGCCTTTATGACATAGTGACAATGAGGGAAAAGACAGCACAGATACTGAGATTTCATTTCAACATCCAAGCAAAGGACAAAGAATCACAGAGACAGGCGATCATTGAAACAGCGGCACGACTCATTAAAAGTGATATCAAGTCTAATGTGCCATCCCTTACAGATCAGTATCCAAGTGCAAAGTCACTCAAGCTTGATTCTGCCCTTTCGTTTGTTCCCGACACTCTGCAGATGCTGTTGAATGGTCTTTTCGTGGGAAAGGAGACAAGTCGAAAGGTTGCAGGAATAGGACATGCAATTGTCCAGGCAGTTCGACCACGAGCTGTTGTAGCTCCCTTACAAGTTGGCCTTGCAGTGCAGGTACATCATATGTATCGGTCACAGTTCCTGGTGGATACCCTTCATGAAATGGGATTTAGTTCTTATAAAGAAGTCATGCGTTTTGAAAAGAATGCAGCGGATTCAGTTGCTCCAGACATGAATCCAGTGGATTGGGGATGGAAACTGGAGGACAATCAGTTTGTGCCAGTTATGACCAAGAAAACTGCTGTGCCAGAAAGCCTCCTGCAGATTGTCCACTGTAATTGCACAACTGCCTGCCGAACACGTTGTAGTTGCAGAGGATACGGACTACCATGCACACCCGCTTGTGGACCATGTCAAATTGAAAACTGTGAGAATTGGTTTCCTAGATGCCCAAAACAAGGGGTCAGGCACCAGAATTACCTGTCTAGGATGAATAATGATGGAGTCATTGGCATTTTCATAGTTTGGTGGCCATATTTTCTCCGCCATCTTGGATTTTGTAATTCTGTAATCACTTCACTATTATTTTAAATATGCTAACTGGATTCCTAGATCCCCAAAACATGGGGGTTAGACAACGAAATTACTTGTCTAAGATGAATTAGAAAGAGTAATGGGCATTTTCATAGTTTGGTGGCCATATTAGTCCTCCATCTTAAATTATGTAATTATGTAATGACTTCACTATAATTTTGATATGCTAATTGGATTCCTAGATCCCCAAAACATGGGGTTAGGCACCAAAATTACTTGTCTAGGATGAATAATGAAGGAGTAAGGT
>NW_024749779.1:11165644-11256879 GCF_018991925.1 Homarus americanus | reverse complement strand
TGCCGCTGGTCAGCAGAGGTCCTCCTGCTTTATACACCTCGGCTGGGATTCCCTCAGGCCCTGGGGCTTTGTTTTTTCATCTGTTTGATGGCGGTAACTACCTCATCCAGGGATGGAGGATAGCCGAGGTGGGTCAGCCCTGATGCTGAGGGACCTGCTGGTATAGTCAGGACATCCACATCGGTGTTTCGGTTGAGCAATGAACGTAGTGTTCCTTCCAGCGCTGAAGGAGGCCTTCATCGTCTTTATTATGAAGTTACCGTCAGATGAGCAAGGAGGTGAGCCACAAGTGGTTGGCCCATAAAATGTCTTAATGGAATTAAAAAAATTCGCACATTTGTGCTAATCTGCATGATTTTTTTATTTCACATGCTTTATTTTAAACCAGTCATTCTTTTGAATGCGAAAATCCCGTAGGATTGCCGCTTTCTTCCTGCGGAAGGTATCATCTTTGGTTCGAGACTAATGGCTGTTCTTCCAGTCAGTAAAAACAGCACGTTTATCATCGATGAGTACTTTTAATTGCCAGGTTATTTTCATCAAACCAGTCCTGGTGTATTCTTTTTTATCTGCCGAGGCCCTCTGCAGGTTTTGTCATAACAGTTGAGAGTATCCCAAACGACTGTGGGATTCGCATTGTTTGCTGTTGGGTTGTTCGATAAATTCATCTTCAAGCTGCTCTCTGAAAGAATGTGCTACTGATGGATCCCCAGACGCTTAGTTTTAAAACTCTTCTGAGGCTTGCTGCTTTCGCCGTTTGGGGCGACGTGAAGTGATGATAGTGTCACACTGGTCTGCATGGCACGGTGATGAGGACATCTAGGCTATCTCTTTTCTCTGACAATTGTAATGATTGTTTATCAGACCATAGCTTAAAGCCCAGAGAAATACAACACATATAACAGCAAGTAGATGCCCACGTGGTATCCCCCACATAGGTGACACACCCTACAGTGACAGTAAGACCTGGCCCAGGAGAGGTCACTGGATAAAGTAACTCGAGTTAACCATGCGTTATGACCATGTTACTAAAGAAACTACACCTTGACAAGCTGTTCATATCTGACCCAAGTCTCATTGACCCAGAGTTCTCACCGTCACAAGATTAGCTTAACTCCGGCGATATGACCGTGTTACTCAAGATGCTACCTCCAGAGGAAACCTGTCACCTGACCAGACACACCCAGATTTGTGACGACATCTTCCGGCTCACGCCAAATATAAAGGCCCTGAAGATCCCTCAGCGACAGTCGCATTCGGATTATTATTATTGTAATAGGAAGGAGCCAACAGTTCTCCCCTGAGAGGAGACTTCCTCTCAAGCACCGCGTCTCCAGCTAGCAGAATCTTCCACAGCAGACATTGTCCAGCACTCCTTCAACAGCACTTGCTGGGCTCCCATCAGGCTCACGTGAGTCTTGTCAGAGTGACCCAAGGGCGAGTTACTTACGGCGGAAGTGTATCCATTTTAATGTTTGTGTCCGAGAGTCAGTGTCTAGTAACTTCAATATATTGACTATTAATGTGTCCATGTCATTCAGTTAATTAATAAATAGTTGTACTGAAAGTGGTGTTTAGAAAAGATTCCTCCGAATATATAATATACTTAAATAACTAACCGGCCACGCTACCAAACTTCCTCACTTATATTTATACAATTAAATATTCTTCCTATACTCTGAATGAATTCCTATTCATTACACGGTGATGTAGTCAATGAGATGCAACTTTTTGGATCGTTAGTGTTACTCACGAACCTTGAACCTGTCGGCCTGCCAAAACAAGGTATTTGGTAGAAGAACTGTGCATAAGCAATTTGCTGAGGAGGAGTAGACCATTGGCATTACACTTGCTAAGTCCGTTTCTCCCTATGGTTCTCAAGCAAATGTTAGTATCTCTGCCAAGTCTGGCATTGAAGTCGTCAAAGAATACAACCTTGTCTTCTTCTGGGGATAGAGGTTAACACTTCCTGTCAAGGTCACGTTAAAGGCCTCCAGTGTTGGGGGCGTATGGACTGATGAAAAAGGCATGACGAGAGAGATTCAGTGGGACACGAAGAGTCATGAGGCGCTTCTGTTGATCCCAATCGGCATTTCAAGTTAGCCTGTGTAGGATGTGTTGGCGGATGGCAAAGCAAACTCCATAAATGCGGTCCCTCTCCGCAGCAGGCTTTACCTTTTCCAGAAGAAGGTATAGCCAGACCCTGCTTCTGTGAGCTGGCCCTCATCTGGGAGCGGGGACTCCAATAATGGCTATATTGATGTTATAACTAGCCAGCTCTTTTGCTGGACCCTTCACTGTGCCAGTATCCGAAGAGTCCTGACATTCCATGCAGTGAGACCATAAGAGGTTGTATGGTTGTTTTTGCTGAATCTGTGATTTTGACTGTGTTTTTCGACCCCATAAGGATGACCTTACTGGGTGCAGTTGCTCAGTCAGGCTTGAGTTTTTAGGTTATGCTTAGGGCACCTTTTCTAGCTGCCTCCCCTGTGTGGGGTGAGCAGAGGGCTACTCGATAGGGCTGCTCAAGCGCACAGACAGGACAGGATTGCACTGCTGCCCAGATCCCAGGCATAAACGACTATCTTATTCAGCGCCAAGTGCAGAGTTGTGATCAAAGACCCTGGCCATCTCTGCCTGTCTCTGTCGCCACCGGCCCTCGCCATAGGATTTGTGGAAAAGGAGTTTGATGATGATGGAGGTATGATGAACTGGATGATGGCTGCACGTGAGTTGATTTATATGGTGAGGCAGGAGCACAGGCTGCAACCAACATGTTGGCTCTCTTTTCCTGATCCAGTGGGCAAGTGTTGCAATGATTGGGGAGAGGGAGAGCTGCAATGGACTGTCGATAGCCCAGTTTGTTGGGTTTTGCCTAGTAGCCTGGCTTCATCAGGCATTGCTTTCTGTCCGCCGGTGTAGTCGTTGGGTTTCCACGGTGGTCACCTCTTCCGCCTATACCGCCGTTGGGGTTCTTGTTGATCTCTGTAAGCATGTCTGCCTGATGCGGGCTCCGTTGCAGATTTTTCGTTCAGGCTTTACCTCCCGCCTTATACCTAATAAGGATAATCCACAAAACAAAGGAGTAGTGGATGGTAGCTCCAGAACGTGTCCACATGCCTGTGGGCCAATGTGCCGTCCCTCTGGGGCCCACTGCTATTCCGAAATCTCGTTGATCTTAGCCTCAAATCCATGAGGCACCCAGTTACCGTATTTTTGCCACGACGAGGCATAGCAGAAGTCTTGATGGTGAAGAGGCTGTGTACTGGCAGGGAAGACTTATGCAAGTTGTTTCCCTTTCGCCACGAGGGCTAGCCAGAGGCAGCAGCTGAAAGCGAGAGGGAGTAAGCAGTGCTTGTACCTTTACCAATATACGCTACCACAATAGACGCATTTCACAACTTGTGCGACACACACACACACACACACACACACACACACACACACACACGCACGCACACGCACACACACACACACGCAAACACAAGAATAACGAACAAACTCTACTCCAGTGAAACATAAAACCTTGAAATAAGATTTCACATTATCTCGATGATATTTATTCTTGAAGGCGAGGACAGAATTCTTCACTATTCCTTCGGTGCTAAGAAAGACTAACACCCACTATTGTTTGTAAATTAAGAGATATACAGAAAACACCTACCATCACTTCGGTATTGAGAGAAAGAAAACACCTCAATCAATCAAAGTATCGTTCTCTATATCTGAGGGTTGGCGACCATAGTCTTTCTCCAAACGTTCTCGGGTTATTTTACCAATCCTCCAAGATTTTGTTTCTCTCTGGGGACCCAGTTTTAATTTCATTCATCCAGCCCAGTCTCTGTCTTCCCCGGCCCTCCTACCTCAAACTTGCCCATTAACATTTTTGTTGTTATCCCCTCATCCCTAATTACTATATATGACCAAAGTATCTCTTTTGTTTTGTACATTTCATGTATTTTTCTTGAAGCTTTTGCAAATCTTAGTACTTCTATATCACCACATTTCAAAGGCCCCCAATCTCTTTCTGGCGTCTGCTGAAAGTATCAACGCAGCTGACCCATTTAAAATCTTTCAGCAATATTTTTTTTCAAATTAACGCTAATTTCCCTTTCATTGGGTCTTTTATATTAATTAATGCTGTTTTTGCTTGCTTCTATTATTGTTTTGATTTTTCCGTACATTTACCATCACAACTAATGTTATTTCCCAAATGCAAAAAATACACCTGCTCTAAGTTCTCTTTCGCCAGTCATAATCTTTTATTTTAGGATTTATTTCCAATATGGAAACAACTCATTACATCGTCTTACAGCATTAAATCTTTAACCATATTTTTCACCTTTTCCAGTAATTTGTTAACGAATTTTTTAACGCCTCTTTACTATCTGTGATAACTATTCGTGATAAGAGCAGTATCATCTGCATAGCATATATTTTATATTACTTTTACCATTAACATTTAGTTCTCCATTATCACGTATAACTTCTCTCATGAAAAATTCTGAATATTCGAGTATATTATACAGTTTTGATAGAAACACCTGCCACTTAAATAATTAGAGGTAAACATCCACTATCTATTAGAATTGAAAAATAAATATATACCGGTACTAGGTAATGAGAGAATAAGCACCATGATTTCTTGGTAGCGAAAGAGACCAATACCCACTATATGTCTTAAGTTTTGAGAGAGAGAATATTACCCAGTATCTTCTAGGTGTTGAGAGAGGTTAGTACCAAACATCTCAGGTGTCGAGAGAGAGGAGGGACCAACATCCACTATCTCTCAGTATGGTGACCTATTTGTGTTGTGTCATAAGTCTTGGATTTTTATTCGATTTTTTCTTCCTTTGAACTTAGAAAATAATAAATTGAGGGCAATGTAACCTTAAAAAGGGATTTTCTTTTGTTGTTCATTCTCTTTTGTTTATTATGCTTGTGTCTTATATATTTGTTTTCTTCTAAATTTCTTTGCAGTTTTATAACACGTAATCTTCATTTTAACTTAGAAATTAATGATTTAATTGAAAAATTATGACAAGATAGTGTTATACGACTATCTTTCGCCATGATTTACTTTTGGTGTTTCTATGTATTATTGATTTTATTTTGTTTATATATTTAACGAAACTCAAGAAAAACATAAATATAAATAGTGTTGAAACTTCTTTAGACTTCAGTTTATAAATGAGCAGATAAAGGGCGGAATATGAAGAAAGAGAGTATTGATCTACCACAGAGGATGCAAATATCCCTTTTTTACGTTTATTTTCTTTATTTCTTTCACGCAAAAAGTAACAGATATAAAAAAAACACGACGGCAAAACTGTGATGGATCGCCTCTTGTTTCTTGTTGTTCTGCAGTTTTCTTTTATTTCAACCAACGCGAAAAAGTAAATGAACCAAAACCAGTAAATTTAGAATATATCAAATTTTTCAGAATTGGTTATATTCTTTCTCTCGTTTATAGCCAATATCCTCCATTTTACAAAGAAGTAAAACTGTGTTGAACGATTCAAAGTCGTTCTTTCCTCTTCTATTTTCAGTTCTTTATGTTATACAATACTGAACAACGAGGAAAGTAATACTATATCAAATAAAGGTAAAATAATGTTGAAACCGTCTGAAAGGCAATACCTTCGATGTCAATTGTTCTTGGTTGTTTCTTCTGCCTTCCAACATACAAAGATAAAGCGGATAAGTTTAGACTGTGTTGATGTTTCAGGATGGTCAGACAGCTCTGCTTTTCTGTGTACTCGTTTGTTTTCTGTTTCACTCTAAACCAGAAAGCTGGAGTAGAAGTATAAAAGGAAGAAGTTTGAACAGATTTTGATGTTTCATATTAGTTTTAAATTAAGTTATACCTACGAAAATGCAACAAAAATCAAAGTATCAGATTTACAGTTTATGGTCAATTACTAATCATCTTTATTTTATTATAGACATATTCCTCACTCTAATGAAATAAGTCTTCAATAGAGACAGAGCTGCATTCTTTTTGTTTGAGCTTAATTGAAAGTCTATTTTGCATTTTTTCAGTAATGTAAAACAATCAAGAGGCTTATAAACGCTCCTGACATAACCTACATCCCTTAAAATTAAATAGTTCACTTCACAGCAAGGAAACATAAGACTTGGAATAATATCTATAACAAACTCACTGGAATGTATATCTCTTACAATGAAAAAGTCATCGGTAGGAGTAAAGATATATTTCTTATACATATTTTGTCGTTTTAATTAGTAGATAGGATAATAGCAACCACGTACAGAGAAGTGAGTGTATAAGATGTTCTTCCATCACATTCCATAAACATAAGGTAATCGAGACGTTTTCTACCCAACTATCAACTACATCATTGAAAGGTACGTGTGTATGTGTGTGTGTGTGTGTCCTCGTACTGAAAACCTCCTGCGTTCCAACACCTCCATCACAGAGGCGTTGCTGACGAAGCGACAGTTACAATGGACGGGACACGTCATCAGCATGCCAGAGCACAGACTCACCTGCCCTAAGCAAGCCGCAACACTGAGGACAATGCAAAGATACAAAGACCAGCTTAGAAAATGACGTTCAAAAATGCATCATTCCTCCAAAGGATCTTGAAACTATTGTATCCAACCGTAGTCTACGGCACCTGTACCCAAGGCATTAAACACCTCGAGAACGAGCGTAATAGGGCCAGATGTGAATGTAGAGAAAGGAGACACAATCGCACCCCAGAGACCACCCGCCAACCTGAGCTGTCCTGCCCAATGTGTGATAGAGTCTGCATGAGATTTGGACTCCACAGCCACATCCAGTGGCACCGCCGACAACATCCCTAATTCAACACTCATTATCATCTTCGATTTCATAATGAAGCAGAGTCGTCGTCGGCTTCGACGGATAGCGTTAAGCAGTAAGCGAGCATGTATGTGTGTGTGTCCTGACTGTCTATCTATTTTTCCTGTTTATGTTATTTTGTCTGTTTCATTACCTTTGTGTCTATTTGTTTCTATCTATCCATCGATCTGCTTGGCTGTATGTTTCATTCTGTCTCACTGTGTTTGTCTATCTACAGTATCTGTCGATGTCAGTTTGTTGTTATGCCCCTATAAATTTGTTTTCTCCTCTCCTCCTGTCTCTCTCTCTGTACCAGTCTGTTTTATCCCCCTCTCTCTCCCCTACAAGGATCATCCCATCAGAAAGCTCCGCTAGAAGTGCCAGTCGATGCGAGAAACACAACACGCTGTTCTTCTGTGAGGTGCTGTTGCATTAATATAGCTGTATTTTGTCCCGAGGACGTTAATTACGGCCATCACCTGCCTCATTATCACTACGCCTCTATCGACACCACCAATAACATTACCACCACTACTGATACTACCAGCTCTATTACCACCAACCCACCACTATTGTTAATACTACCACCCTAACACCACAACAATCACCACCGCTACTGATACTACTACCAGTTCTACTATCACCACTATTTATAAACTAAAATCTACCACCACCACACAATCACCACCACTATTAATACTACTACCAACTCTATTACCATCACGACCACCACATTTATTACCACTACCACAATTGATAATACTACCCACTCTACTGCCACTGCAAAACTACACAACACTACCATTACTGATAATACTATCACCTACTACCACCACAACCGCCATCACTACTGATAACACTATCAACTCCACCACAAACCACCACCACCTCTACAACCATCAACACAACCACCACTAACCCACCAATATCAACGCAACTGCACCACATTTACTACCAATACCACCACAATCAGCACCAGTACCACCACCACCAACTCTACAACCATCAACATAATCACCACCTCCTCCACCAACACCACCACCACCAACACCACCACCCTTACCACCACCACCACCACTACCACCATCACCTCCTCCACCACCACCACTGCCACCACCACCTTTACCACCACCACCACCACCACCACCCTACCACCATCACCTCCTCCTCCACCACCACCACTGCCACCACCACCTTTACCACCACCACATCCTCTACCACCAATACAACCATCAACGTCCCTTTACCACCATCACCACCACCACCACCTCTCCTCCACAACCACTACCACCACCACCACCTCTCCTCCACAACCACTACCACCATCTTTACAAACCACCACCTGCTCCTACACCATCACCACCACCACCACCACCACCACACCACCTCCTACCACCATTCCTCCTTCACCACATCCACCACTGCCACCACCACCAACACCCCTCCACCACACCACCACCACCACCACCACCACCACCCTCCTCCACCAACACCACCACCACCCTACCACCACCCACCCTACCACCACCACCACCACTACCACCATCACCTCCTCCACTACTAACCACCACCACCACCTCCACCAACACCACCACCACCCTACCACCACCACCACCACCTCTACCACCATCACCTCCTCCACCACCACCACTGCCACCACCACCACCACCACACCACCACCACCACACCCTACCACCATCACACCTCCTCCACCACCACCACTGCCACCACCACCTTTACCACCACCACATCCCTACCACCAATACAACCATCAACGTCCCTTACCACCATCACCACCACCACCACCTCTCCTCCACAACCACTACCACCACCACCACCTCTCCTCCACAACCACTACCACCATCTTTACAAACCACCACCTGCTCCTACACCATCACCACCACCACCACCACCCACCACCACCACCACCACCACCTCCCCACCACCATTCTCTCCTTCACCACCTCCACCACTGCCACCACCACCAACAACACCCCCTCTGCCGCCACCACCTCCCCCACCACCATCAACATCCCCTGCCACCGCCACCACCTCCCTAACACCACTACCACCACCACAACCACAACCTCACCACAATCACTGCCTCCACCACCACTACTGCCACCACCACCACCACCATCAATACCCCTTCTACCACCACCACCACCATCTCGACCACCATCACTCCCTCCACCACCACCCTATCCCCGCCACCATTACACCATGAACACCCCTTCACCACCACCGCCACCACCTCCTCCACCACCACTACCACCAACACTTTACATTATTCACCTGTATGTAATTGGGCAAAGATAATAGCCTCTGTGTTTCCGCCACTTTACCTGTTTCTTTATCTTAATTTGCGATGAATGCCCGACATGATGTGAAACTTTGTACACAATTTCGATATATACTTATATATCATATTTCTATTGTTTTTGTAAATAATTGTGCTGTTCAGTAATAAAGAGGTGATTTTTACAGGCTTGTCTAGTGCTATAAAACGAACCAGAAGTAATGCCTTTTCTACTTAAGTATTTGTCTTTTGGTAATTAATAATTGCTAAACACTAAGGCACAACTGATACTAATTTACGCTATAATATCAGAATTAATGCCTATTAATAATTAATATATGGTGCTATACATGAAGACAAAAGTGATTCCTCTAATATTAATACCTGCTGCTCTACAGTGCCACTATTGCTACATTATGATCATGAACTCAGAGGTACTTAATCTCGTCAGTATGTACGTTAGAAGGTCAATCCTGACATTTATGTAGGGTTATGAGTTTGTTTCTGTGTGTTGAGCAACAGTTATTCATTGTTTTCTGTGTTAATAGTTACTTAAATGCTGTTTCAGACGCTTAAACTCGCTTTAGGAATGAGACGGCTGAAGTAATATAAATAATACCGAGGTTATTTTTTGTATGTGTGTATGTGTGTGTGTATTAATGAATTAGTAAGTACTGTAAGTATGTGAGTAAATTAATGAATGAGTATGTAAGAGCGTAAATAAATGAGTGAGTGAGTGAGTGTGGCAAAACGAGTTATTGAGTGAGTGAGTACATTCAAACAAATAATTACAGCCACTTTTGACATTAATTTCCAATGTCAAACGACGAGAGAGAGAGAGAGAGAGAGAGAGAGAGAGAGAGAGAGAGAGAGAGATTATACTGTGATTGTTTACCTCATGTCTGTACAACTACAACTGACACTTCACAAAACACAAAATTATCAGGTTAATCCAACGCTCATTAACTTGACTTCCAACTGTTGTGTTAAGCCAGCAGCTGCCTGTTTCTGTATTGTAATCTACGATAATTTGACTGACATACTAGTTCTCTTACATTTGATAATCTCGAACGAAATGATTAAGCCGTGTGATTTTGTACAATAATAACAATAATAATAATAATAATAGTAATAATAATAATAATAATAATCATTATTATAATAAAATAATTATAATAATAATAAAAAAATAAAGGTTAATTGGCAGATACAGAACTGAATTGAACTGAAACGTAATTTAACCAGAAAACACAGATACAGAGTGGATAATAAATAACTGGAATGCATATTTATATGCAAATGCATATTTTGCGTGATTTCTATGATAAGTGCATATTCTAATAACATATAAATGCATATTTTGGTAAAAATCATCCTCATCTCTTTGTTGCTGAATGAGCACACGTGGTATTGGGGTGGGTGAGGTGTGGTTAGGTGAAGTGAGGTGAGGTGCTTTAATCTGTCGTTTCTACTGGTCATGACTCACTGGACTAGTGAGTTAGTCAGTCAGGAGCAGTGCTGCTGTGGATACTCTCTTCTGCTGCTCGTGAAAATGCCGAAAGTACAAAGAAACCAAAATGAAGTGCTGAGATCATATGTAAAAATTTGATGCATTTACTACTGATGGAAGTGTACTGTTTAAATATTTAATGACACCAGTGACACGAGCAAGAAATTTCAAGTCCAACAACACCTTAAAACAAGCACACATCCGACTGAAGCTGTTAAGTCCAATAGTGCACAAAAGGAGCAACAACTACTTCTTGCATGTTCCAGTAAGGCTTTATAAAATGAAATTTTTAGTGCATATAATGCATATTTCCCTGTTTTTAGTGCATATATTTCATGGTTTTTAGTGCATAACTATCGGCCCTAATATAACAATATTAACATGGCTGAGCCAGTTGAGAACCTGAGTTCTCTTTTAGGCACCTGATATACTATACATTTATCTCAAGGAAGTATTATGTAACATTTAGTAACAACTGGAATAGTACAATAGTAGTAGTGGGCCAGCGCGGTGTGGGTGTGGTGGAGTGTCCTCCTGATCTAAAGTGTTATTGGAGGGACATATTCGGAGTGTGGGAGCAATTTCACTGTGTCGGTGAATATCGGATGTCACCCTAAGCATTGTCACCGAGGTCTTTCTCAACCACTTAGAAAAGTATTTGGTTGGTCGGCTACTGCAGGTGCCCAGTATTGATAGGCCTACTTTGGCAGGGTGCCATCGAGACTCTCCCCCTATGGGGCCAAGTTTCTCGCTTGCTGTCGCCCCACCCCAGTAACGGTCACTTCATGTTGTGTCGGCCGACCAAGTGGTATATATAACTAATATTACATCAGTGTGACCATAAAAGTTGTTATTTCAAGGATATATAAACAAGTGTTAGGTGTGACAATTCTTGCCCCCAGTGTATCATTCTGATGTGGATTATCGCCCACAGGGGGGTAGCCTACACACCCACGAGCGCACGTATGCCCTACTCCGGACACAGCAGTCCAGCCTGTCACCTTTCTACCCTTTACTCTAAGAACTAGTTTTCTGTGGGACCAAAGCAGATGTCGGAGGCGGACGTAACTGTCGCCCAAGGTGCGGAACACTATGCCAGGTAACAGACATTGTTGCGTCAGTGCACCAGTACTAAAATACACCATACTCATATTTGGAATAAATGTAATATTTTTTTTTAAAGACACCAGACTAAACGTGACGTAATCGACACAAGTCAGAAACAAGGATTTAGGGGGGGGGGGGCTGCAAAGAGTCACTCAACGAAATAAATGCCATTTGCTGTTTACAATATTCATAGTCTTGGAATGACAATGATATTGCTATATAATGGCTTGTAAAAGTATTAGCCATATGCTACATTACTAATTGACACCATCAGACGGATGGTTCTTAAGATTAATTACCATCACCTTCAATTGAACAACGTCATTAATAAATACAGACACAGACTGACACACACACACACACACACACACACACACACTCCACATGCGCACACACACACACTCCACATGCTCACACGCACACACAGGGAAGTAAAACAGCAGTTTGTGTTGCAAGAAATCAGCGTCTTTAGAAAGAAGTTTTGTTTAGCATTGGTTAGATACAATTGGATTAATTACCCGAAAGGGATTAAACGTTTGAAGACAATATTAGTATAAATTAATGATAAACAGGCAACCTCATAAACAGACTGCACACAGCTGTGCCCGATGCATGATGTTCTTTAACATACTTACCGATTTTTACTTATGTTTATTTATCTAAATATAAATTCATATTGGTTGGCTCATTGCTCTATCCATTTTAAAATCAAATTAACAGTATATACTAGCAGAAAGGCATAATATAATGCGAAACAACAAAACCCAACCATTAATTAAGCAACGGGGAACTAAGCAACTGATCTCCCATCACGTTTACATTCATTCATAATTTATACCACATAGTATAGTAAACAAACGGCCTTGAGTTGCCAGCTGTCTCCAGCAGTGTTCGAAGAATCTTGAACGTGACTGTACCTCGTGTTTCATACTAGCTGGATTGGGTAAAATGGTACTGACATCCACATAAATGGCATGGGCAGTTCCCAATGGGAGGTTCACAGCTCCATCAGCTAAATGAACAGGCTTTCTGTGAAATATAACATAGTCTAGAACTGCTTTATTGTCTGTGTGGCATGGTCGGTAGCGTTCCCTGGTCCCACACAGTATCTTGAGGGTTTGAGTCCTGGCTGGTGAGGTCGTTGATTATCAAATGCAAGAGAACTAGTATGTCAGTCCAAATTACTGTTGTTTATTATATACACAATCACACAGCTTAATCATTTGATATGCTAGTATCCGTGTCTCACTGTTCCAGCCATAACTCCCAAACGGAAGCGGATAGTGATCTGAAACTTTACACAGAACATTGCTAGGGTCCCAAGGGTGATCAAGGCAAGAAACAAAAATCTTCCCTGACTGAGATATCACCACGGCGATTGCGGGAGATGGTAGGGATGGGACTGTTTTTATAGCGATCAGTTCGCGGATGGAGATGTCAGGTGGTAGCAGGAGACGATATCGAAGAAGGTGCACTAGCTTCTTCCTAAAATGTTAGATGTGGTCGTGGTGTTGAAAAGAGGGATAGAATAGTCTTGTACGCCCTCATCTACACTCTCCGTAGGAGTCTTATTTTGTGTTTATGTGTGTATGTCTCTCCAATGGTGGTTTCCAAAATTGTTATTTCCACAATAACGCCAAAAAAAATCTGCATCACAAATGTTAATAGACAATAGAGTGATTAATTTTCACACTACTACTACTTACTACTTTGCTGTCACTCGGAATCGAGTATGACGATCATCCAGCTATGGTACGATGATATGAGTTATTAGAAATGTCACCAAGGTTGGCGAGTTTTGAAGTGACTAAAGAGGCCGATACGGGACTGACAGAGTCGTTCTAATGAGTTGCACATGTGAAGGGCTACATATAGTGCGGGAGTGGCGCTGGCATCGTCTTTCCGGCGTTGGCGCTTGTCTGCCTCGGTTTGCAGTCGGGCTAACTCGAAAGTATTGACACCTTTTCGTGTGGTGCTCCTCCAAAGGGGTTCGATTTGGCACTTTTTTCAGGTTTGTCTTAAGACTATCCTTATACCTATTAGGCGGCTGCATTTATGAAAAAAAACCACCTTACCCTAAAAAAATTCCTACAAAAGGTTTCTCAACTGTTTATTGTAGTATCAGATGTGCTTAATAACATATCAAAAGTCTACCCCAGTCTGACCACGAGAAAGGTCTAATTTTTAAGATGGCGTCAAATAGCCACCAAATCCTAAAAATGCCTGTTACTCCTTCATTATTCATCCTAGAGAAGTAATTTTGATGTCTAACCCCATGTTCTGGTGGCCTAGAAATCTGTTTGGCTTGTTAAAAAAGCGACATGATTACGTAATTGTGAAATCCAAGATACAATTTGCTTTGTGTGACTGTTTATTTACATTATTTATTTACAGACTTTATTTACTAATGACCTTTACTTTCGCATCTTTTCAGGCCTGACCATGAGTGCTAGCACTGTAAACCAAGAGACTTGCCCCATTTGCCGTGAAGACTTAGATGTTTCTGATGTGGTTGATCTTCGTCAGAAGGGAGCTCATGGAATCAACAGTGCGAGTGTGCAAAGAGGGGATGATGTAGTCGTTTCAGCTGGTGAAAAAGTACACATTACATGTCGAAAGAGGTACATCAATCCAAAAGACATTAAATAATAAAAATGAAAGAAAGTTGAGCCACCAAAGAGAAGTGCCAGAGTATCATCCAGTCCTTTCAACAGCCAAACGGATGGCCTTTTCTGTAGGACTATAGTAACACCAAGAGGTGCAAGCTTTAGTTATGTAAAGACCGATACGTTTGTGCAGACCATTCTTGAGTGTTGTGACAGTCGTTCAGATGAATGGGCCTTCACTGTGAAAGGCAGGATTGAATATTATGGCTGTGATCTACATGCTGCAGACTGTATTTACCATCGCTCTTGCAGTGGTAATTTCCGGTCTGGGCTTAGCATACCACTACAGTTCCAGAATGTCCCAGAGGCAAAGCGCAGAAAGTCAGGCCAGCCCAAAAACGAAGATCAGGAGCAGGCATTCATGAACGTTTGCTCTTACCTTTACAATAACGATGAAGAACAATTGACAATTTCACATTTACGAGAAAAAATGAAGGAATTTCTGGCAAATACAGATTCTGAACCATATGAAAATCAATACCTCAAAGGACAATTGAAAGAACAGTATGGCGACAATGTTCATTTTGCTGAAGGGGAAGGCCTTTATGACATAGTGACAATGAGGGAAAAGACAGCACAGATACTGAGATTTCATTTCAACATCCAAGCAAAGGACAAAGAATCACAGAGACAGGCGATCATTGAAACAGCGGCACGACTCATTAAAAGTGATATCAAGTCTAATGTGCCATCCCTTACAGATCAGTATCCAAGTGCAAAGTCACTCAAGCTTGATTCTGCCCTTTCGTTTGTTCCCGACACTCTGCAGATGCTGTTGAATGGTCTTTTCGTGGGAAAGGAGACAAGTCGAAAGGTTGCAGGAATAGGACATGCAATTGTCCAGGCAGTTCGACCACGAGCTGTTGTAGCTCCCTTACAAGTTGGCCTTGCAGTGCAGGTACATCATATGTATCGGTCACAGTTCCTGGTGGATACCCTTCATGAAATGGGATTTAGTTCTTATAAAGAAGTCATGCGTTTTGAAAAGAATGCAGCGGATTCAGTTGCTCCAGACATGAATCCAGTGGATTGGGGATGGAAACTGGAGGACAATCAGTTTGTGCCAGTTATGACCAAGAAAACTGCTGTGCCAGAAAGCCTCCTGCAGATTGTCCACTGTAATTGCACAACTGCCTGCCGAACACGTTGTAGTTGCAGAGGATACGGACTACCATGCACACCCGCTTGTGGACCATGTCAAATTGAAAACTGTGAGAATTGGTTTCCTAGATGCCCAAAACAAGGGGTCAGGCACCAGAATTACCTGTCTAGGATGAATAATGATGGAGTCATTGGCATTTTCATAGTTTGGTGGCCATATTTTCTCCGCCATCTTGGATTTTGTAATTCTGTAATCACTTCACTATTATTTTAAATATGCTAACTGGATTCCTAGATCCCCAAAACATGGGGGTTAGACAACGAAATTACTTGTCTAAGATGAATTAGAAAGAGTAATGGGCATTTTCATAGTTTGGTGGCCATATTAGTCCTCCATCTTAAATTATGTAATTATGTAATGACTTCACTATAATTTTGATATGCTAATTGGATTCCTAGATCCCCAAAACATGGGGTTAGGCACCAAAATTACTTGTCTAGGATGAATAATGAAGGAGTAAGGGGCATTTTAAGGATCTGGTGGCTAACTTCGACGCCATCTTAAAAATTAGACTTTTCTCGTGGTCAGACTGTGGTAGACTATGTTATTAAGCACACCTGATACTACAATAAACAGTTGAGAAACCTTTTGTAGGAATTTTTTTCGGGTCAAACCATATTTTCAGCCAACTATATTTAGTTACCCGCCGGCGTTACGCTTACTATTCGTTAGGTGACTGTAAAGTAGCTGCTTTGGAACATAGTCTACGTTGGTAAAAGTTTTCAGGTACCTTGAAGTGCCTCTTGTATGTGACCTATGTCTCACTGCCATATAGCAGGGTGGGGAGGCCCACAGCTCGATATACGTGTAACTTTGAAGATAATTTTAGATCCCTACAGCTGAAGACACGGTTTCGGAGTCTGCCCAAAGGCTTGAGATGCACATCTGATCCGATGCTGAATCTCTTCACCGATGTCGGCGGTGGTGGACAGGTGGGAGCCGAGATACCGAAAGTGGGTAACAATAGAGAGGGTAGTATTGTTAAGATGGATGGATGGTGTAGGTGTGTCTGAACCAGGGGCATGTTGAAAGAGAATGTGAGTCTTACGTACATTCACATCATGGCCGAAGTGTGCATACGCATCTGAGTAGGGGTTCGGGATCTCCTGTAGGTCTTGTTAAACGTGAGCGACAAGGGTGAAGTCGTAAGCATACTGAAGTTCAGTAATGGAAGCTGTCTACACCTTTGTTCTTGCTTGGAGTCGTCTTAAGTTGAAAAGACCCTTCATCCGGTACTCAATGTCCACCCCGCTGGCTAAATTGGAACTAGCACGATTAAGGAAGGCAGCCAAGAAAATGGAAAAGAAAGTTGGTGCCAGAACACACCCTTGTTTAACCCCCGTCTGGATGGGGAAGAACTGAAAATGGGTGCCATTGTGCAGGACACTGCAGTTCATGCCGATGTGGGGTTGCCTCACAATGGCGATGAATTTTGGTGGGCAGCCAAATGGCTGGAGGTCCACCAGAGTGCTTCCCTTTTGACCAACTCAAAGTCCTTGGTTAGGTCGATGAAAGCAATGAACAGGTGGTGACGCTGTTCTCTGCACTTTTCCTATATCTGGCGGGCAAGAAAGATTATGTCAGTGGTGCCACGTAATGGTCTAAAGCCACATTGAGATTTTGGAGGAAATTTCCCGATTTAGTAAGAAGTCTGTTTAGGAGGACTCGGCGATAATCTAGCCAGTCCCCCCCTGCTTTATACACATCAACTGGGATTCCATCAGGCCCTGAGGCTTTGTTATTTTTGATCTGTTTGATGGCAGAAGTTAACTTTATCCACGGATGGAGGATAGCTGAGATGGGTCAGCTCTGGATGCTGAGAGACCTGCTGGGTAGTCAGGACATCCACATCGGGGTTTCGGTTGAACCATGAATGGCAGTGATCTTTCCAGCGCTGGAGGAGGCCTTCATTGTCTTTAATTATGGAGTTACCGTCGGATGAGTGGAAGGGGCCTGCGCCATTAGTGATTGTTCCATAACATGTTTTAGTGGAATTGAAAAATTCGTACATCCTGTGCTGATCTGCAATTTTTTGTGTTTCACTTGCTTTAATTTAAGACCAGTCGTTCTTTAGAGTCCAAAGTTCCCGCAGGGTTACCGCTTTCTTCTTGCGGAGGGTATCAGTTTTGACCCGAGACTGATAGTTGTGCTGCCAGTCACTTAAAGCAGCACATTTATCATCGATAAGTTCCTTGATTGCCGGGTCATTTTCATCAAACCAGTCTTGGAGTCTTCTTTCGATCTGACCGACGGTGTCTTCTGCAGGTTTTTGTAATGAGTGTGTCGAGAATATCCCATTCGGCACTGGTATTTCCGTTGTTTGCTGTTGGGTTGTTTATCAGCCCGTGTTCGAGCTGCTCTGTGAAAGAATGTGCTACCGCTGTATCCTCCAAAAGCTTAGTGTTAAAACCTCTTCTGGAGGCTTGCTGAATTCGCCGTTTTGGGGGGAGGTGAAGTGAGAACTTTGCTCTTACCAGCCAATGATCAGTGTCGCAGTGGTCTGTGCCACGCATGGCACGGGTGATGAGGACATCTCGGCGATCTCTTTCTCTGACAATTATGTAGTTAATGAGATGCCAGTGTTTGGATCGTGGGTGCTGCCACGAACCCATGAACTTTCGGCCTCCCTAAACAAGGTATTGGTGATACTGAGGTTGTGTGAAGCACACCTGGTAAGGAGGAGTAGACCGTTGGGATTACACTTGCCCAGTCTATTTTTCCCGATTGTTCCCTGCCAAATGTCAGCATCTCTGCCAACTCTGGCATTGAGGTCACTAAGGAGCACAAACTTGTCTTCTCTTCGGATAAAGGTTAGCACTCTATCGAGGTCGCGTAAAAGGCCTCCTTGATGCCATCCTCTGCATCCAGTGTCGGGGCGTATGCACTGATGAAAAAGGCATGCCGTGAATGATTCAGTGGGACTCGGAACGTCATGGGGCGCTTTTTGATCCTAATAGGCATTTCAGTTAACCTATGTAGGATGCTTTGGCGGATGGCAAAGCCAACTCCATAAATGAGGTTTCTCTCCGGAGCAGACTTTCCCTTCCAGAAGAAGGTATAGCCAAACCCCCATTCGTTGAGTTGACCCTCCTCATTTGGGAGCAGGGACTCACTAATGGCTGCTATGTCGATGTTATACCTATCTAGCTCTTTTGCCACGAGGGTAGATATTCTTAAAGGACGCTCATTTGTGCCAGTATCCAGAAGGGTCCTTACATTCCATGCAGCGACCATAAGAAGTTGTATAATTTTATTTTGTTTGGATCTGTGATTTTGATTGTGTTTTCGACCGCATAAGGATGACCTTACTGGGTGCGGTTGCCCACTCAGTTTTTTTTTTTGGGGCAGGCTATGTTTAGTGCACCTTTTCCCGCCCCCTCCCCATGTGGGGTGAGCAGAGTGGCTCCTCGAAAGGGCTTCTCAGTCCCACAGACGGGACCGGATTGCACTGCATCCTAGATCCAAGTGCATAAACGACCGTCTTATCTGTGCTGCCCATGTGGAGAGTTGTGACTAGAGACGTCCGGCAGTCATCTCTGCCTGTCCCTGTCGCCATTCGTCCGACGCCATAGGACTTTTGGGGGTATAGGGGTTTTGATGATGATGAGAGGTATAATGAGCTGGATGATGGCTGCGCGTTAGTTGAATTGTGTTGTGAGGCAGGATAGCAGGCTGCAACCACACATCTTGGCTCTCCCTTTTCCTGATACAGTGATGCAAATGTTTTAACGACGGGGGAGAGGGAGAGTTGCAATGGACTGCTGATAGCTCAGTTTTTGGGTTTCACCTATTACCAAACCTAATCTAACTTATTCTACTTAAACCTAACCTACCGATCCCTATGCAAACCTCACCTACCCTACCATCTGCAATGCTAACCTGCCCTACCCTACCTACCCAACCCTAACCTACACCAAACCTATCCTAACCACCATTCGAACCAGTGTTACGTCAGGTTATAAGATCGCCCCTGTTCCCCCTCCCCGTCCCCAACACTTACAATGAAAAGGAATTTCAATAGTTAATGTAAAGTGCAGCTTGAGTCCTCCACCCCATCTCCCTTAATCCAGTCTAAAGGGATTTACTTATCCCCTCCCTCTCCTTCTGCCCCCATGATAGATAAAATGTTCTCCTTGTAATTGCCTATCTAATTTCGTGGCCAATTTACTACATTTGTATTAGCCTCTGTAAAGTATTGGCAGATAATCTTTAAATAAATATAGACTTTATACACATATAATTATAAGTAATTCCCTCCCCAAGGCTAATAACCAATTAAGCAATAATAGTCACTTGCATGCCACGCCATACAGTCATACAGCCATACAGTCAATTGACCTTTGGTGCGCAGCTGACACAGGGCATCTGGACCAAGAGACAGTTAGTTCACAGCTAGACACCCATACTCTTTAGCTGTATTCTTATCTCTCTCACATAACACAAGTTAACAGCTCATTAGCCTGCTATAGACTCTTAAAGTGTACAATATAAAGAGGAAACCCATAACATGTCTTTAAATGCGAACCAAGCAAACAGTGTGAAACCATGAAGAACAATCTGAGTAAGAACACATTAATAATTATCAAATGTTCAGGTGGTTATGACGAGATCATAATAGTAATAAATAACCAGAACACTTACACATAATTTCATTGCGATGCCTTTATTCTTTTGGAGTGACATATACAACACAAATAAAATTCTTTCTGAAATGTCGACTCGTATAAATTTTTCTCGAGAAGTTCACCACCAAAATCCACAAAACTCTATTTTTACGATTTTGGGGGGCATTTATTTTTAGAGTTATGAATAATGAGTATATTGTGGAAGTGATAATGACATAATATTCATACTTATTCTAAAATATACAATCATCATTCAATACCCTCAAAAATTTATTTCCCATAAATTTATGTACAGGTATTGTGATAATTGAGAATTGAGTGCTATAATATTATTATTGTTCGTAGTAGTAGTAGTAGTGATAGTAATATCAACATTATAATTACTATCATAAATATCATTAAGTCTTTTATTACTATTATCATTACTGCTATTTCAAAACTACAATTACTATTAATATTAGCAATATAACTATAATATTTAGTATCAACAGAATAATTCGCTAAACAAGATCATATACAAATACTAAGTCCCATTTACCTAATTATCCATAACTTATGGTTAGTAATTAACTGTAATTATATAAAACTATTACTGAACATAACACTAAATGGTTATGATGACGTGCAAGTTAATTAGTGTTGTGAGTGGTTTGAATAATAGACCAGGTTCTTTGCAGACTTTACTCTTACAGCATCAGATGGTGACTGGCAACCGGGCGCTTCCACAGACAGGCTCCCACCTCCACACATGGGAAAACATATCGTAGATGGTACTCCATCTCACATCTCCCCCAAGTTAAAAGGAAATGACAATGCACATTTGAACTAAGGAAAGGAAAACAATGCATTCATAAAAAAAACAATAATGCAAGAAAAAAACAGTCAAACAAAGAAACAAACAGGGAAAAAAAAAATAATAATTTTACACCACATACACTACACCACGTAGTCAGCCAACCAACCAGGGGGCCTGCGGCCTCTCCCGGGCCTGGACACGCCCAACTGGGGAGGGGCAGGGGGTGCGAGCGAGGGCGAGGGTACGGAGGGCACCGCAGAAGGGAGGCCAGGAGGCATAGCATGATGCACCACAGGAGTGGTAGGCACAGGGGTGGCGCCGCATCGCAGGTGGCGTCTGTTGCGGATGGACACCCTGCCACTGCCGGTCAACCTGACGACATACTGCCTGTGAGGGCGGGCTTCCACCACTATGCCTGTCCTGTCCCAGAGCTTAGTAGCGGCGTCCTGTTCACGCTCCTGCGCGCCCTGGGCTAGGGGAGCCAGCTGGCAGAACTCCTTCCCCAAAAAACAGAAGGATCCCGTCCTGGGTTTCGGCCAAGCGCATTTCCGTCATACAAAGTGCCCGCCGCCCGTGCTGGTCCACCTTATAGTGCTGTCTGGCCACGGGAACGCCGTCACGGAGCTGGCAGCCGGTGGCAAGTTGGGCGGGCGACTTGTTCACCCCGCAGAGGCGTGTTCAGGTACTGGAGGAGAGCCTAGGATGTCCTATCGCAGTCCAGGCTACCCCAGGGCTCAGTGTTATTCCCGAGGAGCCTCTTGGCGGCCTTGACCTCAGCCTCTGCCCTGCCATTGGACTGGGGGACGTGGGCTGACGAGAGCCGCACCTCGACCCCCCATGACTTGAGGAAATCTGTCATCTCAAGGCTGGCAAGGTTGGTACCTCCATCCGTGGAGATATGCTCAGGTGTCCCCCACCGCGTGAAGTAACCCCGCAGACGGGCGATGATCTTTTCATAGGTGGCCTCGTTGGGGAGGTGGGCGATCTCCAGCCAACCTGTGAGTCGGTCAGCATATGCTTGGTACGTGTGGCCCTGCAGGTGGAACAAATCGGCCGCCACTTGTTGAAAGGGATAGTCTGGCGCTGGGGTCAAGTCCAACGACTCCGGAGGCTGGGAAGGGGCGTGGGTCTCGCAAGCAGCACACCGGGACCGATGATACTGCAGGTCACCCTCCATGCCAGGCCAATAGACAGACTGCCGGGCCCGCCTGAGCATGGAGTCGAGACCCTGGTGCCCCACGTGCAGGTTAATGGTGACCCGGTGGTGGAGGGAGTCGGGGATGACAAGGCGCACGCAGCCCTGGTCAAAGGTGTAGGTGACCAAATCCCTGACCACAGCCAACCTGTCCGTCACCGAGAAGTACGGGAGCAGACAGGCCACCTCCTGTGACTTGTGGGGGCACCAGTCGCCTGCCAGCACCCTCGACACTAGAATCTGGCATACTGGGTCGTCCGCAGCCGCTTTGCACACGGTGTCTTCGTCCATAGTGATGCACCCTTCCTGATCCAGTGCTGCGATTGTGACTGCACACACTGCAGCGCAAAGATCCTCCTCTTGGTCCATGTACTCCGCGTTGGGCGTGGCCCTGGAGGAGGGGAAGCGGGTTAGGGCTTCAGCTGCACAGTTCCGCTTCCCTGGCAAGTACTTGACCGTGAACCGGAACTGCATGGTCTTCTCCTTGAGCCTCAACAGGCGCGGATTCGCCACATCCGTGAGGGCTCTGTCCCCTAGCAAGCCAAATAATGGGCGGTGGTCTGTCACCAGAATGAGGTTCGGGCAGCCAAGGAGGAAGAGCCTGGCCTTGTGCAGGCACCATACCACAGACAAACTAAAATTAAAACGCTCAACCACCCTCATAGACTTACCAATGAAACTCTTCAAGGAGTTCTCCCCGGGGCTTGCTAAACCCCTATGCTCCATCATCAATGCTTCTCTCAGTCAAGCCAGATGCCCAGCTGACTGGAAGACCTCTTATGTATCACCAGTGCCCAAGTCAACCAGCCCACAATCCTTAAATCAGCTACGACCTATTGCAATCACCCCAATACCCAGCCAAATCTGTGAAAGTTTTGTGTTCGACTGGGCTTATGCTGATATTGCAGGAGTCGTAGACCCTCAGCAATTTGGCAACATGAAAACTTCCTCCACCACTCACTGTCTTGTCAGCTTTCTCGATTACATATACCGCCATCTCGAGAAACGAAAAACGTCTGTAGCTGTCGCCTTCATTGATTTCACTAAAGCGTTCGACCTAGTCGACCACAATATAATCATCAACAAAGCTATTGACCTCGGGCTTCGGAGAAATCTTATACCATGGCTTACAGACTTCCTCAGTGACCGACGCCAAGCTGTACGCTTCCGAGGGGCTGTCTCCACCTTTCAGTCACTCACCTGTGGCGTCCCCCAAGGCACCAAGATGGGACCACTCTGCTTCCTTATGCTCATCAATGATGCCCTAAGAGAAACCCCTGCTCGCTGGAAATATGTCGACGACTCCATCATTGGGATCAGCGTCAACAATTCTGCTCCCAACTATACCGCCCTTCAGGATTTATTGAACAGTCTCCAAAACTGGGCCACCAACAACCATGTCACCATCAACCATACCAAGACCATGGTTATGCACATCAACCTCTCCTCCGACATTGTCCCACCTCCTTCCATTACTCTGGGTCCGAACACACTCCAGGTTGTAGATTCCACGAAGCTCCTCGGCGTCACCATAGACAACAAACTAAATTGGAAACCACACGTCAGTGAAGTTGTCAAATCCTCCAGTTTCCGTCTCCACCTCCTCCGCCGACTCAAGTCCCTCGGAGTTCCTGCACACGAGCTCCTCAGTGTTTACACAACATTCATACTTCCCAAGCTCACCTATGCCTCCCCCACCTGGTCTTCCTCCCTAAATGCCACACAACGTAAACACCTAGAAAAAGTGCAAAAGAGGGCATGCAAGATTATTCTATCCCCTTCCTACTCCACATATCAAGAAGCGCTCAACACACTGACCCTTTCGGCTCTCACTGACCATCACCACGACCTCATCTGCAAATTTGGTAAGAAGCTTCTACACCATCCCCGACACCGGCTCCTACTACCACCTGAGATCCCTAGTCCGAGAATTGCAGTTCGACACCACAACCGCATCCAGCCCATACGTGCACGGACTGATCGCTATAAGAACAGCCCAGTCCCAACCATTGTAAAAATTATCAATAACTTGTAATAAATCAGTGTATTCACTCCCAGTAAACACTACTCCTTGCACTGTCACTATGTTGAAATGAACTGTAGTTTGAGCTTTTCCCCATCTAGTTATTATATGTCTTATTTGTGTCACTCATGTTACTTGTATATTATTTGTAATTCGAAACCCATTCCCCAAATATGTAACTGTATATTTTCAGCCTTCTGGCTGCCAAGCTCTTTCAATAAACCGTTAATTATTATTATTATTATTATTATTATTAGACATGTCACCATCAACCATACCAAGACCATGGTTATGCACATCAACCTCTCCTCCGACATTGTCCCAACTCCTTCCATTACTCTAGGTCCGAACACACTCCAGGTTGTAGATTCCACGAAGCTCCTCGGCGTCACCATAGACAACAAACTAAATTGGAAACCACACGTCAGTGAAGTTGTCAAATCCTCCAGTTTCCGTCTCCACCTCCTCCGCCGACTCAAGTCCCTCGGAGTTCCTGCACCCGAGCTCCTCAGTGTTTACACAACATTCATACTTCCCAAGCTCACCTATGCCTCCCCTACCTGGTCTTCCTCCCTAAATGCCACACAACGTAAACACCTAGAAAAAGTGCAAAAGAGGGCATGCAAGATTATTCTCTCCCCTTCCTACTCCACATATCAAGAAGCGCTCAACACACTGACCCTTTCGACTCTCACTGACCCTTTCGACTCTCACTGACCATCACCACGACCTCATCTGCAAATTTGGTAAGAAGCTTCTACACCATCCTCGACACCGGCTCCTACTACCACCTGAGATCCCTAGTCCAAGAATTGCTGTTCCACACCACAACCGCATCCAGCCCATACGTGCACGAACTGATCGCTATAAGAACAGCCCAGTCCCAACCATTGTAAAAATTATCAATAACTTGTAATAAACCAGTGTATTCACTCCCATTAAACACTACTCCTTGCACTGTCACTATGTTGAAATGAACTGTAGTTTGAGCTTTTCCCCATCTAGTTACTATATATCTTATTTGTGTCACTTATGTTACTTGTATATTATTTGTAATTCGAAACCCATTCCCCAAATATGTAACTCTATATTTTCAGCCTTCTGGCTGCCAAGCTCTTTCAATAAACCGTTAATTATTATTATTATTAGACAGGGCCTCCCCTTCTACTGCAGCGTAACCGGCCTCGGCCTTGCTCAGATGTCGACTACCGCACAGAGCCAACCGCAACCCTCCCCTGCAGCAGAAGGGCGTCTCTGGAGAGGCACAGTATTGTTGCAGGACGATGAAGCCGATGCCCTCTCTGCTCCAATCCGTGACAACTGCCGTAGGCCTGGATTTGTCGTAGTACACCAAGCCGTTCCTGGCCAACTGACAGATGGTGTCCTGAGCCTGGAGAAACTTGAGCCACAGCTGGTCGTCCCAATACACCCGCTTGCCTGCAGGCTTCTTGAGAAGCTGACGGAAGGGCTCCATCACAGGTGCAGTGGCAAGGAAGGGAGCCAACTGGTTAACCAGGCCGTGCCAGGACCTGATGTCAGTGATCGAAGGCTGATCAGGCATGGGGAAGTCCTTGATGGCTGACAGACGTTGGGCAGAGGGCTGGTAGAGGTCCCACCCCAGGAGGAAACCCACAAACTTGGCTTCTCTCCTGCAAAACAAGAACTTTTCTGGTTTCAGTGTGATACCTGTGCGAGCGCAGGTCTCCAGAAAATCGTAGGTGTGCCAGAACGCTCCCTTCACACTGGAGTCATATAGCAGAGTGTCATCCACGCACTTGTACTTGCGGGGCACATCCTGAATAGCATCGTCAAACCTCTTGGTGTAGGCATCTGATGCTGAGCAATGTCCCATGGGCGTCCTGCAGAATCGAAAACGACCCCACGGAGTGATGAATGTGGTCAAGCGTCTACTCTCCTCCTCCAACTCCACCTGATGAAATCCCCAGAAGGCGTCGGCGACGGTGTTGAACGAGTGCACTGGCACCCCGGACACCATGTCGAATGGTGCAGGTGTGTGGTGCTTCTCCCTCAGACAGCTTGCATTGAGGCGTTGGAAGTCTACATTGCGCCTGGGCTGACCGTTTTTCTTGGCCACGACGACCATCCTGGCGAACCACTCCATAGCCTCACCAGCAGGCACTGGCTGGATGACGCTTCTCCTGACCTCCTCCTCCAACTGGGCCTTCACCTTCGCTTCCCAGTGTTTCAAAACGGGAGCACGTGTGTGACAGGTGTAGGGGGTCGTGCCGGGTGTCAGGTGGATATGGTGAGGGAGACCAGTCATAACTGGCAGTGGGGACCTGCTTGTGTTGAATGCGGTGGATGAAAAGTGCGTGAGCAGCCATGCCTCCAACCTGGCCACATTCTCCTCCAAAGGAGGCAAGGGTATTTCAACTGGCCTAGGAGGGACACGACTGCTCTCACGTCCAGGGTTCGGAGGTAGGTCGTCGGCAGTGTGCTGCCCCCTCCATCGCCCATGGCAGCCACAGCACACCTATGGAGCAGGAAGTCGACAGGCACCAAGTTGAGGCACTTGCAGGCCTCCAATGACAGGTAGAGGGCCTTGGCTGTCTGCACAAAGTAGACCTCCTGGATGGTGGACCCCTCGCCCACACTGAGGCGGCAAGGGGCGGTCTCCAGACACTTGAGCTGTTTGTTCGCCATGCCCCTCAGGCCATTACGGGCTCGAAGTTATCCCGGACACAAATCGATGTCCTGGAGCAGGGATGGCCCTGCCACACACACCATAGCACCCGTGTCAGCTACAGCCAGCACAGAGGTGGCAAGGGGAATTGCCCCCAGCCTGGGTCACGAACACTTGTAACCTGGGGTGGCGGGATAAATGGGCTGTTGCCACTGTGACAGCACCTGACACATCCACAGAAGCACTTAGGACTGTCTTACTCCTACAATACCTTTTGAAGTGACCAACCTTAGAGCAATTGCGACAAGTGGCCCCACTTGCAGGGCAGTTGCTTTTGCCGGAGGCATGTGTCATGCCGCAGTTACCACAGTGCGCGCGACTGGGGTGTCCAGGTCGGGCGGCAGCTACCTCAGACTCACCCGTGACGTCATAACCAGCCGCTGCTGCCTCCGTGTCTGTTCCCGCCACTGCCTGGCCAGACGTATGGCACAATCCACCAGCATCTCTCACTGCTGCCTCAAATAACGTACACTTGTTTCTAAGCACTTCAACACTATTATAACTCGAGTACCCCTGGAAAATTTCCATTTTCAACACTGGATTACTCAGGCCCACCATAACTTTACGTAATAGCATGTACTCAGAGAGGTCGTTATCACAGGTCGGACATTTAAAATCACACTCCACTGCCTCTGCAAAGCATTGTTGAAAATACCTTTTCATGGGCTCCTCTTCACCTTGTTTGCTGTTGAAAAACTCGTTCCATTTCACAGCTTGGTTTGACGATTGAAGAACCACTCCACTAATGGCGTCCAGGGCTTCCTTGGGCGAGAGCTGCTCCCACTGACTGCTGGGATATCTCGAGTCAATCACCCTTTGGAGTGCAGGGACGCAGTTCAGGCGAATGTGGAGTGTGGCCACCAGTTGTGACCACCTGTTCAACAGCACCCACGACTCCATGGACCGCCTCCTTGTCCTAAGCGCTGCTGCTGGCATCTCTGCCTCAACAGCTGCTGAGGGCTTCATGACCGGCATAGGAGCATGACAGTGGCCGCCAGTAGCTAGAGACGCCATCTGAGCCACCAATGCACTCATGGTCTGCTGCTGGGCGCGTGTGATGTTCCCCGCCAGTGTAGAGATGTCCTGGCGTCCCCTTGAGGGCGTCGAGAATCTTGGACGTGTAGGGGCCTTGTTGGCGTTCTCGTCAGGGCTGTTATGGCATGTCGGGCCCCGGCATCCTACTCACTGCACCATGTGAGAGGTTTGAATAATAGACCAGGTTCTTTGCAGACTTTACTCTTACAGCGTCAGATGGTGACTGGCAACCTGGCACTGCCGCAGACAAGCTCCAACCTCCACACCTGGGAAAACATATCGTACGATGGTACTTCATCTCACACGTGTAGTTTAAAGTGGGGAGTTATAAAATAAAATTAGACAAGCCTTACCTGTGAACATAAGAGAAAATAAACTTGCTGAAGACTTTTTCATGTTCCTTTTTCATAATATTTAGGTGTTTTTATTTTGGTCCAGAAGACAGGATCAAAGATTAAGTATAATTTCAGACATAAATATGTAAATATTTAAGTAAGCTTAACTCTAGAGGCGAGAAAACTCTTATTCATTACTACATTACCTGATTATCACGTTTATCTTAACATTATAAGGTATTTCACTAACTAAGCATACAAGTGAATCAAACTCTGATATGTAACATTGCAAAGAAAGATTTTACTTATTACCAACATATGTGGATTAGGAAAACAATTGGAAACATTTGGCAAACTTCTAGACTGGAAACGTTAAGGATTGTTTGGCAGGCTCGTAGGTTGGATATGTTTACAATCGTTTGGTTGATATGAGAAATGAACAAATAAAATAGCAATCAGCAAGATCAGCACACAGACTGACAGCCTCGTAATTCCTAACCAGCAACTTTGCTGGGCCCATCCCTCCCACACTCCTGCTCCCAAAGCATACAAACTAGGCAACTAATCGGTGGTCAGCCTAAGTGTAAAGTCAACGTTTACCCCCGAACATGTTAGTATGAATACGTTTTATACACAGAAAGAAAATATAGACTTAAAGTTATTTATGCATGCTAACGTGTTCGAGAGTACGAGTTGAATTTACACTAGGGTTTGAAATTGGAAAATTAATTTGGGGGGCCAAAAACTAATTTTGCTCATAATCTCAGTGTAGGTTTTCCTCTAAGTGCAGATTAAGGATCCATGCCCCAAAAGGTAATATTCTGATAATTAAGTGTCTTCATTGTAATATGGACAGTTGAATACAGGGTATCAACTTTTTATATTCCAGGGAAAATTAGGGTGATTAGTAATCAAAATTTTATTATTTTGAGCAGAGATTTTAAAAATTATGGGCTTTTTTTTTTTTACTTTTCTGAAATATTTATTCTTTTTTTTTCAATTAAAAAATACTTTAGGCATTTTTTAAATTTTCTTGAAGGCTTATAATAATTATTTCATTATAGGTCGTCCTCGATGCGCAGATTAAGGATCCGTGCTAGCAGGGGTAAATATTCTTAAAACTGTATTTTCTTTGTTTCTATAACCTATCCATACAAATGCGTTCAGGGGTTAGCGTTGACTTTCCACCTTGGCTGACTACCTATTAATTGCCTGGTTTGTATGTTTCGGGAGGAGTGGAGTAGGGATGGACCCAGTAAAGTTGGCAGTTAAGAATTTCGAGGCTGCCAGTCTCTGTACCTTACAAGTGGCGTGGACTGTACACACACACACATACAGCCATATATAGGATACTTTGTTCGCCTCGCTCTGTCACCCTATCTCTCGTCTTTTATCACAAATAATTACCTAACTACCCTAATGTGGTGGATCAACACTTACAATTTACTATTTCAACATCATGCCATAATAAGATCATGTTGCAAGAGGACAAAAATAACTACCTTCTCTGGCTACGACGGGTTAGATTAGGTTGGGTTAGATTAGGTTAGATTAGGTTAGGATAAAGTAGGTTAGGTTAGGTTAAGTTAGGTTAGGTTAGGTTCGGTAATTCAGAGCGATATATTATAGTACCTGCTGGGCAGACAGTGAGACAGACAGATAGTCAATGAAATAGACAGACAAGCTATTTGACCACGAGAGAGAGAGAGAGAGAGAGAGAGAGAGAGAGAGAGAGAGAGAGAGATGGATAATACGACAAACATAATTATAAACGAACTACTACAATTTTGCTGTCACTCGGAGCCGAGTATGACGATCATCCAACTATAAGACAATGATATAAGTTATTAGGGATGTCTCCTTCGTTGGTGAGCTCTAAGGTGGCTAGAGAGGCCAATACGGAACCGGCAGTGTTGTCCTCGGATGTTGTATGTGTGGAGGGCTACATCTAGTTCGGGAGTGGCGGCCGCAGCGTCTTTCATGCGTTGGCGCTCCTCTACCTCGGTATGCAATCGGGCTAACTCGAAAGTATTGACACCTTCTCGTGTGGTGCCCCACCAAGCGTTAAAGTGTGGAGTAATTGTCTCCCAGATGAGGGGGTCGATTTGGCACTTTTTCAGGTTTGTCTTAAGGCTTATACCTTTTAGATTGCCCGCCAGCGTTACGTTTACTATTCGTTAGGCGACTGTTAAGTAGGTGCTTTGGCAGTCTATTGTTGTCCATGTGGTTAACATGGTCAGTCTACCGTAGTTGTTCATGGATATTGGTAGCCTCGATGCTCCTACAATTGGTGTCAGAGAGAATACTGGCATTTGTTCTCTTTTCTTCCCAGCGAAGACGAAGGATGGAATGTAGACTACATTGGTGAAAGTTTTCAAGTGCCTTGAGTTGTCTCCCATTTCTCGTTGCCATCTAGCAGGGTGGGGAAGAACCACTGCTCGATATGTAACATCACCTTTGCTTTATATAGATATTCACCCAAATGAATAACATCAACTTGTTCACCAAGCTATTCAGCAATGACTCAACGTATTGACGAAAATAGACGGCTGAGTTTGTAACAATTTCAGAGGTCGAACGCAAGTCAGCTGATTAATCAAACTTACTGGCTCGTTATCTCACGCCTCTCTCACGCCCAGAGAAAGTAGTAGATCCTTACCACTTGAACAAGGAAGAACACTTAACACAAGTGTTCTTTCAAGTGTATTCACAACACTTCCCTTGGAGAGAATTCATAATTTATTCCCCAGCTGCTACGACAATAAAGGTAAAACAAGAAGAAGCGTTTACATCAAACCCACCCACTTAAAGAGTTCCAGAACTTAATTAAAACAATAAATGTGATACCAAAGCAGCTATCACATTTGGTGGCAAACGGTGAGACGAATACTAAAAACTAGTGCAATACTCAGAAACTTCAATTATTGACGACCCAATTGACATAAATGTCACTTTAAGTGAATCATCAACAAATAAGCATTTTCAAGTAAAATAAGTGGACATTGGTTATAAACACTTGCAAAACGTATACACAGAAATCGAGTGGTAACAAAGACAATATAAAGACTTGTGGACATAGCAGCCAAACCCCCAGCACCAGCTCACAGCTCATGATCACCCGACTGGAGCCGAGATCAACAGAGTCCACCCGAATGTTGTCTTAGTGTAGCAGCCAGCTAATTGCCAGCCAACCAGACAGCCACCCAACCAGCAGGCAGCACTATAACACAGTACTGTAGTAGTAGGAAAGTTGTCATCGTGGTTCCAGACAAGCAAGCAACGCCTTGTTTAAACAAGCAAGTCTCTCCAGTGAGAAAGAGAGGTCAGCCCCCAGGTTGATCGCCACAAGAGAGGTCAGCCCCCAGGTTGATCGCCACAAGAAAGGTCAGCCCCCAGGTAGATCGCTGCAAGAAATGTCAGCCCCCAGGTTGATTGGTGCAAGAAAGGTCAGCCCCCATGTTGATCGGTGCAAGAAAGGTCAGCCCCAGGTTGATCGCAACAAGAAAGATCTGTCCTAGATTGATTGCTGCAAGAAAGGTCAGCCATCATGTAGATCGCCGCAAGTCGTGTGACGTCATCCTTCCCAGAGTCGGACGTTATCGACTTCTGGTGTCACCACCCGGCGTCAAAACTCTACGGACTCTTCGGTCAGGTAGATCACAAACAATCATTATTTTACAGACTACACAAACAAAAGTGAACTTCAAGAAGTCTTCACACATAGCCAATATAAAATAAACTATTTGCACAGCGGCCTAAAAGCAAAACTAAATAAACACATTTATAAAGTAAGAGAGGACTTACTTAAAGTATATATACTTTTCATATTTATTAATACTTTTTTATAATATTAATTTTCTTTCTGCTCATTTCCAAAACTCATTAAATTTTGTTTTTGCATTCCTCCTTGAGTGAGCAACTTGGTGATTGTTGTGCTACAAGTAAAGTGATAAATATACCTATTTATAGCCCTCTTCCAATATTTTTGGGTTTCAAACAGGAAATTAGTGACTCAGACTCTGATAGTCAGTTATCTAAAATTCACAGGAACTAGTGGCAACTGATGGTGAAGAATTACCACAAATTAGCAGAATAGAGTTAACACCTACAGACTCCTTAGCTAGCTGTGAAAATTACAGAGATTCTCAGTTCAAGGACTTGCACAATAGACAACTAAGGTCAGGTAACACTTACCCATTACCTTTACCTGTTAATAACGCTAGTGCTTTAACTAACACAACAAAAATAGCAACAGGTGGTTCTGCTATCCCACAGACTTCATCGGTCTGTCAAACTGTAAAAATGCTTCCAAATAACAATGAGGTACTAGAATTTATTGCAGAAGTTGCAGATTATAATACCTTAACATTTTTGCGTAAGTGCGAAGATGTAATGCGAAACAATAATGTTACTAACGATGGGGATAAAATCACATACGTCCGAAGCAACGTCAAAACTGGTAGTCGGGGAGATAGAATGATGAACACTTGAGACTTTGAAGGGGAAACAGTTGACTAACCAACGTTTAGGAAACAATTCATATCCTTTCTCGGGTCAGGAACCAATGGAGCGGTGTGCTTACTTGGATTTTCAAGATGGCAGAGCGTACAAGTAACAGTGTGTTTGCTCATGACGCACAAGAAGCACAGGCTGTAGCCGGACACACTATGATGGATCTCAAAACTTACATGTCATCCTCAAATTGGTTTGATGACGAAGGAAAAATAACTCAAGAAAATTTCTACAAGATCATTGAGTTCTACAGTTTATCATGGTGCTATACGAACCTACACGCAAGGAAGCCAGAAAGAAAGAATATAAACTAAGCTTGTAGACTACGTGAAGGAAATTTCTAAGCCTGTGGAAACTAATCCTAGGACTCTGTCAGTAGCACCCGTAACCAGTTCTAAGAAACAATCACTAACTACCACCGGAACCAAACCCAAAAAGGCACCGTTTTGCAAAATCTGCAAACGTAAGGGACATGTCACAGATGTTTTTTTGTTTGGAGGACAAAAGGACAAAACCCATCTAGCCCGCAGCAGGATCAAGGGAAAGGATCCTCCCTGGACTTTAAAAATCCAGAGAACCCTGCTAAACCAAAAAGTCTAAAAAGACTCTACACAGTAAATAAAATGCCTACGAACACTAAGGCACGAGTCTCTATACCACAATAGAGAAGATTGCAAGAACCTATAGCACATATAGCAAGAGCTTGCAACCCGACGAGAGACAAGTAGACAGCATTCGGGGAAGATGAGCACGTCCAGCAACACGATCAAGGATAGCGTCAATTGTGCAAGAAAACAACGCTTCCATCACCGGCTCATTAATCGCCGCGTTATACAAATTGAAGGTGTTAACTGTCCCAGCGAAGATAGGTAACAATCTGTTGTCCCTAGACATAGATACGGGAGCCTGTGCCAGTGTTATCTCATTAGCGTCTTTCAATGAACTCAAGTGACGATATCCACCAAATAAGTAGCCAAAAAGACCTACAGACATTCCTCTGTCCAGCGTGTCAGGAATCCAATTAGACATAGCGGGGGTGACAACACTGCCAATCAGTTTTTCTAGGTCCACTAAAGCTTTTCTGGCGGATTTCTCTTTGCCAGCGGATGGGTTAATCAGTCTTTCCACACTAAAGCAAAACAACATTAACGTTCAGCCAAGAAATCACACCATATCGCATGACTGTATAACTTACAACGCAATGCAAACCTCACATCCATTGCTTACCTCGGGTGTTCATGTAATATCTGCCTCGACAGGCGCGGGGGAGTCTATCGCACAGAAGCAATTAGTTACGGAGTCACTCCATGAAACTCCATCTAGTAGCTCAAAGGACATTCGGGATGAAAGCGGCAAGAACTGAATTTTAACGCCTGCTGTGTTAACTGGTGTACAACGGTTACATAGCCAGGAACTAACTAGAATCATAATACGATTGCTAATTGTGAGTGAAGGAACAGATGTTGAGTGTCTGAGTGAAAGTGTACGAGTGAAAGGCTTGTCACTTTAGTCTACCATAAGCACAGTCAGATCAGGTAGTCTCACAAATGTCCTTGTTCTGAACAGAACGGGGGACCTATAACTTTAAGAAGGGGAGGTTGTTTCGGTAATTTACTTGTTTATGACAAAGCAGTTGTCACAGAACCAATAGAATTATCAATAGGTAGTATAACACAAGGGGAATCGAATGAAAAATCACGTATTGTAGCGTTAATAGCCCCACACGTAAAATTAGTCTATCATCTTCAAGGCAAACGTGATCTTTTAGAATTACTAGTCGAGTTCAAGGAAATCATAGCATTACCTGGAGAACCCCTAGGTAAAACAACGTTGACAACCCATCACATTCCACTCTAGCCGGACACTCACCCGATCTACATACCAGCATATAGGCTACCCCACAGCCAAGGGGCTGTAGTCGAACAAATGGTACAAAAAATGGTGGAACAAGAGGTAATCCAACCTTCCTCGTCACCATAGAACTCGCCTCTATTCCTAGTTCCCAAGAAAGATGGAGGATGGAGACCAGTCATATATTTTCGACGAGTCAACAAAGCAACTGGACCAGACAGGTTCCCAATGCCTGTCCTAACTGACTTACAACAGTCTCTAGGAAAAGACAACGCCGTCTTTAGTAACCTCGATTTACTAAGCGGGTACTAGCAAATTCCCTTTGGTGTACTGCTTTCAGTACACCAAAGGGACATTTCGAAGTCTTACGAATGCCATTTGGTTTGAGGAATGCGTCGCTAACATTCAAAAGAATGATAAATACAGGTAACACAGTCTATGCCTATTTAGATGATCTTATCAAAGTAAGCAAAGATTTACAAAGCCATTTAAAGAAACTACGAGCAGTCTTCACAAAGCTACAAATAGCTGAATTGAAAGTGAAACTTTTCAAATGTGAATTTCTTAAATTCAGAAACCAATTTCTAGGACACGTAGTGGGTGGCAACGGTATACACACAGGAGATTGCAAGGTGAAGGCGGTGAATCAGTTTCCATGTCTCAAGAATGCAGATCAACTTTGTAATTTCCTGGGATTATCAGGATGCTACCGTTCTTTCATTGAAAGTTATGCCAAGTTAACCTCCCCACTGACTAGACGCCTCAAAAAGGACGTAAAGTATAGGTGGAACAAAGAACAAGAGGACAGTTTTGATGCCCTTAACGAACGCTCTGGTGTTAGCCTTTCCGGACTACTCCAAACCATTTACCATGTGCACCGATCCCTCCGGCAAACTGATCATCGAGGGAAGTGGCGTGTAATAGCATACGTCAGTCGCACCCTCAACGCTGCAGAAACAACGTTATTCAGCTATTCACTTGGAAGCATTAGCTGTAGTGTGGGCTGTCAAGCATTTTCGGGATCTCATTTTAGGATATCCGATCACAGTCCACACAGATCATGTAGCCGTGACAGAACTATTTCATGAGGAAAACTTACTAGGGCGTCTAGCGCGCTGGTATCTGACCACAAAGGAGTTCGCACCCGACTTCACGTACTTGACAGGTTGTGCGAACGTGGTAGCTGTTTCGCTATCCAGACACAAAGCTCCTGTCACGCCACACTACCCACGTTCACCCTGTCACAGTTAAGGTCAGATCAACCACAGGATCATCTGTGGTCTAAGGAAATCTATGCCTTAGAATCGGGAGATGAGGTAAATTTGCCAAAACCCACAGTTTGAGCTACGGTACTACATACTGCATCGCTCAGTAAAAACACAACAGGAGTAAATATTTGAAATTGTTACTCCTACATCACTAAAGGAAAATATCCTCACCCCCTTCCTTGCTGTACCCCAAACTGTTAATCCGGGGTGAAACAGATGTCTAACAGAAATTAGACGAAAATATTATTGGATCCCGCTCCAATCTTAGAATACCCGACGCCGGAACGTCCATGGGATACAGTTGCGATCGATTTATTGCAACTACCAAAAAGCCACCAAGGCTCCAATTACAAACTTGTGTGCGTTGACCACTTCTCCAGAATTGCAGAATAAGTCTACCGAATCAGTGGCTCATGCGTTAGTCACTCATCTCATCTGTCCCTTTTCTTCACCTAGAGTGATACTCTCAGATAACGGGGCAGAATTTAAGAATCAACTCTTAACTGCAATATGTAAACAATATGACATCACAGAAACCTTCACAACCGCTTACCATCCATCCTCAAATGGGTTAGTCGAGCGTACAAATCGTAAAAAAATTAAATTCTCTGAAACGTGGTGAATCCGATGCACAGTTCCTGGAAGGACTGGCTTCCACAAGTAGCAGCATCCACCAATGGATCTATCAATAGCTTTAAAGAAAATAGCTATACTACATAATTTATGGAACCGATAATGCTTGCCCTGTGATCAACTAGCAGGAACCCCACAACCTGTATACAACATGGACGACTATGTCAAGAAACAAATCAATGTTTTCACAAGCATCCATGGAAAAGTACGAAAACATTTGGCAGCCTCACGTGCTGAAATGATCTGCAAGCAACATAAAAAAGCGAAGCCTGTAACTCTAGAAATAGGACACGCAGTAAAGATAATAGCGCTGGAACGCATATCAAAACTTTCGCATAAATTCACAGGTCCATACCTGATTAAAGAGAAAGAACATGGAAACAAATTCCATGTAGTTGAGCCAACGACAAACGTAACAGACATAGTACATGTAGAAAGAATGAAAAAAAACTTCATCAGAGACTTAGTAGGGATCCCTAATGTCAGTCAATTACATTTAATTTCTATTACGACAGTTGCTCAACAAGACACAACAATAGACAATACATAGTCAAAAATTGCGTCCAGCAAAAACGAGAAAAACATTAATTATAATTATCCTCTCCCCTTTCAGGCATGGCTTGGATATCGCTACTCATGTTGGCATGGAGCGTGGTGGCACCAGCCGCATCCCAGCAGACATCATCAAACCGGAGCTTTAGTTGCTCCACTGGGCAAAGTACTTGTAGTGGAAGACGTCGTAACTGTCAAGTGTACATGCCTGTGCACCTGAGGTCAAAAGCTGTCCACATTGAAACAGCTATGCACACCCTGAAAGATCTTGAGTAACAGTCTACAATCTCTACAACACTTCGACGAACACTTCAGAACGATCGTATGAATAGTCTACTCAAGCTCTTAAGATACTTCGAGGGAAAGCTCTCTTTATCTCCCGAGGACATCGGGAAGAATATAAACTCTCCTCGCCCTCAAAAACGTGGTCTATAGTATTTAATTTTGGGTTTAATAAGTACCACCCTGTTTGGTATGGCAACTGCCGAATATGTAGCTAAACTAGGGAAACGAATGAACATAATTTCAGAAACGGTTATGAAACAGAATAGAGCCATTGCACAGTCCTACAAGGCAGTACAGACTCTGAACTCTGTTGAAAATGCTATTGTTGACGAAACTAATCAACTAACACGTGTTTTCCAGGGATTCATACGGTCATTGCCTACACTAACTATCTACAACGCCTTTATTCTCCCCAAATTAACGTATGCGTCACCAGCCTGGTCGTCTTCTCTCAACTCTACCCAACAACGTCAACTAGAGAAAGTACAGAAAAGGGCCTGCAGAATCATGCTCGGCGTAGGCTACTCCGGCTATGAATACGCTCTCTCCACCCTGGAAACGCCATCCCTCAGTGACCTCCACCACCAAGCACTAGCAAGGTTTGACAGTAGACTACTGCACCATCCTCATCATCGCCACCTCCTGCCACCGTCAGCCCTCCGCTCACCTCGTGCAGTCCGCCACTACACCAAAATTCAGATATAAGAATAGAACCATCCCATATATTGTTAAAATTATAAACAACTCCTGATTTATGTACTGTACAGCCCTGTAAATGTACTGAACGCATATCATTATGTCTAGATCACACGTAAGTTTGTATATTTTCAGCCACCGGCTGCAACTTTATTAATAAACCGTTTATTATTATTATTATTATTATTATTATTATTATTATTATTATTATTATTATTATTATTTTTATTATTATTATTATTATTATTATTATTATTATTATTATTATTATTTTTATTATTATTATTATTATTATTATTATTATTATTATTATTATTATTATTATTACAATAGAATGGCTACGCTGCTTCACAGAATATATGCATGCCGCTGAAAACTCTGTGCAACTTCTCAGTTACCGATGATTTAGGCTCATAGCTGGTTTAGTGAATGCAGGATTAGGTTGTGCAGATGCACAACTGTTGCCGGTAGGTCAACTTATTGCCGCTTTACATATAGCTGAAACTGACTCTCCCCTAACTCCTGACTTTCAGGAGAATGACGTGGAATATTTTTACCCCTTATTGGAGGCATCCATAGCGCCTCCTACGCCCCGTTGTGGGTCGTTGACCTGTGCCCGGGTGGGCTGATCCCCATAAAAAAAAAAATCGCATAAGAAGTTTAATGAATGGCATTTGGAACGATTCTAATTGAAGGCGAATCTTTTGGTTCTTAACAGAGAAACTGAACTAATATTGGTTTTAGAAGATTTTTCGTTAGTTCCTGTGACTAAGCATGATGTCCTAAATCATCATAAATCAACATACTCGCATTTACATGCATGTCCTGCCTATGCTTTAGCTTTCACCCGGGCTGCAGAAGCTAATTGTGAACTAGCTATAATATAAACTAATGCTTCTACAGCTCTACTGCAATGTGAATACTGTACACTCCAATACCTAATAGGTTAGTGTTTCACACGCATGTCAATAATGTTGAATATTTTTATTTTCCAAACCAAACCAAACCAGTGTAATACTCATATGTCAGGGTGTAGGTAAGCATTTAGTAGTAGAAGGTTATCATATAGCAATAGACTATTGAGAGCTAAACAGTAATGCAATCACAACCTTGTTTATTCGCCATCATCTTGCATCTGTATCAAACATTACTTCTGAACGAGTACATATACCATTTTTACTGAATATTAATTTCAGCAGCCTTCACATTGTCTCTGATAAGCTCAAACTTCTGCCTTACATTAATGAAACACAGTTTCCTACATTACAGGATTCTCTTCCTTTTATCTTCCGGAGTAATCCTACCTGGTTTCATCATACCTGCCATTATATTTGTTATTTCCTTGACTACTATGATAATTTATTAAAGGAAAATGTCCTCTGGGTACACAATAGTTTCCAAGAAAACTCTCCAAAAAGAATTGAAAGAGCATTTGCAAGATGCAACAGTTTAACTAAATCACACACTTTATTGTAACATGGTTAGGTATAACTAGGATTTAAAGTACGAGGACTCGGTTGGAGGGACTGAGCGGTGTAACAGCATCTTTGCTTTATGTAAATATTCAACCAAATGAATAACACCAACTTATTCACCAAGTTATTCAACAATGACTTAACCTGTTGATGACAATAGATGACTGAGCTTGTAACAAGTTCAGAGGTCGAGCGCAGGTCAGCTGATTAATCAAACAACTGGCTCGCTATCTCACGCCTCTCTCACGCCCAGAGAAAGTAGTAAATCCTTCCCACTTGAACAGGAAGATCAAGTCACTCAAGTGTCCTCTCAAAGTGTATTCAATACACTTCCCTGTTAAGAAATCATAATTTATTCTCTCAGATTATATCTGTGTATATAACTGCTTCGACAATAAAAGAAAATCAGCAAGAAGTGTTAACATCAAACCCAGTCACTTAAAAAGTTCCAGGACTTGATTAAAACATAAAATGTGATACCAAAACAGTTTTCACAGAAATACATGTAACTCTGTAGATAATTACAGCTCCCTACAGCTGAAGAAACAGGTACGGAGTCTGCAAAAGGCTCGGGATGCACATCTGATCCGAGATACTGAAAGTGGGTATCATTAGATAAAATAGTACCGTTAAGCTGGATGGATGGTGGAGGTGTGGCTAAACCAGGGTCAGGTTAACAGAGAATCTAACTCTTACATTCGTTCACCTCAAGGCCAAAGTGTGCATAAGCATCTGCGTAGATGTTCAGGATTTCCTGTACGTCGTGTTCAGTGTGAGCAACAAGGGTGAGGTCGTCTGCATACTGAAGTTCAGAAATGGAAGCTGGGGTCACCTTTGTTCCTGTCTGGAGCTGTAATGTGTTGAAAAGACCCTTCATCCGGTACTAGATGTAACCCCTTCCGGCTAAATTGGCACTGGCACGAGTAAGCAAGACAGCCAAGAAAATGAAAAAGAGAGTTGGTGTCAGTACACATTCTTGTTTTACCCCCATTTGGATGGGGAAGAACTTAGACTAGGTGCTATTGTGTAGGACACTGCCGTTGATACCATGGTGGAGAATCCTCACAATGGTAATGAATTTTGATGGGCAGCCAAAACGGCTGAGGGTCCACCAGAAGGCTTCCCTGTTAACCGAGTCGAAGGCCTTGGTTAGTTTGATAAAGGACATGCACATGTCACTACACTGTTCTCTGCACTTTTCCTGTATCTGGTGGGCAGCAAAGATGATGTCAGTGGTGCCACATGAGTATCTAAATCCACATTGAGTTTCTGGGACGAAATTTTCCGCCCTGGGAAGATCTCTGTTTAGGGGAACTCGGGCGATAATCTTGAAAGTTACAGACAGCAGCGAAGTAGAAATATTTACGATAGCGGTATCTTTAAGAGCTTGGGGGATTTCCTCCTTTTCCCATATATTCTCCAGGAGAGAGTGGAAACAACTAGTTAGCAGAGGCCGTCCTGCTTTATACACTTCGGCTAGGATTCCACCAGGCCCTGAGGCTTTGTTATTTTTCATCTGTTTTTAGGCAGTAGCTGCCTCATCCAAGGATGGAGGATAGCTGAGGTGAGTCAGCTCTGGATGCTGGGTAGGCAGGACATCCACATCGGTGTTTTGGTTGAGCAGCGAATGGTAGTGCTCTTTCCAGAGCTGAAGGATACATTCTTCGTCTTTAATTAGGGAGTACCCATCGGATGAGCGGAGGGGGGTCTGTGCCACGAGTGATTGGCCCCTAAAAGGTTTTAGTGGAATGGAAAAATTCGTGTATCTTGTTTTGATCAACAAGTTTTAAACCAGTCGTTCTTAAGATTGTGAAACTCGCACTGGGCGGCCGCTTTTTTCTTGCGGAAAGTATCAGTTTTGGCTCGAGACTGAGGATTGTTTTGCCAGTCACTTAAAACAGCAGGTTTATCATTGACGAATACATTGATTTACGGGTCATTTTCATCAAACCAGTCCTGGTGTATTCTTTCGTTCTGGCTTAGGGTTTCTCTAAAGGTTTTTGTCATGACAGTGTCGAGAAAACCCCATTCGGCACTGGGATTTGGGTTGTTTATCAATACATGTTTGAGCTTCTCTCTGAAGGCATGTGATACCACTGGATCCTTAAGACGCTAAGTGTTAAAATCTCTTCTGGAGGCTAATTACCTTCGCCGTTTTGGGGCGACGTGAAGTCAGAGCTTGGCTCTGACGAGTCGATGATCAGTTTAGCAGTGGTCTGAGCCACGCATGGCTCGGGTGATGAGGAAATCTCTGTGATCTCTTTCTTTGAGCATAATGTAGTCAATGAGATGCCAGTGTTCAGATCGAGGGTGTTGACACGAACCCTTGCACTTGTTGGCTTGCCTAGACAGAGTATTAATGGTATTGAGGTTGTGTGCAACGCAGTAGTACACTAGCTGAGGAGAAGGCCGTTGGAATTACACTTGCCTAGTCCATTTGTCCCTATGATTCCCTGCCAACTCTGCCCTTGAAGTCATCCAGGAGCACAATTTTATCTTCTCTGGGGTTAAGGGTTATCACTCTGTAAAGGGCGGCATAAGAGGCCTCCATGATATCATCCTCTGTATCCAGCATTGGGGCGTATGCACTGATGAAGATGTCATGGCGTGAGTGATTCAGTGGGATTCGGAGCGTCATGGGGCCGTCGTTGATCCCAACAGGCAATTCAGTTAGCCTATGAGGTTTCTCTCCGCAGCAGGTTTACCCTTCCAAAAGAAGACATAGCTAGACCCCCATTTTGTGAGTCGTCCCTTGTCTCGGAGCTGCTATGTCGATTTTATACCTAGCTTGCACGTTTGCCACAAGGGCAGTTCTTCTTTCAGGATGCTCATTTGTGCCAGTATCCAGAAGAGTCCTGACATTCCATGCAGCGACCATAATAGGTTGTATAGATGTGTTTGTTTTGATCTGTGATTAAGATTGTGTTTTCGACCACATAAGGATCACCTTACCAGGTCTGCTTGCCCAGTCAGGTTGGTTCTTTAGGCAGGGTATGTTTAGGCCACCTTTTCTAGCCCCCTGGCCATGAGGGGAGACCAGAGTGGGTCCTCGAGAAGGCTACTCAATCACATAGGTAGGACGGGATTGCACTGCTGCCTAGATCACAGTGCATAAACGACTATCTTATCTATACCACCCATGTGCAAAGTTGTGACCAAGAGACTCCCTGTCGTCACTCCTCCGTCGCCATAAGACTTTTGAGGGTATTGGGGTTTCGATGATGATGAGGAGTATGATGAGCTGGATGATGGCTGCACGTTTGAGTTGATTTGTGTGATAAGGCAAGAGAGCAGACTGCAACCACACATCTTGGCTCTCCAGTGGCGCAAATGTTGCATTGACTGGGGAGAGGGAGAATTGCAATTGACTGCTGATAGTCCAGTTTGTTGGGTTTCTCCCTAGTAACCTGTCCATCAAGCATTGCCTTCATCTTCCGGTGTAATCGTTGGGTTCCCATGTTGATCACCTTTTCCTCCTTCACCGCCGTTGGAGTCTTGTTGGAGCTCTGAAAGATGTCTGCCTGATGTGGGGCTACACCGCAAATTTTTCGTCTTGGGGTTACTCCCGTAGCCTTATACCTACCAAGGTTAATCCGCAAGGCAGTGGGGCTGTGGTTGGTAGGCGTCAGGACGTGTGCACATGCCAGCGAGCCTATGCGCCGTCCCTCTGGGACTCTCTGCTGCTCTGATATCCCCTGCTGATCTAACCTGGGCCCACGAGGTTCCAAGTTGCCATGTGATGCCACGAGAAGGTACAGCAGGAGTCTCGATGGTGGACAGGCTGTACTGGCAAGCGAAGACTTGTGCAAGTTGTTTCCCTGTTCACCACGACATAACCAAAGCCTTCAACTCGGTTAACAGGGAGGCCCTCTGGCAGACACTCAGCAGTTTTGGCTGCCCACCAAAATTCATCGCCATTGTGAGGCAACTCCACGATGGTGTAAACAGCAGTGAGCTATACAATAGCACCCAGTCTGAGTTCTTCCCCACCCAAACGGGAGTTAAACACGGGTGTGTACTGGCACCAATTTTCTTGGCTGCCTTCTTTACTCATAACTGTGTCAATTTAGCCGGCGGGGTGGATATTGGGTACCGGATGATGGGACTTTTCAACATGAGACGATTCCAGGCAGGAAAAAAGATGTCGGCAGCTTCCATTACTAAAATTCAGTATGCAGACGACCTCACCTTTGTCGTTCACACTGAACGTCGCCTACAGATCCTAAACACCTACGCCTGTGCTCACTTCGGCCTTGAGATGACTGTACGTAAGCCTCAAATTCTCTTTCAGCCTTACCATGGTTTAGCCACACCTCCACCATCCATCCAGCTTAACGATACTACCCTCTCTAATGTTCCTCACTTTCAGTATCTCGGCTCCCACCTGTCCACCACCGCGGACATCGATGAAGAGATTCAACATCGGATCAGATGTGCATTTTAAGCCTTTGGCAGATTCCGTAGCCGTTTCTTCGGCTGTAGGGAGTTGTAATTCTCTAAAAAAATTGCACGTATATCGAGCAGTGGTCTTCCCCACCCTGCCATATGGCAGAGAGAAATGGGTCACATACAGAAAGCACCTCGAGACACTTGAAAACTTTCACCAACGTAGTCTATGTTCCATCCTCTGAATTCGCTGAGAAGACAAGAGATCAAATGCCAGTATTCTCAACGACACCAACTGTAGAAGCTTTGAAGCTACCACCATCCATGAACAACTATGATGGACTGGCCATATTACCAGCATGGACGACAGTAGACTGCCAAAGCAGCTACTTTACTGTCACCTAACGAATAGTAAACGTAACGCTGGCTGGCAACTGAAAAGGTATAAGGATAATTGTAAACGCCTTGGTTAAGGACGTTCAGGTGAAGGGCAAGTCGAAGGGAATGATTGAAACTCGCCTTTTGACGCATCATTCAATATTTATTGATGTGGTCAAAACCTGCAGAGAACAAGGCGTTCATTAGTATTACATGGTGATCTATCTGATACATAATTAGTTAGTCTCAAACGATTTTATCTTAGTTACAATTGATTATTAAGCATAGTGACATGATACAAAGTTCATAACTCTATAAATCTTAGTTACACTTCATTCCGCATTGTTTTATTTTTCCAGATAAGGCAGAAACGAGCAGGCATTTTTAGTCCACAATATTTCAGTTCTGAGGGGTATGTCATCACTTTGGCTATACTTACACGTGCAGGTCAATGCGAACCAGTATGGTGTTCCAAGGGACAATAGTACTATGTAAATTGTTCCAGCACAAAAACTAGGACAGGATTGGGAGTCGGTGTTTACCACAGAGGGCTGGTAATCACAGCATCACTCGAGAGGGCGATCTGCATCATGGAGGCCAGGCGGCCACGCCACCCTCTAAACCATACACTCAGCATAATCAGGGCATCTTGTTTGTGCAGGTCGCATGGGTGGGGGCGGCGCACGTGGTCGCATGCTGATAGAGTTAATGTTTGTTCGGGTAAGGCAAAGCCTGCACTGTAGTTGAAGCCAGCGGCGATAACAAATTTACTGTCACCTAAAGAATAGTAAATGTAACTCTGGCTAGCAACTGAAAAGGTATAAGGATAATCTTAAGACAAGCCTGAAATGTTGTCAAATCGACCCATGACTTGGGAGACGATCACTCCACACCGTGACGCTTAAAGGAGCACCACAAGTGAAGGTGTCGATATTTTTGAGTTAGCCCGACTGCATACCGAGGCAGACAATTGCCAGCGCCGGCAAAATGCTGCCACCGCCCCTCCTGGACTAGATGTAGCCCTCCACTTGCAACATCTATGGACGACCCTGTTGGTCCCGTATCGGCGTTCGCATCTTTAATAACTCATATAGTTTTATCATTGCTGGATGATGGTCACACTCGATTCCGAGTGACAGCAAAGTAGTAGTAGTAGTTTTCGACAATAATGGTAAGTTACAATAGATACCCATTTTCGATAATAACGTCTGGATTCTCTTGAATTACGGAAATTTCGCGGGAAGCGTCCGAGTGCATCAATGATAGCATTTGTTTGCCGCCATGCTGATGACGTAGTTGTCCACTCTGCCTCACTCTCACTCTCACACATGCTCAGTGGAATACAGTGCTGTGCCCACGTGTGAGATTTTCGCCACTATAACCAGTGGTTGTTAGGGTCGGTGATCAATAATGGCTTCCAAATTTTTGCTTGTGGGGGATAGGGGAGGAGGTGGAGGGAGTTATTTGCCACCTGAATAACTGGGAACTTTTAAAGTGAGGAAATTGAACTGTCCTGAGTCTACAGTGCGAAATATTCAAAGGAACTTAGAGGAGACCAAGAAGAGTATTGTGCTGACTAAAAATATTTCGGTAGTGATGGAAATGCGAGGCGAGCTATGAATGATAAAGGCGATAGAAACAGGTTGTTAGTGATAACAGAGCATTTTCTTGTGAAATGGTTAGCTTGTAGAATGAACGACAGTCCAAGTGTTACCGGCCCTCAGATACGGAACAATCATCACACCAAGCACCTCAAAAACTAAGTGTTATATTACTCAAACTCTTTATTTTGATGATTGAATAGCAATTCTTTTTATTTCAGCTAAAAAAAAGTGTTAGGAGGGCTTCAAGGGGAAAAAATGGGTGAAATTCTTGTGGCAGCGGCACCAATAAACCCTTTTTACGTGTATTTTAATGTCACACAAATAACGTTTTCGCTAATAACGGTGTTTTTAGGCACCTATTAAACGTTATTGGTGAGAGCCTACTGTATATATATATATATATATATATATATATATATATATATATATATATATATATATATATATATATATATATATATATATATATATATATATATATATATATATAACACTGGTCAACATAAAAAAAATTCTCATGGTTCTGGATCAAAATAGTCTGATTCTAGTGTAATTGAATGTGCTTAACTCAATTATGACATTCGTATAGCTGTATCAGGCTCAGTTTTCCAGAACCAGCATATCTATATATTTAGTGTACCATGCTATTCATACAGTAATTTATATGCTCATTGGCTCCACTTATGCAATTATTTTGTCCTGATTTTTGCTTTTTTGTTTGTTTCAGTTTGCTGATTCATGATATTGCATATCTACACCTGCATGATTTGTAATTACTCTGAAATTAACAAAACATGGAACGTCGCAAGTGTGTGAACGGTGCTGACAGTTTATGCTACATATGTGGTGCCTTCACTCCTGGTAGCCTCAAGAAACCAATCACAAAAGCTGTTCGAATGAACTACAAAAGTTACTTCAAATGTCATTTGGGTGACCAAGACAAGAAATGGGCACCTCATGTAGCCTGTAAGTCTTGTGTTAACCACCTGAGCGAGTGGATGTGTGGTAAACGAAGTTCAGGAATGCCGTTTGCTGTACCAATGATATGGCGTGAACCTAAAGACCACAGTAGTGACTGCTACTTCTGTCTCACAAATATTAAGGGAATAAAAATCAAGACATGAGGCAAGGTACAGTACCCCAATATTGCTTCTGCAATCCGACCAGTACCGCACAGTGCTGAACTTCCAGTCCCAAATCCACCGACTGAACAAGAATTGAGTGATTCCGATTCTACCTCTACCTCAATGGAAAACGACTACCAGGATGACTCTGAAAATACCAGGCCTAAACTATTTACTCAAGAAGCGCTTCATGATCTCATCAGGGACCTAAACTTGTCAAAAGAAAAGGCTGAAGTTTTGGGATCCAGACTAAAGCAGCGTAACCTGCTAGAAGATGGAGTGCATATCACTACAGCGAGTTACCGACATAGACAGCTGTCTGCATTTTTCAAGATGGCAAACAACCTTTGTTATTGCGAGGACGCAGTATCTCTCATGCAACAACTCTGCAAGTCTGAAACATACAAGACAGATGATTGGAGGCTGTTTATAGACTCAGGAAAAGACTCTCTGAAAGCTGTTCTTTTACACAGTGACAATCGGCTTCCATCTGTCCCAATAGCACACGCAACAAAAATGACTGAGAGCTATGAAACAATGAAAATTCTGTTGGCCGCTATAGAGTATGAGAAACACCAGTGGAAGATATGTGGCGATCTCAAAGTCATCAGTTTACTACTGGGCCTTCAGAGTGGCTACACAAAGCACATGTGCTTTTTGTGCTTGTGGAACAGCAGAGCTGATGCAGAGCACTATGTGAGAAAGGATTGGCCGACAAGACCAAGAGATGCGCCTGGAAGGTTTAACTGTGCTCACAATCCGCTTGTAGATCCAGAAAAGATATTTTTGCCTCCACTGCATCTAAAGCTCGGTTTGGCTAAAAATTTCATCAAAGCTATGGATCAATTCGGTGCTGGGACTCTATACTTATCTCATAAACTAGGTGGTGTGGTTTCCGAAGCCAAGTTGAAAGCAGGTGTCTTGAATGAACCATAAATTCGTATACTAGTTAATGATAGCGAATTCACCAAAACATTGAACCCACTGGAGAAAAAAGCATGGGAATCATTTGTCAATGTGTCAAAGAATTTTCTTGGAAACTATCGTGCTGACAACTACAAAGAAATCGTAACATGATGGGCGACTATTGCTGGACACTGCAACGAGAAGAGAGCAAGCTGTACAAGAGAAAGAGTAAAGTTCAGAAGCACTTTTAGAACTTCATATTTTGTCATTATAAAGGATTTGAACTTATGTTTTTTGGTACAATTTTTTATGAGCTTAGCTGTGATAGGTTTAAAATTGTATCTTGCATGACGCGACAATGTTATTATATTTACTATTTTTTTTATTCTTTAAGAAAGTAGGTCTGATGGTAGAATGAAACATCCAATTAATATTCATTAATATGAAATTAGTCATGAAAGCACAGTCACATGAGATAATCTCATCTTTTGCACGACACGTGATGGAATATTAAATATTTGTACCTATTGATTTTTTTATAAAACCTGGTCTGATAGAACAAAACAAATATCAGATTCGAATTCAGCAATATGAAATTAGTTGTGTGAGCATGATCTCATATGTGACCCATTTTGGCTGTTGACCAGTGAATCAACGACCTCACCAGCCAGGACTCGAACCCTTGACCTACTGTGTGTGGCCAAGGAACGTTACCGACCATGCCACAAGGACACTAAAAGCAGTCCTAGACTTGTTATATTTCACACAAAGCCTGTTCATCGAGCTGATGGTGCCGTGAACCTCCCATTCCGAACTGCCCGTGCCACTTATGTGGAGGAAGTAGCATTTTAACGAATCCAGGCTTTGCATGAAATATAACATAGTCTAGGACTGTAATTAGTGTCCTTGTGGCATGGTCGGTAAAGTTCCCTGGTCACACACAGTAGGTCGAGGGTTCGAGTCCTGGCTGGTGAGGTTGTTGATTATATGCTCAAGTCTGCGTGTTGTATTGACTAAAAATGAAGTATATATATATATATATATATATATATATATATATATATATATATATATATATATATATATATATATATATATATATATATATATATATATATATATATATATATATATAATATATAAATATATGCTGATAACCACAAGAAAACATGAATTTCCCAAGCGCTTTCGTGTAATTCACATCTTCTTGGGTGAGTACAGTCTATGGATAAATACTTGAGAAGGCTAATATATACAGTAAAGGAGAGTGATATCAAGTCCCTAGGGGACTGCAACTGTTTGTAGTCAAGTCATAGGGTAAGATGACCCAACCTGGTTACAATTCTTTTTAATCACAAAATTATCCAGTTTGTACATACCATTACATACGTTTTACCAAATCCGGCTTTGAAACACGAGGATCCATATATATTTCATTAGCCCAATAAAGCACGCGAACTTCTACATATAATCAACACCTCACACATCTCATCACCTAAGCGGCACGGATAGTCCCCATTAGAGGTTCATGGCGCCATAAGCTCATTGAACAGGCTTTATGTGAAATATAACAGAGTCTAGGACTGCTTTTAGTGTCCTGGCGGCCCAGAGGTAGCGTTCCTCGGTCACAATCATAAGATCGTGGGTTCGAATCATGGCGGGGTGAGGTGTTGACTATATGTAGAAATCCGCGTGCTTTATTGGGATAATGAAATATATATATATATATATATATATATATATATATATATATATATATATATATATATATATATATATATATATATATATATATATATATATATACATATACTAGAAGAATCGCAGCCGCTAGGCAAGGGTAGGACACCACCCTCCGGGAGGCTCCTCATTGTTGAGTCCCCAAAACTTCTTCTTCCATCAATAGTTCATGAACGGTGTATGTAAGTTCCACCATGTTTTTCACTACAACGGTACAGCAAAGTATACTTTTTTAGCATTAAACTGTTATTATTTTATTGTCTAATGATCACTACATATAACACCATCCATCATCACTACATATAACAATATCCATCATCACTACATATAACATCATCCATCATCGCTACATATAACACCATCCATCATCACTACCTATAACACCATCCATCATCACTACAGATCGGTAAAGTAGTTTCCGAAACTTTCATGCGGACACACACACACACACACACTGTAAGGGCGGAAACGATCTTCCTGCTGGTTACCGCTGCTAACTCGCTCGTTTGCTGGTGCAGACGACACTTGGGGCGGTTGGACAGAGGTGAGAACGGCAGCGACTATCTGGGTCACCGGCAGATTCAACCCAGCCGCCATACAGTCACTATCTAGCTACCCCGCTGTCCGTCAAATTCTGGCTGTGATCTCATCATAGGTCCTGGAATCGTGGGCTGTGTTCCCAGACCTTCACCTATCGACTGTCAATTCTCTGGTCATCTACCACTACGGCATACCACGACTGCCAGTTCATCTCATTCCGTCTGTGCCCCGGTGTTCTCCTGCCATTTCAAGAAGGTGCTCGAGTGTGGAGTTGAATGGACGCTTCCCTACCCTGAGTGTGGATCACCGTGTTCCAGATCCTTCCCCCAGGGCCACTGTCGTAGGAAATATTTGTTCATTGTTTGATTCTATCAGTTGTTGACTCCCATTAATTGTTTGATTCTATTAATTGCCGATTCCCATTAATTTTTTGCTCCCTTTAATTGTTTGCTTCCATTAATTGCTTGACTCCATTAACTGTTATTTGATGTTTTTTGAGTGGTGTCAGAGTTTTGTGTTATATTTTTAAAGTAAAGAGATGTCAATCTCAAACGGTTGTTTGTTATTCCTCAGAAAACTATGGTCCTTGACATTCCTTTATTAAGATCCTGATTAGCCTGGTAAGGGATTTCTACCCAAAAGTCCCAGGGCTATACACACACAAACAGACAGACTCTTTGTTTTATATAGATAGATTGTCTAATAATCACTACATATAACAAAATCCATCATCACTACATAAAACATCATCCAGCATCACTACATATAACACCATCCATCATCACTACATATAACACCATCCAACTTCACTACATATAACACAATCCATCATCACTACATATAACAACATCCATCATCACTACATATAACACCATCCATCATCACTACATATAACACCATCCAACTTCACTACATATAACACCATCCATCATCACTACATATAACACCATCCATCATCACTGCAGATCGATAAAGTAGTTTCCGAGATTCTCGTGCGGACACACCACACACAAACAGACATACTTCTTTGTTTTATATAGGCCACAGTACAACGCCACCCTCCGGGACGCTCCACATTGTCTCACTGTTCAGTCCCCAAAATTTCTTCTTCCATCAATAGTTCATTAACGGTGTATGTAAGTTCCACCATGTTTTTCACTACAAAGGTATCAGCAAAGTATATTTTTTTAACATTAAACTGTTATTATTTTATTGTCTAATCATCACATATAACACCACCCATCATCACTACATATAACATCATCCATCATCACTACATATAACACCATCCATCATCACTACATATAACACCATCCATCATCACTGCATATAACACCACCCATCATCACTACATATAACAACATCCATCATCACTACATATAACTTCATCCATCATCACTACATATAACACCATCAATCATCATCACTACATATAACACCATCCATCATCACTACAGATCGGTAAAGTAGTTTCAAAGATTCTCCTGCGGACACACAAACATACAAATAAACTGACATACTTTTTTGTTATATATATATATATATATATATATATATATATATATATATATATATATATATATATATATATATATATATATATATATATATATATATATATATATATATATATATATATTTATATATAAGCGGTCGGAATTATTGGACCTTTAATTTCTCACTTGAATTGGGGTTTATTAATTATTAGATGGAAATTGCAGTGGAAGCGCCCCTTTGAGAAAAATCCCGAACCAGCACAAGAACACTTAAATTTACTAACAAAAGAATTCTCCGTGACCCGTGGAAGGATACTGTCTGTGACTGGGATGAATGAGACACACTGTAAAATTTAGACACCTATATTCCCTCCATCACTACAGACACAATCAAATAATGGTACACCAACATTGCGCACCTCTTAACCTGAACTTAAAACACTACTCTGGGGAATAAAAGTTATACATGATATTGAAATTATTAGAAACTCAGACAATGCCTCATTAGACAACAATAAATTCAAGTATTAAGAAATGTTGCTTGCGCACATGAAACAGGCCTTAAGTGCTTTCAACAAAATAATATCAATCACTGAGGAAATGGTATAAAAAATAAGAAATTATTAATTCCACCATGAATAGGCCTAAAGGGCACTCAATAGAATGAGGTTACACCAACAGATGCACGCCTTAAGGGTTTTCAACAAAATAATACCAATCTCTGAGAAAATGTTATTAAAAAAATAAGAACTTAATAACTCTACAATGAATAGGCCTTAAGGGCACTCAACAAAATTATATCAAGCACTGAGAAATTTGTATTAAAAATTAAGAACTTATTAACTCCACCCTGACTAGGCCTTCAGGGCACTCAACAAAATTATATTACCCCAACATTTACCCACCTCCTAACCTAACTTAAACACTACTCTGGGGAACAAAGGTTATACCTGAGATTGAAATTATAAAGAAATATTAAATGCATTCAAGGAACTAAATCACAGTATCACTTACAACATAAGGGAGAAAACTCATCTGAAAAACAGTTCCCTCATTCATTGGTTTCAATTAGTGACACAAACATTAAAAGCAATACTATCACAATTATTTAAGAAATATTAATTACACACAGCAAGACAATATCAGTAAATGAAAAAAATATTATCACTAGATTAAGAAGTTACTGAGTCCACCAATACCCGTAAACACATGCTCCCTAACCTAACACATAGATTCCACCTACACTCCGGAGTTTTTTAAGGCACAACCAACAGGCACCCATAGTTTAAGGCCTAAACCAGCCTTTCTCAACCTTGGAAATGTACCTCTAGTTCCACTGGACTCTTGGTCCCAGTGTGTGACCCTGTATCACTCTGCTGGCTTCACTTCACCCCCAGTACATCCATGAAACGGACGGGAGTGAGCCAATCAGACCTTGTACAGTTGAGAGAAGCTTTAGCTTCCCGTTAATAAAAGGTTTTCACTAAGCTGCTTGAAGATATGTGGTATTGTGAGCCGAGGTAAAGGAGAGCTGATGACCCCAAACGATCGTCAAGTCGTTAGTTGGGCACCCAGACAGCTGGTTTCCCTCCAACTCTCACCATACTCAACAGGTTACTCAAACCCAGGTTAGTGGATGGTCATACAGCTCGTTTCACCACTCCTCTCATACAGCCAGTGGACGTTATCATACAGCAGACATTTCACACCACGTGGGCTCTACAGAACCCTGAAAAACCCGAGCTGTTAGCTATTGACTTACATCACCGTTTGTTCCTACCGTCCTATCTAGCTTTGTCTGAGATTGAATAAACTTACTTGTTAATAATGATGTTAAATAACGAAGGCACCAGTTCACATGGTCGGTCTCTCCTGGGTACAGAACAGAGATGGTCCTCTGGCGTGACCTCCCTCACAACTCCCCAGCCACGCTTGCTCACTGGTTCACACTTTTCTGGAGTGACTTATTTATCAGACGATTAACAGCTTAATTAGGACGTAAGCAACATTTTTAGACTGGGAAACGATCTATGATTACTTTTAATTTAATAACTGATACTTAATTTCATAATTCGCCTCCATATTAATTCGGTAAATTACATTTAATATCGTATAGGCCTAGTTCCACAACCTCTCGCTATGTGCGAGAGCGCGGTCTTCCCTCAGACGACCTTGAACTCAGTATCGCCAATGGCGCGGCGTTTGAAATTAAACTGAAATTTCTAAATATTACAATCGACCCCCCTAAAAAAAGACAGCACTGTCCTCATGTGCTGAGAAAAAGTATGCAACGATCCCCCCCAGATAAGACTTGTTCTAAATGCTGCATCTCACCCCTGTAACGTGCTAAACGCAGCATTCCCGTCTTCTCTTCTCCCCTTATCTCTCCAGCTAACACTCGACCCTCATTCTCTGGTTTCAATTAGTGACACAGACATTAAAACAATACTATCACAATTATTTAAGAAGTATTAATTACACACAGCAAGACAATATCAGTAACTGAAAAATAATATTATCACTATATTAAGAAGTTACTAAGTCCACCAATACCTGTAAACACATGCTCCCTAACCTGACACATAGATTGCACTCAGTAGTTTTTTAAGGCACAACCAACAGGCACCGGTAGTTTAAGGCCCAAACCAGCCTTTCTCAACCTTGGAAATGTACCTCTAGTTCCACTGGACTCTTGGTCCCAGTGTGTGACCCTGTATCACTCAGCTGGCTTCACTTTCCCCCAGTACATCCATGAAATGGACGGGAGTGAGCCAATCAGACCTTGTACAGTTGAGAGAAGCTTTAGCTTCCCGTTAGTAAAAGGTTTTCACTAAGCTGCTTGAAGATATGTGGTATTGTGAGCCGAGGTAGAGTAGAGCTGATGACCCCAAACGATCGTCACGTCGTTAGTTGGGCACCCAGACAGCTGGTTTCCCTCCAACTCTCACCATACTCAACAGGTGGCTCAATCCCAGGTCAGTGGACGGTCATACAGCTCGTTTCACCACTTGTTTCATCCCGCCAGTGGACGTTATCATACCGCGTGGGCTCTACAAAACCCTGAAAAAACCCTAGCTGTTAGCTATTGTCTCACATCACCGTTTCTTCCTAGTGCCCTATCTAACTTTGTCTGAGATTGAATAAACTTACTTGTTAATACTGATGTTAAATAACGAAGGCACCAGTTCACGTGGTCTGTCTCTCCCGGGTACAGAACAGAGATGGTCCTCTGGCGTGACCTCCCTCACAACTCCCCAGACACGCTTGCTCACTGGTTGAAGCTTTTCAGGAGTGACTTATTTACCAGATGATTAACAGCTTAATTAGGACGTACTCAACATTTTCAGACTGGGAAACGATCTATGATTACTTTTAATTTAATAACTGATATTTAATTTCATAATTCGCCTCCATATTAATTCGGTAAATTACATTTAATATCGCAAAGGCCTAGTTCCACAATACATGCTGGAGCGCGGTCTTCCCTCAGACGACATTGAACTTAGTATGGCGCGGCGTTTAAAATTACACTAAGGTAAGGTACTCCGTTGTTTCCATTTTCCCGTGTGATTTTATCAAGATTTATCTTATCCACGTTTTCATTGTGGATTTACATGAAATATATATATATATATATATATATATATATATATATATATATATATATATATATATATATATATATATATATATATATATATATATATATATATATATATATATATATATATATGTAATATCAGAAATTTCAGAGTAATTTCAAATGCCCCGCCATGAGTGATACTGAGCGTTCAAGGTCATCTGAGGGGAGGAGCGCTGCCTGCTCGTAGCGAGAGATTGCGGAACTAGGCCTATATGATATTAAATGTGATTTACCGAATTAATAATGATGCGATTCATGAAGTTAAGGGACTATTATTGAATTTGAAATTATTATAGATCGTTTAGCAGTCTGAATAATGTTACGGGTGTCCCAAGGAGTTATTAGTTAGGCGGTAAATATATCACGTAGGACCAAGCTAGCGCCTTGGGGAGACGCGACGCTGGCTAGGCCAGTCCCGGAGAGCATTCACACAGACAAGACGTTCCGCGCGTCCATCAGAAATAGTCACGTGGCCTAGTCACCTGTGCTGCGCTATTGCAGTATAACAAGGTTTCCGTCAGAACCCACTGATTGGAGTTGACTGGAGTTGACCGGAGTTGACTGCGAGAGATTGACTGCCGTTGATGATTGAGGGTGGCGATTGTCGCCATTGGACCGATCAGTGTAGGCCTGTCACTGTTTAGCGGGGTAGCAAAGGATCTCTTGAGTGAACGAGTGCTCCCGACAACTAAAACGACACGGGACCAGCATCAGCAGTGGGTGATCAGTTCTTACCACTCCGGTGCACAACCCCACATGTCCCGAGCAGCTAGTGAAACCCTCTTGCTAACGGGAAGCTAAAGTTTCTCTCAACTGTACAAGGTCTGATTGGCTCACTCCCTTCCGCTTTATGGACGCACTGGGAGTACACTGAGGCTATCTGAGTAAACTAATGGTCACACACTGAGACCGTGAGTCTAGGTCTCTAGGAGATACCTAGAGGAACATTTTCCCTCCCTTATTACGGGTGTAGTTAACACCATTCCTCAGACTGATATTATCTTGACGTGTGTAGTTTAATAGTTTCTAAATAATTTTGATAATATTGTTTTGAATGTTTGTGCCATTAAGTGGAACCAAAGTGATACTGTGATTTGATTCTTTTAATGCCTCTAATTGTTCTTCATAATTCTGATCTCAGGTATAACCTTGTTCCCCAGAGTAGTGGTTAAGTTAGGTTAGGAAGTGTACATCTGTTGGGGTGCTATAATTTTGTTGAGTGCCCTTAAGGCCTATTCATTGTAGAGTATTTAATTTCTTAAATTTTATTACCATTTCCTCAGTGACTGATATTATCTTGCTGAAAGACCTTAAGGCCTATTCATTGTAGAGTATTTAATTTCTTATCTTTTATTACCATTCCTCAGTGACTGATATTATTTTGTTGAAGACCCTTAAGGCCTATTCATTGTGGAGTATTTAATTTCTTATATTTTAGTACCATTTCCTAAGTGACTGATATTATTTTGTGAAAGCCTTAAGGCCTGTTCATGTGTGCGAGCAACATTTCTTAATACTTCAAATTTATTGTTGCCTGTGTTTCTAATAATTTCTATGTCATGTATAACTTTTATTCCCCAGAGTAGTGTTTAAAGTTTAAGTAAGGGTGCATATTGGTGTACCATTATTTGATTGTGTTTGTAGTGTTGGAGGGAATATAAGTGTCTAAATTTTACAGTGTGTCTCATTCATCCCAGTCACAGACGCTATCCTTCCACCAGGTCACGGACAGTTCATTTTGTGTAGTAGATTTAAGTGTTCTTGTGCTGGTTCAGGATTTTTCTCAAGCCTTCCACTGCCTTTACCATCTATTAAATTTTAATAAACCCCAAGTCAAGTGAGAATTAAAGTCAGCAAATTCCGACCCAGTTTACATATATATATATATATATATATATATATATATATATATATATATATATATATATATATATATATATATATATATATATATACTGATAACCACAAGGAAGAAGAAACCGAGTTCCCAAGCGCTTCGTGAATTACGAAAGCGGCAAGAAACTACACAGTGATTTACTTGCATATATATATATATATATATATATATATATATATATATATATATATATATATATATATATATATATATATATATATATATATATATATATATATATATATATATATATATATATATATATATATATATATATATATATATATATATATATATATATATATATATATATATAATAGATAGATAAATAGATATATATGTAATATTCAGAAATTTTAGTGTGATGTTTAGAGACGTGAATGCCAATAATGGCGATACTGAGTATTAAGGTCGTCTGAGTGATGGTGGCGCTGCCCTTACGTAGTGATAGTTTTTGGAACTGCACCCATATAACATTAAGTAAACTGCGACTTAATATAGACGTGAATTATGAAATTAAATGACAGTTATTAAATTAAAAAATTATAATAAATCGTTTCTCAGTCTAAATATGTTACGTATGCCTGAATTAAGCTAATAGTTGTGCGGAAAATATGTCCGTAGCTGGGTGAACGCCTTGGAAGAAAGCGCGCCTGGCTGGCTCAGTCGCGTAGAAGCGTTTTAGAGACAGGACTCCTGTGTGCGTCCAGGGAGACGACCATGTGATCTGGTTTCCTGTGTTTTTCGATCTCAGACAGGGATTAGATAGGGCGGAGGAGAAGTTAACAATAGCTAATAGACGGTATATTGCTGTACTGTAGAGCCCACTCGGTATGAGCAGCCGAAGTTGAGCCATCTGTGAGCAGTCTGATCCCCATGCGGTTAAGTGAGAGCAGGTTGAGAGTTGGAGTGGAGCCAGCTGTATGTGTGCACAACTAACGACATGGGATCATCGTCTGCGCCTGTCTTACGATTGTTTGAGGTAACCAGATCTCCTTCACCTCAGTTCACAATACCACATATCATCAGGCAGTTTAGTGAAAACCTTTTACATATGGGAACTAGAACTCCCCTCAACTGAACAGGTTTCAGTGGCTGATTGGCCCCACTCCCTTCCGTTTCCTGGATGTATTGAGCTTAAGGGCTACCTGAGTGAATGAATGGTCACACACTGAGACCAGGAGTCTAGTGGGTACTTAGAGAAAACATTTTATTTTCCCTTCGTATGGATGTATGCAGAGTTTGTGTGATGCATGTTATGGGAAATAAAATGTAAGGTGTGTTAAGAATTTATTTTAGTCCAGGTGTAAGAACAACGCTCCTCATGGTTGATTTTTCATACGTGAGACATAAAAAATCATATCCAAAGTTGTGAAGGGCTTGTTAATTCCTTAAGAAAAATACGGGTGCATGCGGAACTTATGTGTAAGGTTAAGGAGCTTGTTTTCACTGGTATTGGTGGAGAAAAACATTCATGACTCTTGAGTGCTAGAGAAAATACAAACAAAATTAAAACCACTGAACACCTGCATGCCTGATGGGTCATGAGTGATTTTTCTCTTCTTTTTTTTGGCCTGTCTCCTTGGTTGGTTATTAGTTACACCCTTCGGGTTATTTGGCCAATTGGGATTTTAGTAGTTGTGGGTCATTCCAGACAGGCGATGATTGATTCATGTGTGTAGCTAATAATTACTTACTACGTCTTAACTCAGTTCTCAGGGACTGATATTATTTTGTTGAGTGCCCTTGGCTACTCATGGTGGAGTTAATAATTTCTTAATGTTGCATGCCATTTCCCCAGTGTTTGATAGTATTGTCTTTTAATGTTTTTTTGCCATTAATTGATGTCAGATAACGAGGGAACTGTTTTCAGATGAGGTTCCTCCTTTCTATTGTAAGCAATACAGTTGATTTAGTCTTCCTTTAATGCATTTAATAATTCTTAATAATTTTGATATCATGCATAACTTTTGTTCCCCAGTGTAGTGTCTTAAGCCAGGCTAAGAGGTGTGCATATGTTGGTGTACCATTATTGATTTTGGCTGTAGTGTTGGAGGGAATAGAAGTGTTCAATTTTACAGTGCGTCTCATTCACCCCAATCACAGGTGCTATCTTTCCACGGGTCACGGAGAATTCATTTTTTAGTGAATTGTAATTGTGCTCGTCAGGTTTTTCTCAAGGGCGCTTCCACTGTATTTCCATCCACCAATAAACCCCAAGTCAAGTGAGAGATTCCATATATATATATATATATATATATATATATATATATATATATATATATATATATATATATATATATATATATATATATATATATATATATATATATATATATATATATATATATATATATATATATATATATATATATATATATATATATATATATATATATATATATTGATAAAATCACACGGGGAAAGGGAAACAACGGAGCACCTTAGCGCTCGTCTTTATTCAAGACATCTTCAGAGGTATCTGGATTACAGGGACAGAGAGAGGCTTAAATATACAGGGTGACCTTATTAAACATTGGAATTTTGAGACAAGCTTAATGATATTGTCCCAAGTATCACATTCAAAATTGAAAGAGAAATTAATGGATCCCTTCCATTCCTTGATATGCTTATCATTAGAAATGGCCAAAACTACAAAATTAAGGTGTACAGAAAGCCTACACAGGTAGACAGTTTCATACATTTTTTATCGAATCACCTGAACTTTACTAAAATGTCAGTTTTCTTCTGCTATGTCCTTGAGAGGTCTGCATATTTGTGACGCTGAATTTATTGATGAAGAAGTGAAACACATTCGTTCCAATGCACAAAAACTTCGGTAACCTTCTGTGTTTGTTGATCGTTGTATTAAAAGGGCTAAAAAATCCTTTCATTCCTCTCAAACTGCCCTATCGCAATGAATTTGTCCCGTTAGTTCGGTCCCTCAAATTACTAAATATTAATGTTGCTTTCAAGTATGACTCAACCATTACCAATATGTTAATAAAAAAAAAAAGTTTGAATGTAAATGGAAGTGTTTATTGTATTCCATGTAGCAAATGTAATGGTAATTATGTACATAAGAACATAAGAATGGAGGAAACTGCAGCGGGCCTATTGGCTCATACTGGGCAGTCCCGTTTACACCCAACCCCTATTGCTCATATGAGCATCCAACCTATGTTTGAAGCAATTCAGCGTATTCGAGTTAATGATGAGATTTGGTAACTTGTTCCATTCATCCACTACTCTGTTTCCAAACCAGTGTTTACCTATTTCACTCCTAAATCTAAATTTGTCTAATTTAAAACCATTGTTACGAGTTCGCTCTTGGTTGGATAGTTTGAGTACCTTTGTAATGTCCCCTTTGTTTAGCCCTGCCTTCCACTTATACACCTCTATCAGGTCGCCCCTCGCTCTACGTCTCTCAAGGGAGTGCAAATTAAGATGCTTTAACCTGTCTCTATACTCAAGGTTCCTAATGCCCGGGATTAGTCTTGTCATTCTCCTCTGAATTCTTTCCAAGGATTCTATATCCATTCTGTAATACGGTGACCAGAACTGAACTGCGTAATCCAGGTGTGGTCTCACAAGAGCAAGATACAGTTTTAGGATGACCTCGCTAGTCTTGTAACTAACACTCCTTTGTATGAACCCAAGTATTTTATTAGCCTTGTTACGAGCAAAAACACATTGTTTACTTGGCTTAGGTTCTACTTATCATTACTCTAAATCTCTCTCTCTACTTGAAATTGGGTTTCTCTATGGCATCGTTGTTCATCTGGTATCTGGTTTCCCTGTTTACATCTCCTATACTGAGTACTTAACATTTGTCCACGTTGAATTTCATCTGCCATTTTTCAGACCATTCGAAAAATTTGTTTAGATCTTCCTGTAGTTTTGCAGAGTCCTCGTCAGATTTAATAACACGTCCTATTTTAGTGTCATCAGTAAATTTACTTATGTTGCTGCCGATATCTATGTCGTTTATGTATATAATAAATAATAATGGTCCAAGTACTGAGCCTTGGGGAACTCCACTTGTGACGTTGCTCCAATGGGACTTAGTGCCGTTAATGCTCACTCGCTGTTTCCTGTCCTGTAGCCACGCCCTAATCCATTTAAGAATGTCACCTTTGATGCCATGAGCTTCTACCTTTCTAATTAGTCTTTCGTGGGGGACTCTGTCGAAGGCTTTACTAAAGTAGAGATATACCACATCATAATTGTGCCCCTCGTCCACCGATTCGAAAACTGATGAAAAGAATGTTAATAGATTAGTTAGGCAAGAACGTCCGCTTGTGAAGCCATGCTGGGAATCATTGATCAATCGATTGGCGATTGTCGCTGTTGGACCGATCATTGTAGGCTTGTCACTGGTTAGCGGGGTAGCAAAGGATCTCTTGAGTGAACCTAGCCGTCTGGGTGCCCAGCTAACGACAGGACGATCGTTTGGGGTCATTAGCTCTCCTCTATCTCGACTCACAATACCACATATCTCAAGCAGCTTAGGGAAACCCTTTTGCTAACAGGAAGCTAAAGCTTCTCTCAACTGTACAAGGTCTGATTGGCTTACTCCCTTCCGCTTTTGTTGAAAGCCCTTAAGGCCTGGTTCATGTGTGCAAGCAACATTTCTTAATACTTTAAACTTATTGTCCTCTAATGAGGCATTGCCTGAGTTCCTAATAATTTCAACATCATGTATAACTTTTATTCCCCAGAGTAGTATTTTAAGTTCAGGTTAAGAGGTGCGCATATTGGTGTACCATTATTTGATTGTGTTTGTAGTGTTGGTGGGAATATGTGTGTAAATTTTACAGTGTGTCTCATTCATCCCAGTCACAGACGCTATCCTTCCACGGGTCACGGACAATTCATTTTGTTTAGTAAATTTAAGTGTTCTTGTGCTGGTTCGGGATTTCTCTCAAAGGGGCGCTACCACTGCAATTACCATCTAATAATCTTTAATAAACCCCAAGTCAAGTGAGAAATTAAAAGTCCAGTAAATTCCGACCAGTTACATATATATATGAAGTGCAAACGGCGTGCAGGCGATGGCAATTGGTGCATTAGTTGGCTGCCAAACCTTTCCAGTGCTGGGGAGGGGGAGGTCACTGAGGTATGGCATTTCCAGGGTGGAGACAGCGTTGATGTAGCAGGAGTATTCTGCGCCGAACATGATTCTGCAGGCCCTTTTCTGTACCTTCTCTAGTTGACGTTGTTGGGTGGAGTTGAGAGAAGACGACCAGGCTGGTGACGCATACGTTAGTTTGGGGAGAATAAAGGCGTTGTAGATAGTCCTCAGCTCTGGAGTGGGTGTCCCAAGTGACCTAAGTCGTCGTAGCATGTAGAGACGGTAAGAAGCTGCCTTGAATGTGTTATTTACATGGGCCCTCCAGTCCAGTTTGTTGTCTATAGTTACACCCAGGAGTTTGGGGCTTACACTGGAGTGGTGGCGGTATTGATGTGCATGACTACTGTTTTGGTGTGGTTGATGGTGACCTTGTTCTCCGTAGTCCATGCCTGTAGCTTGTCCAGGGTGCCTTGTAGCGATAAGTAGTCTGGTGGGGTGTTGTCCACTGAAACCCCCACAGTGCAGTCATCCACATACTTCCACCTGTGAGGAGTGTCCGATAGAGCGTCATTGATCAGGATGAGGAAGCATAGTGGTCCCATCTTGGTCCCCTGGGGAACGCCGCGCATGAGGTGTTGGAATGTGGAGACCGAGCCCTGATACCTCACTGCCTGACGACGCGCCGAAATATTTACCTTATATTTTGAATTAACTTCCGTCGTAGCGATATATAAGTTTCAGTGTACCGAACCACCTCTTTTTCTACGAACCTCTCTATGGCTATAAGTAAGATTCATAGATATAATTATTAAATAAGTACAGGGTATTAACTTATAATCCCCTATACCATGCTTATTTATCTTTGAGGTGTTTGTGCGGTGCTGGAAGATATTCACTCTCTAAATTGAGTAAACTGTCTGTGAGAGAATTCTTCTTCTTCCACTCTTGCTGGTTCAAGACTGACCGCTGACGTAGCTATCCCCTCCCTCCCTCCTGCCATTTTTCACTGACGTCAGTCGGGGATACCAGTTACTCAGTTAATCATTTAACTATAATAATGATTTTCATATTGATTTATTACTAACAAATATGTAACATTTAATGAGTACATTTTTAGTTATTCAGTAGAGATTATGTAGCTACACGATAGCCTATGCCTATGACATCACCCAAGCCATCCGACAGCCAGGCAAGGCCAAACAGATGAGGGCACGAAAGACAGCCCACGCCATCGAGCAAATTAACGATTACGAAAAAAAAAAAATGAAAATCCAAACCAATACAGAGAAACTAAAGATCATTCACATTGCCAAAACAAACCCATCACCAATCACAGTCAACAACGAACCTATACAATACTTCAACGAAGGCAGAATACTGGGACTCACAATAACAAGAACAGGCATAGCAAAACACATAACACAACGCTTGCAAATCACAACTCACAAAACTACGAAGATTCAGCAAAATGGACACCAACATTCTACTACACCTATTCAAAACACTTGTCGTTCCTAACCTGGAGTACCTACCAATACCACTGAGCACGATCAGCAGAACCAGCCAACTTAAACTTCAATCAGTACAAAACAAAGCTATCCATAGAGCATCAAGCAACTCCCCCCATACTCCACCAAAATACAAGAACTTCACGAGCTATAAATATCGAACCACTGAACACACGTACACACAGCCAAGCTAATAGAGTTTGGAGCAAATTTGAAGAGTTGAGGACCCAATCTTCTCCCAGTTAAAAGAAGAAGAAACCACAAGAACACACAGCTGGTGGCCCAAGAGCCTCCATGCTAACATAGAAGAACAAACCCACTTTATACATATATGTGAACAAATAACACCAGCATTTAACAAACATAAATTAACACATCACACTAATGTGTATGGCCACCACCCAACCAATCACTTCGACTCAGCTAGATGGACAGCCCACCTGCTATCACTCCCAACTACTTTACTTCCCATTTCTATTCTTTCTTTCTCTCTCTTCTCCTCTCCTCTATCATGCCAGAATCATTTGCCACTTTCCCTCATCATCTTCATCATCTTCATCATGCTCCTTCGTCTGTACTCGCCCTGAAGATGTGAATTACACGAAAGCGTTTGAGAACTTCGTGCTTGCTTGTTTCCTATGTGGTTATCAGCATATACATGGATCACGCTCAACCTACAGTGATTTATTTGCATAATGGATTGCACGCGCCACTTCTCCTATTTCTCTACAAGCTGCCCTGGACTGTCTCCCTTCGTTACTGAATACTCCTCTTCGATGATCAAGGCCCATAAATTGAAAATACAATTTAAATCCCTTCAGACATGCCTTAGTGAGCAAGTTATGCCAAGATCAATCCTCCCACAACGTGTCCTGTAGATGTCTGACCGCCCTTTTGATGTATTACAGGAAGTCATCCTAAGAAAGCACATTTAAATAAATAAGATTGAAGTGGAAGGTTTTCATTTTGTAGGACAGTAAAACAAGCTTTTAATAGGACTATACAAGTGAATGGAAGAAGTTCATGCTGGATTACTGTTTTGATATACTGAGATATGAGCGTTCTAATCTCCAAGCAAAACTAAACCGCAAATTAGCACATCTTATTAAAAATAGTGATTGGAAGAAGGATGTCAATCACCATTTTGTAGTGAATCTTTCCTCTAAACAACTAGACAATGATACCTTGTGTGCCCTCGGTCATGGTTTAAGTTTTGCTTGCTCTAACAAGGGAGTCGACAGTGTTGTTATAGCCAGAGCATTTTGCAATTTGGAGAACTTCATTAATTTAATAAATGAAGAAGTGAACACTTGTAAAGGTATTGTGTACGCATCTATGTCTACGCTTTGTGTTCCAAATTTTCCGGAAAGATTTACCAAAGCAATCCAAGCCAATGAAAAAATAAAAAATTAATGACCTTTCATGTGATGTTCCAACATATTCTACACTCATAAATATTCCTCTCAACACAGTTAACACCCAACTTAACAAAAACTTAAGTCTCTGTTGAGAGGTGAAGATAATCTCATGAAACAATTTTCTTCAATGTCCCCTACACTGACATACATGTACGATCTTATCATGACTCACAAGCCAAATAACCCAGCAAGCCCCATTATCAAACTCTAATATTGAGAATAATGCGGATTTAGTTGATAAACCCAATAACTTACACATTAATTATGATTTTAAATTTGGTCAGTTTTGATGTAACATCACTTTCTACAAAGGTCCCAGTTGATGATTTCTTGAGTTCCTCACAGATTCCCTAGAGAATATTCTCAAGCCCGTCTCAAAAAATGTTTTCATTGAACTTATCAAACTGTGTATTAAGGATTGTATATTTGAATTCAATGGCGAATATTATATTAAAAAAAATGGTATGGCGATGGGTAATCCGCTTTCACCAGTGTTGAGCAACTTATGTATGGAATGTTTTGATAAGAAACTACTAAGTAGTATTTTACCACCTTCAGCAGTTTGGTTTAGATATGTAGATGATGTAATATGTCTTTGGCCATGTAATGAGGACTTAAAAGCCTTTTTACCCCTACTTAACAACTTAGCCGCCTCAATCAAATTCACTGTGGAACTTGAAAGTGATTGCAAATTACCATTCCTAGACTGTATGATCCACAGAGTAGATAAGACCTTCAAGTTAAGTATTTATAGGAAACCTACAAATGTGTGTTCATATATTCATTATTATTCTGCCCATCATAATAGGGTCAAACAATAAGTATTCTCAGCAATGTTTTTACGTGTTCTACGAATATGCAGTCCGGAATTCATTGATGAGGAATATAAATATATCTATAATATTGGATTGAAAAAATACCCTAGTTCTTTTATAGACAAATGCCTTAACATCGCTAAGAAATATTTTTTATAGAACTGATCCTAAACCTCCATAAGACAATAAGAATATCTTAGCATTACCATTCAACAAAAATTTATCTTAAATTCCTCTACAACTGAAAACCTGGAACGTAAATGTAACATTTAGTAATTCATGCACTGTAAAACAAATGTTAATTAAGAACTCCCCCAGCAATGCAAGTGGCTGCATTTACAATGTTTCTTGCAAGGACTGTAATATGTTCCACTTAGGCCAGACGAGAAAAGATCTTATAACTAGACTTAAACAACATAAATATAGCGTTAGGATAGGCTAGGAATACAATGCTTGGTTTATTCATATTAGAGATAATATGCATTGCATTGACTGGGATAATGCCTCCTCAATATTACCTTGTAATTCAATCGTCAGTAGGAACATTATACTGTAAAATCTAGTCTCATTAAACATACCGAATCTGTCAAAATGAATTTGAGTAATGGCATGTACAAATTATTTTTTTTGTGAAACCTGCTGTCCCAAGGGACTTGATATCTCTCTCCTTTACTGTATATATTAGCCTTGTCAATAATTACTCCTCGGTCCGTACTCATCCCTGAAGATGTGAATTACACGAAAGCACTTGAGAACTTCGTGTTTTCTTGTTTCCTATGTGGTTATAAGTACATACATGGATTACGCGCACCTACTTGTTGAAAGTAGTAATCGGGCAGAAGTAAAATTACTAGCCTAAAAAGGAATCAAGTAAAGGTAAAGTTTTTAAATGTTTGGAAAGTAACTAATAGTGTAAAGTAGAAAGTACTTATATTGATTGAATATTTATTGTTTTTCTATGTTTATTTAAAATAAAATAACACAAATATGAAGAAATGGAAGCTAATCTAATCTCACTTTCTGGATCATATTACAGTTTAAAGAAATAATAAATGGAAAATCAAGTTTAAATGGCATCGTAACGGTATAAGAGGTGAAAATGGAGTGTATTCTGAGCTCAGAGCCAGAGCCAAACAAGATTCTCCAACACTCCCTTAAACAGTGCTTGTCTGAACAACACAACTGCCATCTTCTAGCCCAAGGTATTTGTTTTGTCTACTTTACATAAAAATCACTTTTCAAGAAAAAACAACTCACTCAGTAGGTTATATTATGTTACACAACTAACATCACCACTCAAAATTTGCTGGAGTTTAATTTCACCAACAATATCATTGGCGTAGTGTGGTCCTTTTACAGGAAATATAGATTTAGTTGTAATTTTTCATAGGATTGTATGACAGGCAAAAGGTTATTTACTATTAAGATAGGAAAAAGCAAAATATATGGATCATAGAAAATTAGACTACGGTACTGTTTTATGTAAGGTTATCTCAGACAGTGAAACAGATGTAACAGCGTCACCGACTATATCCATATTATTCGGATACACAGAAATAAAACATGAGTCATAGAAATTAGACTACTGTACCGCGTTATGTAAATTTATCTGAAACAATAACTATGTCTCGTTGTTTCTTATTGGCAAAAGAGTCAATGATTCTACAATAATTCAGAAACTGTTGTGCATATTCCCGTCCAATGCTCAGAATAGCCAAGTTAGAAGAACTTTCGTTTGTCAAGGATGATCGAAAGTTTTCTCCGACTTAACGATCTTTCAGCATCAGCACCCGAAACGGAAAGAGCCAGGAAAAAGTGTAAGTATCCGCACATTGGGAAATGCATGGAGCAAATGCCTAGCATGTATAAATCGCAGCGATTCTTCCACTGTTTTGGGGGTTTCTTTTGTAAGTTAATCATTGCTCCAATTTGTATAGTGATGTCATAATTTTTTATTTTGGAATACAGGCTTCCTGATTTCAAATGCCATCTTCATATCTTCACACATTTGTTTTTATTGTGTGAGTGCATTGTTTAACTATATTAGTATAATAAAATGCAGATAAATTTACCGCTGTATGTGGAAGCTGATAAAATGCTTTGAGTGCTGTATACCTTTCAAGTACCCTGAAAAAGACCTTCACTTCTAAATTGGTCTTTGCATCTAAAAATATGATCATCTGCTGCTGACTCATTCGTTTCTTTTTTATGCGTTTCTGATGAAATTCAAATTGGTTATTACCCAATCCCCTGCCTTTTATCTTACACATTGCACTTGTGTATCTAAAATGTCATCGTCCCTTCATTTCGAGACATTTACAAGTGTTGTTGTTCCTAGATGAGATGCATGTACAGCTGGGGCAAATTCCGAGTGCTAAACTTTCCCACGAATGTGAACCCCGTCAGTGTGAGAACAGTGAACCGCAAACCACCTGGTAGAGTCCCTCATCTGGCATCAGCGCACTTCTTGAACGCTGGCCGTTCTGGTCGGACGTGCTGGTCGCTCTCCTACACTTCCCTGGCTGGACACGTATTGTCATGGCTGACGGAAGAGCTTCAACGAGCAGGTCGCTTACTAAAATGACTGAATCGAGTGGTGGATACAGCAGACACAGCAATGTCCCCAGGGTACTGCTAGAGGACTGTTGTCGGACTTGGAGCTGTCCAGCAGCAGCGATGTGAAGAACAAGAGCCGTTTAAAGTTGTTAATAGCAACAAGAAGAATAAAAGGAGGAAGAGAGATGGTACAAGCACTGAAGATAATATTTCCCACTTGATGGATAAGCGAAAGAAAATTGATGGTGTGAGTCATTCTTCAACCATGATCAGTACAACGAGTGTAAGCCCCCCATTGATGGTTTAGATGGCAGCAACTCATCAAGGAGGCCACGTCTTTACTTCCCCAAGAATAATAGCATGGATTTTCATGATAAGGTAAAGTGGTCAGTTAGACTCGCTAAGCGCCATCAGGGGTCAGTGCTCTTTAAAGAAGGTAAACATATTCCTTATATTACTGTGAAGGATGAGGAAGCAGTTAGAGATCTAACTTCAGAAGGTTTTGAGAATGTAGTGATGGAAAGGCCAAGAGACGTGTATTTAAAATTGATGGAGAACTAGTACCAAAGCCGCAGCTAATTGCGCTAATCAAAGGTCCAGCGCCAGAGAAGGTCTTTGTGGGATGTTTGGGATATAAACGGGTTGGTGTCTACAACGAATCTCCAGTAATATGCTATAAGTGTTGCAAGTGGGGGCACATGGCGTGGAAATGCCATAATGATTTTCGGTGTAGATTCTGTGGAAAAATGCTTGAATCTAAGGTATGTGGAGATAAAATTAAGGCAAAGAAGAAAATTACACCAAAATGCTGTAATTGCGGGGGGGGGGATTCACAATGCCAGCTCGTGGGTGTGTCCTAAAAAACCGAAAGTTCAGCAATTGCAATCACGAGCTCAGTCCACTAATGAAGAGGATATAGGTGATGCTGTAAGGAGCGATGTTGCAGGGACACCAAGTGCTGTAAATGTGTGGGAAAAGCGTATGGAAACACGAAACGCAGCAGCACAGAAGGACATAGGTAACGGGGACAATAACCTTACAGCCCCTAACATTCTAGTAGAACTCTGTAAGGAGATTGGTGAGCTCAAACAAGCAGTATTGGATATCAAGAAATGATTGGTGAATCTTGTGCCATATAGTGATGTTGCTCTTGTTAATAAAGATAGTTCAAAAGAAAATGAAACATTAGTAGAGATGGAATCAAATATTGTGGATAGCAATCTAGAGCAAAATAGTAATCATAGTGAGTTAGGAAATAGAGTTGGTTCGGTTTCTAAAGAGAATGTTGTAAACAAGGAAATGCTTGGTGACCTGACGAACATTCTTGACTCTGTTTTGGAATAAATGGAAAATACAAGGAACGACGTCAAAAAGAATGTTCTTATTTCGGTGAAGAATATAAGGGGGGAAATTTATTCTAATGCATCATAATGTCAGCTTAATTTCCTGGAATGTTAATAGTTTGAAAAAAGGTTAACGGATCTTCATGCATATGTTCATTCTAGTAGTATTGATGTCATAGCTTTGCAAGAGGTTGGGACAAACGGAATATCTTTGCAACTAAGAGGTCATCAAAGTTTTGAATTACCAACTGATTTGACTGTAAATTGTAGAGATTTGACGACTTATATCAAAGATGATATTCCAGCATCATTTCATTTGGCTCTAAAAATAAACGGTACCGAGTATTTGTGTGTTAGTATTACGCTTCAAGATGCTACACTGTTCATTATTAATGCTTATGTGCATGCTGATTCATTGACAGTTGATGATCTGCCAGACATTATTTTTGCTGATGATTGTTTACTATTTGGTGATTTGAACGCTAGGCACATCAATCTTGGCAGTAGAGGTTCTCAAAATCACAATGGAATGGTTCTGAAAAATATCTTAGACTCTATGGAAGATGCTAGAGTAGGGTGTGTCATACGGAGGCGAATTGTTTTTTTTTGAGTTTGAAAATTCGGCCCATGGTATTAATGATGTAGTTCTATGTGCAGAATCATGTGATATCTTCAGATTTGAAAAGTTTTCATTTTTTGCTAGGTAAATTTTAACTTGAAATCTTATGAAAATTCAGTATTCCCACCCTTTTACCAACACCACTAAATAGCTTATTTAAAGTAAAGTAAATGTATCAGGTTAATTTATTAGGATGAAAATGATCCAGAATAGTGAAACGAATGATCTTGACACATTTATTAAATTTAATATTCCTTTAGAAAACAAAATCATCAAATACAAAAACCGGTTTTACTACTACGACCCGGTGTTGCTGCACACCATAGAGAACATGTCTTTCTTGCTTCTGTTTCTACTCATCACCTCCCTGCTGACCACCTGAGCTCGGATGTAGCCTTCCCTCCTCTCCTGGCTGTACACGTGACTGCTGGCCTCGCTCACTTGCTGTACACAACGCTCTATACTCTGGGTGTGCGAGGGCCAGGCAGGGACATGCATGGGGTTGTCCAGGAAAGCTCTGACTTGAACATTGGTGAGGCTGCAGGTAAGAGGGGGCTCACTGCCAGCCTGGATGTTATCCAGATCTATGAGATCAGTGAGGGTCTTGGCACCTAGATTGACTTCAGGAGTCTTCCTGACCCCTGAAGGAATCGTCACCAACTGATTCGTCATGCCCAGATCCTCTCATAAGTCTCATATCCAAGATCTTTTTGACTGCCACTCTTCTCTCCTCCTCATCCTTACTGCAGAGCATTGTCTGCAGAACTGCCTCAGGATGAGCATACCAGGAAGATCTCCTCACAGTCTGTTCCACAATCTGAACAACCTTTGGCTGACTCCTCAGGAGCTCAAGCTGGAAGAGAACATGCCTCGACCTTCGGAGAACGATGACTTGACCTTGGTGTTGAACCAATTTGGCAAGTAGACACTCACGATGAATTGACAATAAGTCTCAGGTTGTGAAGCTGGTTCCCTTTCAGTTTATGATGAGCGACCCAAATTCTGCAGAACCTGAGAGCCGTTGTGAGCCACCTAGAATGTGAGACTGAACCTATCTGCAGGTAAGCAAGTCTATCAGGCATGACCCCAGTTTTGATGGCACTGCAAATCATGTAACCATAGTACTGGTCAGTACTCAGGTCGTCAATGACAGTATGTGCAAGCTCAACGAGTGGAGGGCCAACTGTGATTTTTTTCAAAGCTCGGATTTATTTCTAACTCAGTGGCAGAGTCCAGCATCTTGCCAAGAGGACCAGACCATCTGTTGTTTGAAAGAGTCTTGCCATCCAGCTCCTGGATCAGATGTCTGAGTGGCAACTCGTTGGTGTGGAGGTCACAAACAATCCAGACCAGCTTCCTCCCAATCTTCCGCTCTATCCACTGTATGACCCCCCCTTGCCACCCTGTGTTCGTGTTGGTGCTGTCCCCTCCAATGGCCTGCAGGGTCTGGTCTACGTTCCTCTCTCTGAGCCAGTTCACATGTTATCTGCCACTATCTCAGCTGCTTTCCTGATGTCATCTTTCTCTGTAGTGAAATGCCACAAATACTTCCCTCCTGGTTCACTGGAGCAGGAGTAGTGTTCCTCCTTCACCATGGCAGGGAACAACTTGTCAGAATCTCCAACTTTCATGAACACTTTAGTGTCATCCCTTCTCCCATCAAAGAACAAACAATTGATTCCATTTTCTCTTATCCCTTTATCAAACTCCTCTTCTAGGTTACTGACAAGTTTCTCCTGAGCTCTCCTTACTTTGTTATGATCTATCACCAGGTGAACATCATCAGGTGTTATCAAACCACCGTCAATCCAGGCAGCTGTTGCTATCTCTGCAGTTTCTCTGAGACCAGTGTGGTGTCGCATGCTGGCCAGAGCTATGCTCGGGATATCTTTCCTATTTCGAATCTTATGCCTGGAAGGTTTGGGATCATTATTTTCTGGGTTAGGGACAAAGTCACCATTCTCCTGGTCAGCACTCGGATCAGCCATGGGGAAGTCATTAAACTCTGAATCAGCTTGACTCCAATCATCGGCCTTTTTTACCTAACCCTGGGCCTTCTCAAGTCTCTTTTCCTCGGCAACTCTTCTCCTCTTCTGTCTCTGTGGCTGCCTCCTGTCTCTTGGACTCCGGAATATCTTGGCTAGAAATCATGAGAGCCCCTATACTGCCAGTCTTCTCTCTCTGTGCTTTGACAAATGCCAATTCGATCACAGGAATCTTCAGTTCACGCTTGCAAATACAGGAGATGTGGGCCTCGGATTTACAGTCACGATCGCATCCAAACTCAGGACAGAGAACAATTGGGCACTTGCAAGTAATTATGTCAAATAACTGGTCCAGTTGCTTGGCAAAGCTGTCCTTAACTACAAGTTTTCCTCTCCCAAGAGAGATATCTCTTGCCTTTTCCCAACTGGCTAGCAGTCTCTCACTAATCTTCTTCTGACTTGTTATGACTGGAGGCTTGAACTGAGCGTTAGCCAGAGTGTACTGTGCCAAGACAGCTTTGGTCATATCACTGGCACTGTCTTTGTTTGTGTAAGTTCTTTGGTTCTTTTCACTGATTTGCCTGATTAAAACACCGATCTCAAAGCATCTCTCAATGTAGGCAACCTGACTTCAGGAGCTCTTCCCAGACCCAAGATAGTGACTGAGATGGCTGGATTTTTGGTTCCTCGTCCTGACACAAGCAGCCATCGCCATTATCAACTTATAAATGCATCAGAATCTGAAACAGAAAAAATATTGTTAGTTGGGTTGTTAAAGAATGAAGTCAGAAAGCAATGTTCACTATTTAATTGTAATGCACTAATGCAGCTGTACGTTAGATTTTCGATAAATTTCACGCTAAAATTTACCTAGCAAAAGGTTGCAAAATATTGAAACTGAAATTATTTTCTGTTTATATACACTAAAATCTACCAAAAAAGTGATGGGCCATTAGTTTTAGCTGATCTTCCCTCCTATGACACACCCTAATGCTAGAGTCCTTGGAGCTGGTGAGCCTACACATGTTAAAGGGGGTAGATTTGATTATGCAATACTTTTTAATATGTTAGATGTGCATGCAAATTTGGATATTGTGGATACGCTCTTGAGTGATCACTTTGCAATTAAAATGAAGCTTCATTTGAGCAAAAATCTTCATGTTAACAATAGAAAAAGATATACAATAACAGTAGGCCAACATAGTGAATTTGTAGCAAAAGTCGGCGAGTGGTATAAAGAGTACAAAAAGCTTGGAATTAAAGATGAAAACATATTTTATGATGATTTGTTAGGGGTGAGTGATTCCATTTTGAATAAGCCAAGGAAACAGTATGGAAATACCACAAAACCTAAGCCTAGGTATTAAAATAAGATTGTAAAGGGGTGGAATAAGTTACTGAGGTAATGTCATAGTAAGAGGAGTAAAGATCCTAGCAATGAAAAAACCCGGGAAACTCTGATTGAAGTGGCAGAGTGTACAACAGAGTTAAATCAGAAAGCCAGAAGTATGTATTGGAGTGGTTTTTTGAGAGAGATTGCTCAATCAAAATCTTTGAATCAGGTTTGGGATGATGTGAATAGGGTAAGAGGAGTCAAGAAGAAATTTAATGTTCACCCCAATCCAAAAGCCAAAGCGTATGCATCTAATTATGAGTGTCTCCCAAGTAATGTTCAGATTTGCTTGAGGAATTCAAGCTCTATGAGGCGAAGGTTGGTGAATATGCAAAGTACTGTAAGTGAAGAAACCTGTGTTCCTTTTATTAAGGATGAAATTCTAAATGCTGTAAAGAAAGGGAAGTCTAGTGCTCCTGGCAGGGATGGTCTAATTTATGATGCTATCAATTATCTTATAAGTATGGAGGACAACCCAAGTCTAGATCTCTTTAATTTGTCATATGAAAATGGAAGACTGCCAGTGAAATGGAAAATGGCACTCATTGTTCCTGTGCCTAAGGGTGATAGTGATTATAGACCCATATCCTTAACATCTTGTCTATCTAAAATGATGGAGCGAATGGTATTAAATGGATTATTGTATAAAATTGATGGTCTCTTGTCTAGTAATTTGTTTGGATTTTTAAAGGGTAAAAGCACTACAGATTGTGTGATTAAATGTCTTAGTAATGCTAATGTCAACTGTAGGCTGATTGTAGACCTTAAACGTGCCTTTGATAAGGCAAATAAGGAAGTGATCTTAGAAAGTCTTGTAAGTAAAGGTATAAAAGGGAAATTATTGATGTGGATTACAGATTACTTAACTAACAGGAAAGCGAGTGTCTGGTTTCAAGGTCATGAATCGGAAGAAAAAAGTCTAGGGTTGGGTACCCCACAAGGTGTTCTATGCCCTATGCTTTTTAATATTCTTATGGACAGAATAGCAAGTTACAAATTCCAGGGCGAGTCCCAAGTAATCATTTATGCTGATGACATTCTGATCCAATGTAAGAATGAGGAAGATATGTCTAGGGTCATTGATCAGCTGCAGTATCTTTGTCTCTCCTGGGGACTGGTCATTAATGAAAATAAAACCAAATGTCAGTCAAGGGCAGTAAATGGAAAAGAATTTTGGCTAAATGGAATAAAATTGCAAAAAGTATCCAGTTACAAATATCTGGGAATGTTTGTGGGTATAAATAATAATGTTAAGGATCAAATTACTTATGTCAAAAATATATGTACAGCGAGGCTAAAACCTCTGAAAATTTTGTTAAATAGAACAAATGGTGTTGGTATACCAGTTTTAAGATCTATGTACTTAAGTACAGTTAGGAGTATCGTTGATTAATTATTCAGCTCCAGTTCTAGCATCTTACTCAGGAAAAGACCTTAGGCCATTATAGCTTATTCAGAATGAAGCAATGAGGATTGTGCTTGGTTGTCCAAGGACAACAAGAATAGAGATTATGAGGATGGAGCTAAATTTCTCGAGCATAATACACAGAATTAGGGAGTTGACTGTCATTTCTACTCTAAGGCTAATTAGGCGTGGTGATGGGTATCTGATGTCTGCTGTTGATAAATTTACTAATGCAATTACTAGTAGTTTTAAAATGAATACTTATACTAAAAAACTTTGTCAGATGTTATGTGAATATAATATTGTAGATTTGTGTACCTTTGTAATGTCCCTTTGTTTAGCCCTGACTTCCACTTATACACCTCTATCAGGTCGCCCCTCGCTCTACGTCTCTCGAAGGAGTGCAAATTAAGATGCTTTAACCTGTCTCTATACTCAAGGTTCCTAATGCCCGGGATTAGTCTTGTCATTGGGCATTAAGACTAGTTTTGGGCGGGCTAGTTAGCATGCTAACCAGCTCCTAATAAGTCACCTGGTCCGGATGAGATATTTTCCAGAGTATTAAAGGAATGTAAGGAAGAGCTTAGTATTCCCTTAGGTGTAGTACCAGAATCCTAGAGGATAGCGAATGTAATACCGATTTTCAAGAAGGGGGATAGATCACTATCCTCTAACTACCGCCCAATCAGTCTAACATCAATAGTAGGCAAATTACTGGAAGCAATCATTTCAAACTATTCGAAATCACCTGGAGAAGCACAGATTGATCAATAATTCCCAGCATGGCTTCACAAGCGGACGTTCTTGTCTAACTAATCTATTAACATTCTTTTCATCAGTTTTCGAATCGGTGGACGAGGGGCACAATTATGATGTGGTATATCTCGACTTTAGCAAAGCCTTCGACAGAGTCCCCCACGAAAGACTAATTAGAAAGGTAGAAGCTCATGGCATCAAAGGTGACATCCTTAAATGGATTAGGGCATGGTTACAGGACAGGAAACAGCGAGTGAGCATTAACGGCACTAAGTCACATTGGAGCAACGTCACAAGTGGAGTTTCCCAAGGCTCAGTACTTGGACCATTATTATTTATTATATACATAAACAACATAGATATCGGCATAGACAGCATCATAAGTAAATTTGCTGATGATACTAAAATAGGACGTGTTATTAAATCTGACGAGGACTCAGCAAAACTACAGGAAGATCTAAACAAATTTTTCGAATGGTCTGAAAAATGGCAGATGAAATTCAATGTGGACAAATGTAAAGTACTCAGTATAGGAGATGTAAACAGGGAAACCAGATACCAGATGAACAACGATGCCATAGAGAAATCCGACTGCGAGAGAGATTTAGGAGTAATGATAAGTAGGAACCTTAAGCCAAGTAAACAATGTGTTTTTGCTCGTAACAAGGCTAATAAAGTATTTGGGTTCATACAAAGGAGTGTTAGTTACAAGACTAGCGAGGTCATCCTAAAACTGTATCTTGCTCTGGTGAGACCACACCTGGATTACGCAGTTCAGTTCTGGTCACCGTATTACAGAATGGATATAGAATCCTTGGAAAGAATTCAGAGGAGAATGACAAGACTAATCCCGGGCATTAGGAACCTTGAGTATAGAGACAGGTTAAAGCATCTTAATTTGCACTCCCTCGAGAGACGTAGAGCGAGGGGCGACCTGATAGAGATGTACAAGTGGAAGGCAGGGCTAAACAAAGGGGACATTACAAAGGTACTCAAACTTTCCAACCAGGAGCAAACTCGTAACAATGGTTTTAAATTAGACAAATTTAGATTTAGGCGGCAAATAGGTAAACACTGGTTTGGAAACAGAGTGGTGGATGAATGGAGCAAGTTACCAAATATCATCATTAACTCGAATACGCTGAATAGCTTCAAACATAGGTTGGATGCTTATATGAGCAATAGGGGTTGGGTGTAAACGGGACTGCCCAGTATGGGCCAATAGGCCCGCTGCAGTTTCCTCCATTCTTATGTTCTTATGTTAAATGTTTTGAATTTGAATTTGATCTGGGTGGGTGGAGGTGGTGGGGGGTGTGTTACTGATTTCTAGTGGTTAATCATGGATGTAGGTAGAAGGACTTATTGTGAGTCAGGGATATGTGTTTACATATTCTGTAAATATATGAAAATATATATAAGTAAGGGACGAAAGGAGAACATATTGTAAAATATTGAAGTGAAGTTAACAATGTTAGAAACCAATCAAAATGCAGCTCTGACTTCTCATACTGAATAGGCGAGACGGAAAACTAACTTTGGGAGGAAGAATTGTTGGCCTTCTTTCAGAATAACAGAACTTTACTACCTGCTTCGAGCTCATTGGTATCCTATTTGTAGGAAATTTTCTCAGCTGTACTTTGACAAAATAGTGATTCCATTGAAAATTGACTGCCATGACAGAAGCTGCAAAATGAATTCCACTCGATTCATGACAGTCCAATTTCTGTTAGCTAATAGCTTAAATTCATTTGTCTGTTTATCGATTTTTTGTTGAGCCTACAACAGAGCTGGATATACCTGTAAAACCATGGTGACACACTGATTACGGTAGTCCAACGTGTCATTTATAATCTCTTGAAAGTTATCTCTGACAAACTAAGGCCTTTACATACACCGGAATATGCTGGAAGTCGGACTATGCCAGCTGTTAAGAAAGAATATATGCGTTCTAATGTGCCAACCAGTTCTAAATTTCCAAATGGACCAGAAATCCCTCTCCCCCTCAGCTACGCCACTTTGAACATCAGTCTTATGATCAAAGTTCATGTCACTAATACCTGAACGACGGAGTGTAAAAATTACTCCTGCACAACTAAATATTCGCTCACATGTAGCGCTTGATGGCAAAGGCGTGTTCAGCTCAAGAAATATTGATAAACGTTGTGGCCACTAATTAATGCTCTCTACAGAGCTGACTGATTCTTCTAAGATACGAGCCACATTCTTTTTGATCTTCCCAATCACAATTGCGTCTCTATATGTATCGCCACCATCATCATAATCATCACCACCTGTAGAGTTGTTGGAAATTTTCATTCTCACTGAGTCTATTATTTGCTCATGAATTGAGGCTTTTCATGCGAAAGTAATAAGAGATAGTCCATTCCTAAATAATTTTGCCTCTGCATTATTATGAATAGCATGGAGAATAAACAGCATTGGAGCATCAGTAAAACTAATATAAAAATGCGAAAAAGTACTTAAAAAATTACCTAGTAAATTGAGTTACTATAGAAATGCTTTTTCTTGATTACAAGTGGAAGTAGTTTTCCGGAAAAGTAATTAGTTACAAGTGTAATACTAGAAAAACTACTTAGTTACTGTAATCGATTATAAATACTTCGTTACTTGCCCGCCACTGCATATGAGTGCGTGGTGTCGGTTCAACGAGTGATTTTTTTTCACTTCCTATCAATCGCTCAGAACAAATTTAAAATTTTTGCACATGGACAAACCATTCTTATCCATTGCTCACCTACCGGTAACGCTACACGAAACACTATCGACATGTTCGTTATTGTAATCCACTTAAAATTCCCGCTTGATATCCTGGTGTGTGTGTGTTTGCGTATGTGTAATAATAATAATAATAATAATAATAATAATAATAATTAACGGTCTATTGAAAGAGCATGAGAGCCGGAAGGCTGAAAATATACAATTACATAATTGGGGAATGGGTCTCTTGATTTACAAATGATATACAAGTAACTTAAGTGATACAAATATGATATATAATAATTGGGTGTTGATAATTTTACAATGGCTAGGACTGGACTGTTCTTATAGCAATCAGGTCGTGCTCGTATGAGCTTGATGCGGTTGGGCAGGTGTGTGGCCACGTGGCCAGGACAGTAGTTTGGGGGTAATGCAGGTGTGCTCCATCCTTCAAGTTAGGTCAGGTGAAGCCGTGAGGTCAAGTCAGGTTAGGTCACATCCAGCCACACTCAGTATTACACTGATGGGTTCCATGACAAAACCCCAACGGACAAAACCCCAACGGGGTTGTCATTTATCAACACTAATCTAACTTAACCTAACCTCACCTAACCTAACCTCACCTAACCTAACCTAACCTAAACAAAACATAAAAGTGTTTTATTTTATATTTTATATATGAGACTGGGGTTTTGTCCGTTGGGGTTTTATCCGGTCACCCACTGATGTGTTTTTGTGCTTTTCCTTGGAGTGCACTATAAGAACACAGTTTGGTAGTCAATCGTTCACTGATCACTTGAATGTTTTGCTGAATAAATCCTGGTGTAGTAACTTGCATTCCCTAGAAAGCTTAACTTGCATTCCTTAGAAAGACGAAGAGTGCGGGGAGATATGATAGAAATATTTAAGTGGGTGAAAGAAATCAATAAAGGGGATATAGATAAAGTTCTTATATTATCCGAGCAGGATAGGACTCGGAGCAACGGATTCAAGTTGGATAAGTTTAGGTTTAGGTGGGAGATAGGAAGAAACTGGTTCACAAATAGTGTGGTGGACGAGTGGAATAAGCTTAGCAACTTTGTAGTAAGTGCGGGAACCCTGGAAAGTTTCAAAAGGAGGCTAGATAGATTCATGGATGATAGAGAGTGGTAGTAACTCTCGACAGGAGCTGCCATGCACAGGCCAACCGGCCTATTGCAGACTCCTTATTTTCTTATGTTCTTATGTTCTTATGTAGGGCGTTGGGATATAGCAGGGAGAGGGGGGGGGCAAACAGACTCGGCCTGGCTGCTCAAACTGGGAGCGCCTACAGGGCACGTCTTGTCTCGCTGGTGGTTGTGTGTGTGTGTGTGTGTGTGTTTGTGTGCGCACAAGGTGGTTTAATGTGTCTAGTGTGAGAGCACTATGTTAGTGTTAAGGTGCAAGTACTGCTTGCTTCTTCTCGCTTCCAGCTACTACCGCTGACTAGCCCTCGTGGCGAACAGGGAGGCAACTTGAATAAGTCCTCCCCTGCCAGTAAACAGCCTCTTCACCATCAAGACGTAGAGTGAGGGGCGACATGATCTAGGTATATAAATGGAAGTCAGTGCTAAACAAAGGGGACATTACAAAGGTACTCAAACTATCCAACGAGGAGCGAACCAGTAACAATGGTTTTAAGTTAGACAAATTTAGATTTAGGGGCAAAATATGTAAACTTTGGTTTGGAAATAGTGTGGTGGACGACTGGAACAAGTTACCAAATATCATCATTTACTCGAATATGCTGGATAGCTTCAAACATAGGTTGGATGGTTATATGAGCAATAGCGGTTGGGTGTAAATGTGACAGCCCAGTATGTTCTTTTGTTCTTAAGACTCCTACTGCTGCTCCTTCTGGCAAGACACAGTAACTGGGTGCCTCGTGGGCCCAGGCCAGACTAGCATGGGATCTAGGAGCTGCAGTGGGCCCCAGAGGGACGGCATAGTCCCACTGACATGTGGACACGTCCTGGCGCCAACCAACACTGCCCCACTGCCTTGCAGCATAACCTTGGTAGGTATAAGGCTTCGGGAGTAAACCCCAAACGAAAAATCTGCAGAGAGCCTCGCATTTTGCAGACATGCTTACAGAGCCCCAACAAAGTAGAGGTGACAACCATGGGAACCCAACGACTACACCCGCAGACGAAGGCAGTGCATGATGGACAGGCTACTAAGGCGAAACCCAACAAACTGGGCTACTGGCAGTCCATTGCAACTCATCCTCTCCCCAGTCACTGCAACACTTGCACCACTGGATCAGGTAAAGGGAGAGCCAAAATGTGTGGCTGCAGCCTGCGCTCCTGCCTCACCACATAAATCAATTCACGTGAAGCCATCATCAAACTCATCATAATTCTCATTATCATCAAAACTCCTACGCCCCTTGTTACGAGTTGGGGATTTAGAATATAGTTAAAAGTCTACCCAGATCCCAGCAGGCAACAACAATAAAAAAAACAAAGGTAATGGGACTATAAAAGGGTAGACAAAGGATGCGAGTTTTTGTTGTGTATAATAAAGTACCATAAATTCCTTAACAAAATATTCAGCTTTCTATAATTTACCCTTAACCATACTTAACCTAAACATTAACAGTATATACATATTTATACAACATACAATAATTTGAAGCAAGGTGGAGGCGGGGAGGCAATATTAGATTACAAATACTTAAGTGCGGAGCTGAGATGGTTGACGAGTAAGGCTGAGTATTGTAGAAGACGGTAGGTAGTCACTGTGCCGTAGGTTTCCAGGATAGGTGATCCTGTGGTCACTTCCCAGAGTGAACTGAACTCTCCTCGAACTGGATCTGACGAAGAAGACTTGGAGGAGGTGACGCAACAACCAGGATATGGAGAAGGGAAACCCCGGAGTGGTAACTAAGAGTAGTCATACTCGGGTTTCGTCCCTAGATGGCGTTGCTCGTGGTGCTGGGTAGGTAGATCAGGACAATAGATGGCGTGGTTCGTAGTGCTGGGTAGGTAGATCATGACAATTGGTGGTGTGGTTCGTAACACCCCAAAGGTCCTATGGCGACGGACGAATGGCGATGGGGCCAGGCAGAGATGACTGCTGGCAGTCTCTAGTCACAACTCTGCACATGGGCGGCAGAGATAAGATGGACATTTATGAACTGGGATCTAGGCAGCAGTGCAACCAGATCCCGTCTGTGAGATTGAGCAGCCCTTTCGAGGACTCACTCTGCTCACACCACATGGGGAGGGGGCTAGAAAAGGTACTGTAAAGTTAACCTGTTCAAAGAACAAACATGACTGGGCAACCGCACCCAGTAAGGTCATCCTTCTGTGGTCGAAAACACAATCCTAATCACAGATTAAAAGAAAAACAAACTATACAAAATCTTATGGTCGCTACATGGAATGTCAGGACCAGTGTGGATACTGGCGCAATTGAGCATCCTGAAAGAAGAACCGCCCCTGTGGCAAAAGAACTGGCTAGGTATAACATCGATATTGCACCCATTAGTGAGTCCTGGTTCTCAAACGAGGGTCAGCTCACAGAACGGGAGTCTGGTTATACCTTCTTCTGGAAGGGTAAGAATGCTGCGGAGAGAAACCGTATTTATGGACTTGCATTTGCTATCCACCAATAGGCTAAATGAAATGCCTGTTGGGGTCAACGAGAGCCTCGTGGCACTCAGAGTCCCACTGAATCACTCATATCATGCCTTCTTCATCAGTGGATATGCCCCAACACTGGGTCCAGAAAAAGGATGACATCAAAGAGGTCTTCTGCACTGACCTTGACAGAGTCGTAACCTCTATCCCCAGAGAAGATAAGGTTCTGCTCCTAGGTGACTTCAATGCCAGAGTTGGCAGAGATGCTGACATCTGGCAGGGAACAATAGGGAGGAAGGGACTAGGCAAGTGAATTCCCAACTGCCTACTCCTCCTCAGCTAGTGTGCTGCACACAACCTCACTATCACCAATACCTTGTTTAGGCAGGCAGACAAATTCAAGGTTTCGTGGCTATACCCATGATCCAAACACTGGCATCTCATTGACTACATCATTGTCAGAGAAAGAGATCGCCGAGGTGCCCTCATCATCCGAGCGATGCGTGGTTCAGACCACTGCGACACTGATCATCGGCTTGTCAGAGCCAAGCTCTATCTTCACATCGCCCCAAAACGGCGAAGGCAACAAGCATCCAGAAGAGGTTTTAATACGAAGCATCTGGAGGATCCAGCGGTAGCACATGCTTTCAGAGAGCAGCTAGTACATGGGCTGGTAAACAACCTGACAACAAACAACCCAAATCCCAGTGCCGAATGGGGTATTCTCGACACTGTCATGACAAAAGCCTACAGAGAGACCCTCGGTCAGATCAAAAGAATACACCTGGACTGGTTTGATGAAAATGACGCAGGAATCAATGTACTTGTCCATGAATAAAGTACTGCTTTAACTGACTGGCAGAACAACTCTCAGTCTCGAGCCAAAGCTGATAACTTCCGCAAGAAGAAAGCGGCAGCCCAATGCGAACTTCGCAGTTTAAAAAAACCACTGGTTTAAAAATAAAGCCTGTGAAATACAAAAACTTGCAGATCAACACAAGATGCACGAATTTTTCAATTCCCCCAAAACATTTTATGGGTCAATCACTCATGGCTCAACTCCCTTCCATTTTTTGGTGCTGAAAAGAGCACTACCATTCATTGCTCAACCGAAACACCAATTCTGACTACCCAGCAGATTCCTAAGCATCCAAAGCTGACCCACCTCATCTATCCTCTGTCCCTGGATGAGGCAGCTACTGCCATCAAACAGATGAAGGATAACAAAGCCACAGGGCCTGATGGAATCCAAGCCGAGGTGGATAAAGCAGGAGGACTTCTGCTTACCAGCCGTTCTCCACTCTTTCCTGGAGAATATATAGGAAAAGAAAGAAATGCCCAATCTCTTAAAGACGCCGCCATCGTCAATATTTATAAGAACAAAGGAGACCGGTCAGACTGTGGCAACTACCGTGGGATCTCGCTGCTGTCTGTAGCTGGCAAGATTATTGCCTGAGTCCTCCTAAACAGACTTCTTCCAAAGGCGATTTTTTTTTTATTATTAATATTATTTTTTTTATTGGGTAATAGCCCACCCAAGCACAGGTTGTCGAACCACAAAGGGGCCTAGGGGAAGAGAAAATAATAGTAAAAATTAATGAAAAAAAAAAACGATTATATTGATCTACACCACGAAGATGCCGGAAAACCATCTTTTTGAAGTGATACAGATTGTATAAGTATGGAAACACAGAAGAAGGCAAAGCATTTCACAGTCTGGCTGTGTGAGAAAGGGAGGATGTACCAAAACGGGTTATTCTAGTGTGACCGACATCCACAGAGAAATGGTGGGCACCATGGGCAAGGCGAGTGTTACGAGCCACGGCCTTGCCTGCGGTACACAAGATGCCAAATCCACCGAACATTGCCCGTTAAAGTACCTGTAAAAGAGAAAGAGACTGAAGCAACATTGAGGCGAAGAGATAGAGAAGAAAGATTATCAACTAAAGGAGGAGAGTTAATAAGACGAAATGCTTTTCATTCCACCCTATCTAACAGTTGGACATAATAAGAGCCACCTCAGATATGAGAGCAGTACTCCAAATTAGGACGAATGAACCCCTTATATACGTGAAGCAACTGCTCAGGAGTGAAGTAGCTATGGCATCTGCACAGCATTCCCAGCTTTCGAGAGGCAGCTTTAACAATGTTGAGGACGTGTGGTTTCCATAACATATTCGAGGAAATGGTGAGGCCTAGCATATCTATTTTAGAATTTGGATTGCGTCCTAAAATGTGATTGGTGGGAGATCATTTAATTTGGAAAGTGTAATTGGTAAATAATAAGTTTTATTACTGTTGAATTTAACCAAGTTTCTACCTCCCCATTCGGAGATGCTGCACAGATCCGCATTGACAGACTCTGCCGCCTGTTGAGCTCCGCGACGAGTTCGCGAACTTAATTGTCAGTCCTCGTATATATGTTTAACTGTTGATTAACTATTCGTGTTTTTTGGTTTGAACCAACAACGATCCAAAGATATGGACCTTTACACTCGTCTCTTAAATCTCTTCTCCTCAGTTGGTGATATTCGACAGGATATTGATGTAGAATCTCTGTGTTCACTTCTATTCTCAATTTTCTTGGCTTTCTCACGACGTTGTTTATCGATTATCAGATTCTTTTCCCCTGACATACACACTGCAACAGTAGTAAAATATCCACCAAGATGTCGCTCACAACTTTCCTCTTGTCATAAAACTGGTCGCTTCGTCTAAATTTCCCGTAAAAATATTATATTCTTGGCCGTTATGAGTTTTCTTATAATTTTATAGTCTCGTATATATTCCATTCTATTATTATTTTCATTCTTATTCGCCTTGTCTATGCTCTTGTGTCCTTGGCATTATATCTTTTGTTGTTGTTTTATTGTTTATATTCCCTTACGATAAGCTACTCACTTTTATTCGTCTTATTTGTATGTACACTTGTGTCATTCAACTAACTTTTCTCTTATCAAATTCCCTTCGTTTATCTCGCATTCTACTTATTCTGACGTGAACGAAATATCTTATAAGCAAGTCAATTGATTTTGATAGACCTTCGTAAATACGATTGAATGTTCGTTGGTGAGGTGAAAAAAAAAAACAGTTTTAGAGGAAGAAGGTGAGAGGCGAAGGTCATCATAGGTCACGGTCAGTTTTAGAGTCGAGAATTGGGTTAGTATTATGATGAAGATAAAATAAGTTCTCACCTTCCCTCAGATTCCTTCCTTCCTTCCTTCCTTTCTTCCTTCCTTCCTTCCTTCCTTCCTTCCTACCCTTCCTTCCTTCCTTCCTTCCTTCCTTCCTTCCTCCCTTCCTTCCTTCCTTCTTTCCTTCACCTTTTTCGTCCTTCCTCTTTCCTTCAATGCCCCTTCTTTCTTCCTTCTAACCTAAATCCTTTCTTCTTCCCCCTTCCTTTCACCCTCCCTCCTTCATTACTTCCTCCCTTCCCATTCTTTCATTCATTCCTTTCTCCTTCAATTGTTCTTCCCCTTTAGCTTCTTTCCTGCCTCCTTTCTTCGTCCCTGTTTCTTTTCTTCCATCTCCTTCCTTTCTTCTCCTCATGTTCTCCCTGTCTTCCTTCCTCCCTTCCTTCTTTCTGTTTTCAGTACCTGAGACGAGAATCATAAAATGTTCTCCCTCATGTAAGCTTGTTTGTATCCTTCCATGTTCATCGTTTGTGTTCTTGTCTCTTCCATTCTCTCTGTATTTACTTGCTTTTCAGTGATTAAGTTATTAGCAATACGTTTATCTCTCTCTCTCTCTCTCTCTCTCTCTCTCTCTCTCTCGGAGACTCGCACATTATACCGAGGATCAGAGTAATTACTCCGTGTTCGCTGGCTCAGTCGAAACGGTGGCCAACACATTGTTGTCTGGCTGACCAGAATTCACTCCTGTATACCTGTTCCCGAGTTCCTGTTTATCGGTGAATTAGTGTTCCTGTATTACTGATGATGTGCGTTTCTGAGTTACTGTTTACTTGTATATTACTGCTCCTGTTTGTGTGTGTACCTGAGTTCCTGTTCCCTGTGTATTCTGTTTATATGTGTTCCTGAGTTACTGTTTACCTGTACATATACAGTATTATTGTTCCTGTGTTAGTGTTTATGTGTGTACCTGACTTCTTGTTTACTTGTTTGTCTGTGTTCCCGAGTCTCCATTAACTTCACCAAATCAGCAAATTAGGTATGCTTTGATGTATTACGTTAAGATTAGACACCCCAGCGTATTTCACCTAAAAATTAACCACCCTAGCATTACCGAGAGTGGGCATGTTTCGGTAGTTTATGTTAGTTTAAGCTAGGTTAGGTAATGTTAGGTTAGGTTTGGGGATTCTAGGACTTACTGGTCGACCTCTCACAGTAGATTCCTGAACAAATGTTCCAATGAGTTCATCCAAAATAAGTGAACTCCTCAAACTGAGCATCAAAGATTATAAACTTCAATCGAATGAAAAAAGAAGATATGTGCTAACATTTTATAGCCACGAGTAACTCTTTATCACCTATGATAATTAAACACTATGAATAATTTTTGGAGTGATATTCTACTAATTACTTCCAGAAAGGTGTATATAAAGGTTATATTTGTGTTGTTTATCGATGAATATGGTCGTTTTAATACAGTATGCATCGTAGAACATCAAATGTGTGTTCAGTAATAATCCCCTTTCATTCATCTCACTCAAAAAAGAGTTAAACAATGTGTATTATTAGCTACGTATGTCTGAGTCCTACACTTATGTTATCCTGAGTTTATGTATGATCAAATAAGTGAAATTTATGCTGAAGGATAGACCCTCATTGTTAAATCTCTTAATTTAAATTAACTTAACCATACCTAACTTATCTTAACTTGATCTAACTTAAAATATCATAACATACCCTAACATAGCATAACTCAACGTAAATTAAACTAACATAAGTAGACATAACTTAACGTAATACAGTATAACATAACATAATATAACCAAACCTAACCTAGTTTGCCCTAACCCAACCTAACCTAACTTAACCTAATCTATCACAGCCTAACTTTATCATACTAACCTAACCTAACCTAAATTAACCTAACCTAGCCTGACTTTATCATACTAACCTAACATAACATAACCTAACATAACATAAAATAACATAACATAACATAACATAGCAATATAACATAATCTACAGAGTAACAGTTAAAATCACTAAGCCAACAATAAGTTATCATATGATAGAAATTATTTTTAAACTCGATGTCTTGATATTAGGAATGTCGAAATGGCTTTCAAGAGTTTAATACAGTTAGGAAGCTATTTATTAAGACTTCCTGTGTTAATTCATGAAGACACGTGCACAAGATAATGTGTAAGTAATGCAACATTATTTACATTATACAAATAGGAAGGACTTGTTTGTTAGGTTGAAATCAATTTGTCTTAATTTACTATTTTTGAATGACGAGAGTATATACTGACATGTATAGAATACAAATTTAAAGACCTTAGTTGTTGAAGCGCAGCAATACTTTACTGTATATCATCAATATCAACGCTTAAAAACCTTGGTTGTTGAATTGCAGCAACATATTACAACATGAATATCAGCACCTTAGATTTTGAAATGCAGTAATTAATTATAACATCAACCTCAGCGCTTAAAGACCTTAGGTATTGAAGCACAGTAATATATTATTGAGTAAATTGAACAAACCACAGAGGAGACTAAGAAGTGTTTACCTCAAGAACCTGCCACCTAAGAGTTCTAGAACTTAACTACAATAATCTGTGTTTTAAGGCACGCTATAACAAGCGCTTAAGTGTTGAAGCGTAGTAATACATTAATAAATAAAAATCAGTGCTTAAAAACATTAGTTAACCCTTTCACAGCGGGAGGTTACCCTAAGCGGAATAAAATCGTCTAGCGGTAGTCAGAATAAAATGGCAAGTGCGTGAAACGCGGCGAAGGGGTTAATGAAATGCAGTAATACATTATAATAACAATATACAATGTAACAAAACATGAACATTGTATCCGTTCCGAAAAAGAATCTAATGATTGGTTCATATGAAACAATAATGCATGGTAGGAATATTACTGAGTTAAATATTATTAACAATAGTGTTGATGATAATATTAACCTTATTCTTGGTTGTTGACTTAGATCATTTTATCCTCACAGCTAAGTTTACTTTGTGTAATATGGATAAGATTATAATTATAATGTACTGTATATTGTGGTAGGTAACACTTATTCCATGCTCTAATTGTAGGATTATAAGTTCTTGTCTTTTTGTCCCTGGTGTTGTTTCTCGGTTGTAGTTGATGTACTTTCATTTTCACCTTTTTGTGTATATAGTGTAAATATGTTCAATGTTTTAAATATTACAGCAACATAATGTGTTGTCTAATGGTAGATCTTGCTGCCATATGGCACCACAGAAATTGTGACCAAGTCCCAGGTTGCTGATCTGACTCTGCCTCATTTACATACAATTGCATGGTCTCAATTGTTTCTATTACTTTGACAACACAACATTCATATATTGTTTCTCACTCTTGATCTTTTTCTTTGTCATTGTTGTATGTCTTTAATATTATTTTGATTATTATTATTATTATTATTATTATTATTATTATTATTATTATTATTATTATTATTATTAGTATTATTATTATTATAATTATTATTATTATTATTATTATTATTATTATTATTATTATTATTATTATTATTATTATTATTATTATTATTATTATTATTATTATTATTATTATTATTATTATTATCATTATTATTATTATTAATTTTTCGCCCCCCATGCCCCGATGTGGGTCAGTGACCTGTGCCCGGGTTGGCTAATCCCAGCATAAAAAAAAATATATATACTGTATATAGTGTATTAGGAATATTCACATTCCCCTTTTATCTTCCCTTGTGTTTTTGTGTTGTGGAACATTATAATAATCCCTCGAGAAGTATGTCCCATAAGTATCTTGTCTATCTTACACCATAATCCTGCCTAATAGTGTGTCACCAGCGAGAAATAGTTATTTGTATGTAATAATGTGTCCCGCCAACTTCTACACCTCACTCTGGGTGCCTCAGAAATATATTTATACATTATTAATTTTCATGAAGATCTCGCGAATGCTTGTATTACAACAGCAACATTGTCTTCAATTGTGGGAGATATACATCTACAAGTGAAAACAATGTTGTTGTGGTTAAACAGACCTTGATTAAAATTTGTGGGCCCCAGGACAACCACCGTGTCGCGACTCTTGCCGCGACACATATATATATATATATATATATATATATATATATATATATATATATATATATATATATATATATATATATATATATATATATATATATATATATATATATATATATATATATATATATATATATATATATATATATATATATATATATATATATATATATATATATATATATATATATATATATATATATATATATATATATCAAGTAGATCCACAATGGAAACGTGGATAAGATAAATCTTGATAAAGTCACACAGGCAAAAAGGGAAACAATGGAGCGAGCAGCTTAGCTTTCATCTTTATTCAAGACATCTTCAGAGGCAACTGATTTACAGCCAGTCAGTCAGAACACCGAGATAAGAGAGCCGTGGCTGTGAGGAGAACAAGAAGATGAAGGGCAAGGTAAAGTTAAGAAGTGGGAAGTACAGGGAAGAATGATAGCAGGTGGGCTTTCCAAGTTGCCGAGGCTAGTTTGTAGCTTAACCAGTGACAGGCGTCCCTCAGTCCACCAGGGGCAAGGGAGGGTAGATAAGCTAATCTAAACTAGTGTAAAGTGTGATCCCAGGAAAATGTGCTGTTTTAGGGTTTGTTGGAGGGTCCCTTCAGGTTCTTGTGTTACTGAAAGGATGTTCCTCATCTTTTGTGATTGGGGGAGCCCACCAGATTCTTGTGTGAACTGGCAGGATAGTCCCCATCTTTACGGTTATATAAGTGGTGTTATTCTTTCACGTATAAAAGTTCCGGGCTGGTTGTGTTAATGTTGATTCTTCTTAGATACCAGCTGAATTGAAATGAATTGAATTGAAACAGTTTATTTAGCCAGAAGAACACAGATACAGAGTGGATATTAATAACAACATTAACATGGCTGAGCCAGTTGAGAACCTGAGCTCTCCTGTAGGCACCTGATTTATACTATAGATTCATCTCAAGGAAGTTTATGTAACATTTAGTAACATCTGGAATAGTACAATAGCATGTGGTAATAAGAATATCTCATAATGTTACCATGGTTATCACTTCAATATTTATTTATTTTATTTATTTATTATTATTATTTTTATTATAACTATATACATAAATTACAGTGGAATAGAAAAACATAAATATAATGGGGAAGCAGTACAACATGTCTTGTACAGTATTATGGTTGAACAGGACGACAGAGCTGTCAGGATTATGTCTAGTCGGCAAATATATTTATTGCAATGGTACTTTCTTATCTATTTACATGATAATTTCCGATGAAACGGTTTTGATGGTACAATAAAAGCAGGTACTGTATATATATATATATATATATATATATATATATATATATATATATATATATATATATATATATATATATATATATATATATATATATATATATATATATATATATATATATATATATATATATATATATATATATATATATATATATATATATATATATATATATATATATATACATATATATATATATATATATATATATATATATGTGTATCCAGAAATTTCAGA
>NW_024749779.1:11100048-11165544 GCF_018991925.1 Homarus americanus | reverse complement strand
TAGTTCTCTCTGCTGGCTCACGTTTGCAATAATGACCCAAACGTTCTCTATAGGTGGAGATTCGGGGTACTTAGTTCTAACTGCAGGAGCGAACATAAACACCTACACCTGTAGAGTTTTGTAGGTTCTTATTAACGGAAATATACAGGAGTGCGCTTACAAGCGCAGGTAGTCTCTACACTCCTATATGGGTCAACTGACCTCTCTCTGACCTCTCAGGCGACATGTGGTAAGTGGTACATTAGCAGCTTCCAGATGTCGCCAGGCACATTTATCTAAGCGTGTGGTGACATTAAACAGGGGCATTGCCACACGCTACTGACTAGAGAAGTAATGTATATATATAGAGTACATCCATGGTATACATACAACATACATAATACACATACAATAGGGTTCATGTCACAACCCTTACTTGGCTAGTCTAAAACTTGAAAATTTCTTTGTTCTGCAAACCACCGCGTTACAATCCGTGCAGTATGGATAGGACACCTATTGTGCATGGAAATTGTGTTTTCAGGAAATGGGAAAGCATATGCACGCACCGAGGGAAGTATAACTTCTTCGAGTATTTCTAAATACTATTCAGCTGTGAATCTTCCTTCTATGTCAGTCAGCTCTCCAACTCCGTGCAAATATATCCATCCCAAACATAACAAGTCATATGGCCACTCCTTGCTTCCTCTTAAATATGCTGTCTAGCATATCGGGTGTTGTTCCTCCTCCAGTAATGCATCCTTCCGTGAGAGGTAGATGAGAAAGTTTTTCGTCAGTGACTATTACTCTTCCCCAAAAATCTAGGCCTTCTTCAGCATACCGTCGAGCAAACTGCAACCTGCCCTCGCGATGTCGCTCATTTAACTTTTCTTCTGTGGCGGGAGTTCTACGGTGAATGCCTTCTTAGTGAAGTGGTCGCCTGATTGTTAAAGGGGAAATATTTAATTGGAGACCCTCTCTTATTGAAACTGAAGTCTTCAAAAGGTTGGCCTCAGCGAAATTCCGGATGGCTTCAAGTTGTTCAGGTGTTGTTCTGCGCGGCATTCCCGTCCTGTGTGGTCTTTTAAACTTCCTTTCTCTCCCCATCGCTAAATTCAATATTATACAGTTGCCCGAGAAATACCCAATTCTCGGACAATTTCAGTGGGTGAAAACCCAACCTCCTTCCTGCCGATTATTCTTTCACGTTCAGTGATTTTATGCGTGTAGTATTTCATGTTGGTAGGAGACTTCTACAAATGAGAGAGTGGAAGGGTAGTCAGCACTGACAACACCTTTGTCTCCCTCACCTTCCCCCCAATAACGTCAGCGTTATATTTGTGTTTTATTAGGCATTTAAAAAAATGAATAATTAAATAAATAATTCAGAAAGAAATTTATAAGACATCACACACATTTTTTATAATATAGAATATTTTTTTTTAAAGACACCAGACTAAAGGTGAGGTAATCTACACAAGTCAGAAACAAGGATTTAGGGGGGGGGGGATAGTCACCCAACGAAAGAAATACCATTTGCTGTTTACAATAGTCAGAGTCTTAAAATGACAATGTTATTGCTAGATAAAGGCTTGTAAAAAAATGGGAATATGCTTCCTCACGAATTCACACCATCAGGCGAATAGTTCGCAAGATAAATTACCATCACCTTCAATTAAATAACGTCATTATAAAGCACATACGCAGGCTGACACACACACACACACACACACTTACTACAGGTAGCAGTGAACCGATGATTCTACTTAATCCCACAGCGAATTAAAACAGCAGTTTGCGTTGCATGAAATCGGCGCCTTTAGAAAGAAATCTGTTTAGCAACGGTTACATACGACTAGATTAATTACCCGAAAGGGATTAAACGTTCGAAGATATTATTAGTGTAAATTAATGATAAACATGCAACCTCATAAGCAACCTGCACACAACTGTGCCCCACGCATGATGTTCTTTAACACACTTACCGATTTTTACTTATGTTTAATTATTATCTAAACATGAATTCATATAGGTTGGCCCATTGCTCTATCCATTTTAAAATCAAATAAACACTATATATCAACAGAAAAGTATAATATAATACAAAACAACAAAGCCTAACCATTAATTAAGCAACGGGGAACTAAGTAACCGATCACCGATCACTTTTACATTTATTCATAATTTTTATTACGTACTACAGTAAACAAACGGCCTTAAGTTGCCAGCTGTATCCACCAGTGTTCGAAGAATCTTGAACGAGACTGTACATGGAAAGACACGGCAGTAACAGGTGGCTATATACGACGCAGACAGCACTACAGATAAAATTAAGAGACGCATGTAAGGAAGCAAACAATAAAAAATGGAATTATATTATAATGGCGGCTGACAAGATAAAGGCACAAAAATATTTTGGACTTCCATAAACAAGATGATGGGGCATAACAAGCAAAAACACTATACATTAAAGACCATAATGGAACAAAACTGTACGAGAAAAATGAACAAGAGTCAGCATTCAAAAGGGAATGGGTAAAAGTTTTTAAAATATCGGATGAGGAAAATGTAGATTTTGATAGTGAACACGAAGAAAGGACAGAAGATGAACTGGGAAGACACATACACTGAATCACCCTAAAGCAATATATAGACAATAATTTATTACCTAATAATCAAATAATAAGTATGGGAGAAATGATGCACTGTCTGAGGAAGTTTAAAGAAAAGGCCCCCGGTTTCACGGGTATTACACGAAATATGATCATAAATCTACCGGAAAACATCTTAAAAACATTATTGAACATCTATAACGCATGCTTAATGACGGGTTACTTTCCAGACAAACTAAAATATGCTAAAATTATATTTATTCCCAAGGAGGGTAAGGACAATAAGGAAATATTAGAAATTACCGGGAAACTACTAAAAAAAAAATTCAAGACTTATAACCTTTTTAACACAACAGGGGAAAACAAAAGATAGACAACAACATGGATTTATGCCCAATAGAAATACCCTAACTGCAATAGCTACAATAACGGAAATAATGGCAATAGAAAAAAGCAAGGGGAACCAGATCAATATAATTTTAAGGGACGTTTCTAAGGCTTTTGATAAAGTTTGTAATTTGGGCTTAAAATATAAAATATTAAAATTGGGACTTAACGAATACTTGCTAAGAATATTGTGTGACTATTTACAGTAGATAATAGGCAGGGCCGGCGCTACCTACTAGGCGAACTAGGCGATCGCCTAGGGCGCCAACATCTGGGGGCGCCACAAATTCAGGGCAAACTTGGATAAAATTAAAAATGAAGGGAAAACTGTGGTGGACACTGTGGTGGAGCCGTGGAGGGTCGGAGCAGGATGTTAGAAGGGTGGGGGGGGGGAGGGAGGCGAGGGTAGGTAGACGGTAGCCGACTGTGTTTTCTTTTTTAATATTATTCGTTAACCCCCCGGAGGAACTAACCCGGGTCCTGTCCTTTAGCGGCCAGGAGAACTGTCGAGCAGTGACCTGAAGGCTGACATCTGAGGAACCCTTCTCCCAACCCCACCATCCCCTCCCCTCCCTTACTGCCAGGGCGGCTGAGCCGCCCCTTCCCTGCCTTTGTCGGGATGAGGCAAGGTTACCTGACCTCTGAAGTTTGACCTCGCATAACATAATCCCACTGAGACTGGCCAGCGGCCAGAGCCGCCAGCCGCCAGGCAAATAGTAACCTGGAACAACTTGATTAGTTGGAGATCAAGATTCAAGCTGTCCAGACTACTCACAGACACCAGTGACCAGGCCACTTCAGTCCGAGTCAGTCATCTCCAAAAGTGTGGTGCAGTGGCAACAACTTCAACAGCTGGCTATCCTGCTAAACAGTAAGTTGAAACTTGAAACTGTCTTATTATTTTTATAGTATGTAGTTATTTGATTTATCTTGTACTCTGTCTATAATGCTGTACACAGGGATATACCTTAGCGAGTCTTTGTTTCAATCTTAGTGCTTCTCGTCATTTCGTCAAGTTTTATCATACGTGTGTTACGATGTGTACTAGTGGACGTATGTACTGCGTGAGTGTGTACTAGTGATTGTATTTTTTTCAACAATAATTTGATATATGTTTTGTAGAATATATTTGGTTATGTATCCATTACAGTAAAAGCTAATCTCCAGTTTCACGATTGTCAACATTACAAATAATTGTCCACTAAATTTTTATTACAATAAAAGACTTATTTATATACTTATTTGTTTGTCATATAATATCGTCTACAATAAGCTCCTATATAATGTAATTTCAACAAATACACTAAATAAAATTTACCTAATAAATTAATATGTTTTATATAGGTAGTAATGGCGTACAATAGGAGCTCAAAACCAAATACCAAGAAACAAACCAAATGTATTAAAAAAAATTTTACATCATTAAATATAAAATGGGTGAACGCTTATTGTACACGACGTAAATGTAAATAATTTTTTAATGTGGCTTGGTCAGAGTTGCAATTATTTTTATTCATAACTGTTACATCTCTCCATTAAGCTTTTTCTATTTATACTTAAGATGTCAATTTAATATATTGTCCGACCAATGACTGGTCACAACTCACAAGTATCTTATTTTGCACTACATGTATATAATAATGATGTAATAATAGTAGGTTATAACTCGCAGGAGGCTGGAGCGAGCTAAATGCTTATATGTTATTATTTTGTAAAGATTACCCTAAAATAAAAAAAATAACTAAAAATTGTTTCATTGACATTTACGTCAAGGATTTATTGACTTAATGTAATAACAATAATTGGTTATTTGCATGGATGAAGTAATAAAGCCACAAGATGAAAATTATGTTATCAGTGGTGTTTGGAGAGTTAGAAACAATGTAGTAATGGGTTACTGTACCTACATTAGCTTATCAAAACTTTCAAGGGGGCGCACATCTAAAGGCTTGCCTAGGGCGCCAAATCATCTTGCACGGGCCCTGATAATAGGAGAGCACAAATTCAAATTTGAAACTTTATAGGAACTATGTTTAATCTCGAGAGTGGAGTACCTCGAGGAGGATGCCTTTCTCCAACATTATATTCAATTATACCTCAGACACACCTCAACCAACCCCCTTTAGTGAATACGTCATGTTTGCTGATGATATTACTCAAATAGTATGATACCCAGGAAAATCAACCCAATTTATGGCACACTATACGGCAACAGCGATATAAAACAAAAATGACTTTGAGAACAAATGGAAAATCAGGACAAATAAGAACAATTCAAGATAATACCAATAGCCAAGATCAAAACAAGTCCAGTAATAGTCGATCAGGAACTATACCCATACGACAGAATGCTTGGATTAAACTATCAAAAAGAGGATATATAAAGTACATTAAAGATAAAGAACGACAGCCAAGAAGACTATATATAAAGTACATTAAAGATAAAGAACGACAGCCAAGAAGACTATAAAAAATAAAACGATTTAAGAACCTTAGCATAAATTGAAGGTTCCAAGTGTTCCCTGAAGAAGGCAGTGATGGGTAGGGAAACACCGGGTAACACTGAAGTCCATTTATTAACGGATAGGAGAAATACAAATGGTGACTTGTGTGTGCCATGCACGGCCCACAGAGTCAGACTGAGACTGCCTTTCCATATGACAGCCTCGGGGCAATGTTGCCACATAACACGTGCAGTGTTGTCACGTAATTATATACATAGGTGCTACTAGGCACAGTAGCATATTTACAAGGTTGCTACTCGGCACAGTAGCTTAGATACATAACCTACATCTCCCTCCTTCCCCCCTCACGCTCATAGTCTTTGTCTTGAGCGGACTTCTTAGTCCTAAGTCGCTCCGAGCGTCGAGGTGCACTGTAGCACGGATCCTCGTGAGGTGTAGGGGACTCGTCCTCGGTCAGGGGGCCAGCAGCAGGGGGTGGGACTGGCCGGAGGAACGGCGGTTCCTCCACCAGACACGGCCGCTCGGCATCCTGACCTTGTAGTCCCCAACCGGCCGACGCCCATCACTATGCCCACCTTGTCCCAACGTGTCGTCGTCGGGTCCTGGACACGGAAAAGGGCACCAATCTCCAGCGGCTGATGAGGGCGGGCACGGTCGTCATACCGAGCCTTGGCGTCCTGGGCACGTGTAGCGGCGCGGCGGTCGCAGCTCTCGGCTCTGGTCTGCCACTCCTTCGCAAAGGCCTTGGCATGTGCAGGAACGCAAGAGCGGAGAGGGTGACCATACAGGATCTGGGCAGGGGAGCGCCCTGTGTGGGTGGGAGTATTACGTAACTCCAGGAGTCCTTTGTCAAACGCCTCATAGTCTGTGTTGCCTGAAGGGGCCACCTTGAGGATGAGGTGCTTGACAGTCTTGACCGCAGCCTCAGCATGGCCATTTGACTGTGGGTAGTGGGGTGTTGACACGATGTGGCGACTCCCCAACGCTCCAGGAATCCTGTGAAGTCCCGGCTGGTGAACTGTGGCCCACCGACCGTCCGCAGACGTAAGGGGACGCCCAGGTCCCGAAAGAGGTGCCGGAAGTGGCGAATGGTGGCCGCGGACGTCGTGTCCGAGCCACAGATTACCACCACAAGCCAGCCAGAGAATCGGTCGGCGACAACTAGGAAATGTTTCCCAGCTGTGCTGAAGAAATCAGCCGACACGGACTCGAAGGGCCTGGTGGGTTCGTCGTCGCACAAGAGGGGCTCCTGCTGTTGACTGGGCTGCATGATCTGGCACGGACCGTATTGACGATATCTGCGTCAATGCCGGGCCAGTACACAGCCTGCCTTGAGCGGCGCTTGGTGGCCTCTGCTCCACGATGGCTGTCGTGTAAGCTGGCCAGAACGCGATGACGGAGAGCTGCAGGGACGACCACACGGGCACCGTACAGGACGAGGTCCCCATCTGCGTAGAGGTCCTCACGTATCTTCCAATACGGGCGTAGGGCGTTGTGGAGGTCAAAACGGTCGCGAGGGAACCCAGTCCTCACACTCTCCAAGAGCTGAGTGTAGGAGGGGTCGTCGCGTGCCGCGGTCCGTAGTTCCTCAAGGGCCAGATCGCTGTCGGGTGGCGACACTGAGGCCTGGGTGCTGGCGAGGGACTGTACGGCCTGCAAGGTGACGATGTTGCTGACGGAGAAACCGGCCTCGGTGCTGAGCATCTCGTCTTCAGGTGTAGGGCGGCTGACTGGGGAGCGGGAGAGGGCATCCGGGATGCACAACTCCTTACCTGCGCGCCAAGCCGCGGTGAAGACGAAGGCCAAAATCTTCTCCTTCAGGCGCTGGAGGCGGGGATTCTCGATGGCGTCCAGCGAATAGTGATTAAGAATGGGGACCAAGGGCCTGTGGTCTGTGATGAGGTCGAAGTGCTGTAGGCCAATCAAGTAAAACTTGCACTTCGATAAGGCCCATACCACTGCCAGCAGCTCCAGCTCGATGGTAGCGTAGCGAGACTCAGCATCGGTGAGGAAGCGAGAGCCACACTGTACGAGCCGGTACTTTCCTCCACCGTGATCCTGGAGAAGGGCGTAACCAACCCCGTACAGGCGCGAGGCGTCTGTCTGGAGGACGGTGGGGAGCGCTGGGTCGAAAGTAGCGAGGATAGGTGGACTTGACAGGGCCTCCTTCACCTTATGAAAGGCGAGGTCGTGGTCAGGGGTCCACGTGAAAGTCCTCTTGGGGCTCATCAGGTGGCGGAGAGGCCCGGCAGCGGCGGAGACGTCAGGAGAAAATTCTGCCAGCTGGTTCACCAGGCCCATGAAAGACCTGAGATCCGTAAGGTTGGCAGGTTTTGCAAAGTCCGCTATGGCACGAACTTTCTCCGGGTCCGCAGCAATGCCATCCCTTGAGAGTCAGTAGCCGCAGAAAGACAACGCAGGTGCGGCCAAGATGAACTTTTCGGTATTCAGAGTGATGCCGTGCATCCTACACCTGGTCAGTACCTTGTCAATGCGGCGAAGATGCGTCAGGTAGTCCTCATCATAGAGGAGGACGTCATCCACTACCTTCACGCAGTTGGTCACTCCTTGAAGTGCCATGTCACCACGGAGACAGAAGGCGTCCCCCGTAGCAGCGAATCCCATAGGGCCACGGCAGAAGCGGAAGCGTCCGTAAGGCGTGATGAAAGTGGTCAGTGGCTGATCCTCCTTCTTCAGTAGGATCTGCCAGTAACCACAGAGGGAGTCCATTGTCGAGAAGTGCCGTACCTTCGGGTCCACACTCCGTATAGCTGCAAAAGGTGTGGGTGAAGGGTAGGCGGGACGGGACACCTCACTGTTAAGCTTAGACAAATCGGTAGTAATCCGCACTCCACCGTTAGGCTTAGCCACAGCGACTAGAGGGTGGCACCAAGGGGACGGGTCGTCACCAAAGGGTACGATGACACCCTGGGCCACCATGGAATCCAGTTCCTTCTTGACTGAATCCCTGAAGGCGAGAGGGATCAACCGGGGAGTGTGTATGGCAAACGGCTGTGCATCTTCCCGCAGGTGTATCCTCATAGGCTGACCTGCCATAGCCTTCAGTGGCGCGGTCCGTAGGGCCTCCTTCGTCACCAGCACATCCGAGTACTCCTTCAGGAATTAGGCCCTTGCGGCTGAAGGAGACGTCTCGCTGTGAAGAGGAAGTAGCCGTGACTTGGGTGGAGGCGGGGCTGGGGTGGACGCGGGTTCTGGGCAGCTCTGTGCGGCAGCGCCAGGCGCATCGCTCGTTTATTCACTCACCCTGTTGGCGGCGTACCGAGCAGCTGGGATCTGCTCAGGAAAGTCTCTGGGCACCACGCCTAACTCCTTGCAGTGCTCCCACGACAACAAGGGTGTAGCGAGAGTAGGCTGCACGACGATCCATCCGTGACACTACCTGTCGCCATAGGTGATTTCGTCTTGAAAGGAGCCCACAGCGTCCGGCATCTGGGAACCGTCCGCATTGTAGTACTGTAGCTGCGGCGGTGGTCCCAGGTCGCGTTTGGTGAGGCCCAGTTTCTGGAGGTGCTTCAGGCCTATCACCATAGTATCAGTGCCGGTGTCCGGTATCACTTCGATGTGACCCGACACATCACCGTGTGTGACGATGATGCAGATGGTAGGGGAAGGGGTAGCCCTGGGGCGTGTGGTCGTTTCCACCCTCCTGATGTGACTCAGCTGCTGCTTGGGGCTGCGTGGGCCATCTGGAGGGGGCTGTGTGCGAACCACCCCGAGGGAAGTGCGGTGCTGTCCTCCTCGTCTCGGGCTTTTGGGCTTGGGTTGGCGGCAGCACTTGTCGTAGTGTCCATAGCGACCGCAGGCCTGACACTTGTGGCCTCGTGCAGGGCACCTGTCTGTGTTAGACCAGTGGCCCTTATGGTCACATCCACGACACAGTGCGTCGGCGGCCGGGCAAGTCTTGGGGCCGTGCTGCTTTCCACAGCTGCCACAGGAAGCACTAGGCGGAGGCGTGGAAGAACGTGTGGCAGCCTTCGCGTTGTTGGCCGCCTTCTTATCCTTCTTGTATTGTGAGATAGCTCTCACAGCAGGTGGGGCCCATAAGGCAGAGGTGGCAGACTTGGTGGCCTCGTATGACCGACATTCAGTCACTACCACCTGGAGTGTGGAGGAAGCGTCCAGGGGGATGAGTCGTTGCACCAACTCTTCTTACCTGACACCTTTCAAGATTCCCATGCTTGATCCAGGCTTCCTCACATTCCCGGCTGTGCGCCTTGCAGACGTCGATCTCCTCCAACAAACTCTTCAAACGTACAAAAAAGTCGTCAAAGGATTCGTTCTCCGCCTGCTTACAGCTGGTGAAGGCCTGCGACGCAAAGCCTCGTTATTCCGATCCTTAACGCGCTCCTGTAAAAGGTCGAGCACATCCGTCACTAAAGACGTAGAATCGGGAGGCACTTGCAACGTGTGCTCCAAAACTCTCTGGGTCTCCAGCGACAAACACATCCGCAGTTGGATGAGCTGTTTGTTTGGAGGCATGCTATCAAGGTCCACCATCGTGGAGTAATCTGTCCACCGCCGCCTCCACTCACGAAAAAGCTGAAACGTAACGTCTGCTGAGAGGGCGGGTGGGGGTTGAACAGATGCCTTGGGAACTGTTGGAATAGCAAGAGTGCCTGGAGGACGCTGGTGTGGTGGAGGAGGGAGGGTACTGGCGCCTTGGTGCGCGATACCTGCGAATGAGGGAGGGTGGGTTAGCGCCAGGGTCGCCAATAGTGCATCAAAACGCGACTTTTCCTCCTTTCTTCGTGTCTCCTCCCTCTGAAATTCCATCTCTCTGCGTCTCTCGTCCCTGTCGTCCATCCACCTCAGAATTGTGGTAATGTCCGTCGCTGTAGGTGAAGGATGAGGGGCGGTGGGCGCAGAAGCTCCATCTGTTCCCGGGAGAGGAGAAGGTGGTGGGGAGTCGTGTCTCCCATCTTGACGTTGTCCCTTCTTACCGCCCATCTTAGTATGCTTGAACTGCGCTGTTTAGTATATTAAGTGGAACCTCATCAGCTCGAACCACATATATATGACATAAACAGCGCAGAAATAACGCATAGAGTCCACTGTTCTGTCCGTGAGTGCGTGCGTGTGTGTGTGTGTGTGTCTCAAAGAGCATCGTGAGCTGGAGCCGCCGAGGTGAGAACGTTAGTGTCTCCCCCGATGTCACACGAGAAGGGTGTACGCCTGCGTGCTCCATGGGTACCACAAAAGACAGGCCAATGCTCAACTCTCAGCTCTAGACACACTAATACACTGACACTAACACTGCCACCGTCACTAAAACGCACTGTGACGGCGCAACTCTGAGCGTCGCGGCGAAACAAAACGCAACACAACACAACACACTGAGAGTCGACGAGCATATCGCCGGCTAACTGTCCATTGTTCACACATTTGTAAGTCCACAGATCCTACTCACTGCGCCATGAAGGTTCCAAGTGTTCCCTGAAGAAGGCAGTGATGGGAAGTGAAACACTGGGTAACACTGAAAACACTGAAGTCCATTTATTAACGGATAGGAGAAATACAAGTGGTGGCTTGAGTGTGCCATGCACGGCCCACAGAGTCAGACTGAGACTGTCTTGCCATATGGCAGCCTCGGGGCAATGTTGCCACATAACACGTGCAGTGTTGCCACGTAATTATATACATATGTGCTACTCGGCACAGTAGCTTATATACAAGGTTGCTACTCGGCACAGTAGCTTAGATTCATAACCTACATAAATAACAAAAGAAAGATTTATATAGCCCTTGTCAAATCATTTATTGACTACCAACCCATCCCATTGAACACCGTTAGTAAAACGAGCATTAAAAGGTTACAAATAGTACAAAATATAGTCCTCAGATTTATTTACAACATAAAATATACAGACCACATCAATAATGAACAGATACACAAGAGAGCAAACCTCTTAGCAATCAATGTAGAAATACACAGCAAAGCAGCAAATATTTGGAACAAAGTGACTGAACTCAACACAAAAACTTACCAAAACAGGATATATAATATAGATAATGAAGTGATCCAAGAACATGGTTGGTTTAAATCAGCCAGAAAGAAAGTAATTGAACCATCTCCTACCCCAATATACACATAAAACATTAATAGAGAGAATAAAAGTTGAGAGTGACTTACCAGCTTTACGAAGAACTTGGAAGGCCTCTCCATTCAGTGTACCTTTAAATTAACACAACTAATATTTAACTAACACATTAGCAAAAAAAGAAAACAAAATGTGACTCCTCTCCCAGCCACACAAGGACCTGGGAGGCCCCACTAATTCCACCACATAAAAAAAAAAAAAGCGGAGTGAGAAATATAATAAGCAGTACCTATAAAGAAATTAATACTAATGCAAAGGGCTGACGACCCGAGGGAGCAGAACATAGATTAAAAAACCAATAGATAAGATGAAGCGATCTGGTTGAGCCCAGATTCCTTCTACTCCGACTGTATTTCAGTTTCACCACTTTTCTTCAATCCCTAATACTCTTATTCCACCTCTTAACTCATGACTCCAATGCCAATGTAAATTCAGTTTCCTCTGAAGATGATTTGAATAAAGACGAAAGCCAAGGTGCTCCATTATTTCCCTTTTACTGTGTAATTTTATCGATATATAAATATATATATATATATATATATTTCATTAGCCCAATAAAGCACGCGATGATATAATTTTCGTTCTGTTATTCTGGGATCATTAAATCCGGCTTCGAAACACGAAGCCGGATTTGGTAAAACGTTACTCTGACCACCTACGTGATACGGGTGGTCCCCATTAGAGGTTCACGGCGCCATAAGCTCGTTGAACAGGCTTTGTGTGAAATATAACAAAGTCTAGGACTGCTTTTAGTATCCTGGTGGTCCAGCGGTTAGCGTTCCCCGGTCACAGTCATAGGCTTGTGGGCCGTGGGTTCGAATCCTGGCGGGTTGAGGTGTTGATTATATATATATATATATATATATGCTGATAACCACAAGGAAACAAGAAAACACGATGTTCCCAAGCGCTTTCGTGTTATTCACATCTTCAGGGATGAGTACAGACTAAGGAGTATTACTTGATACGGCAAATATATACAGTAGAGTGAGATCAAGTCCCTAGGGGACAGCAGGTGTCCATAATGTTCCGGTCATAAGTCAGTGACCCAACCCTTACAAATCTTCTTAATCATTTTTGTTTAAAATCACTACTTTGTTGGCTTTATCCGCTTTAGTAACATGTGTAAAGGTATTGTGTATGCATCTATGTCTAAGCCTTAAGAAAAATAAGGATCTACATTTTACTCAAGCGGATAAAGCCAGCACATTAGTGATTTTAAACAAAGATGATTATTTTTCTAAAATGAATGACCTTTTATGTGATGTTGCTACATATTCTAAGTTCATAAATAATCCTATCAACACAGTTAACACTCAGTTTAACAAAAAACTTAAGTCTCTATTGAGAGGTAAAGATAATCTCATTAAACATTTTACTTCAACGTCCCTTCACTGCCATACATGTACGGTCTAATTAAGACTCACAAAACTAATAACCCAGCAAGACCCATCATTAGCTCAATTGGGTCAATCACTTATAAGTTATCTAAATGGTGAGTTTCTTTACTAAATCCCCTAGTTGGCAACATTTCTAACTCTAATATTAAGAATAATATGGCTCTGGTTGATAAACTCAATAACTTACACATTAATTATGATTTTAAACTGGTCAGTTTTGATGTAACATCACTCTTTACAAAGGTCCCAGTTGATGATTTACTGGAGTTCCTCACAGATTCCATGGATAATATTTCATTACCCGACTCGAAAGATGATTTCATTGAACTTATCAAACTATGTATGAAGGATTGTAAATTTGAATTCAATGGAGAATAATATGCAACTTAAATATGAAATTCTTTGAGAAGAAACTATTAAGTAATATTTTACCACCTTCAGCAGTCTGGTTTAGATATGTAGATGATGTAATATGTCTTTGGCCATGTAATGAGGAGCTAAAGGCTTTTCTACCACAACTTAACAACTTAGCCCCCTCGATCAAATTGATTGTGGAATTAGAGAATGACTGCAAATTACCATTCCTAGACTGTCTGATCCACAGAATAGGTAACACCGTTAAGTTCAGTATTTATAGGAAACCTACTAATGAGTGTTGATGCATTCATAATTATTCTGTCCACCATAATAGAGTCAAACAGTCCGTAACAGACGGGTAAAGATCTTATAGCTAGACTTAAAGAGCATAAATATAGTGTTAGGACCGGCCAGAAATCCAATGCTCTGTTCATTCATATGAGAGATAATAAGCATTGCATTGACTGGGATAATGCCGCCTCAATATTACTTGTAATTTAATTGTCAGTAGGAACATTATAGAATTCACTCTCATTAAACATACCGAATCTGTCAACATGAATTTGAGTAATGGTATGTACAAACTGGATAATCTTACCCTATGTCATAGGGTAAGATTATCCAGTCATAGGGCCTATGACCTCACTACAGACAGCTGCAAAGCTTAGGGATGGCATGGTTATTTTTTTTTATTAAGAAGATTAGTAAGGGTTGGGTCACTGGCTTATGACCGGAACATTGTGGACACCTGCTGTCCCTTAGGGACTTGATCTCACTCTCCTCTATTGTATATATTAGCCTTGTCAAGTATTACTCCTTAGTCTGTACTCACCCCTGAAGATGTGAATTACACGAAAGCGCTTGGGAACTTCGTGTTTTCTTCTTTCCTTGTGGTTATCAGCATATACAGTGATTTACTTGCATATATGTATATATATATATATAGTACACTGAACTACCGTCTCTTTGTTGAAATAGTCACAATAAACTGGACGAGAAGTGATCAAGTTTTTTTTAATCTGTGGTGTGCCTTTGTGTAGTGTTTATAAATGGTATTCTGTTGAACCCCAGCCAAGCCGACGGTCACACGCTGCCAGCAGGATATGAGGTGGAGAGTTTTATGTGAGCAGGTGCGCCATGATCCTCCACGTCCCAGCTGGCTCAAAGTCTTAATGAAGTCCCAGCTGCAATTACCTCCAGGAAGGTCACTGTTGTTGTACTGTATGCTGGTGATGCTAACGGAAGGTGACCAACGACGACCAGCGATGATCGGCGGCAAACTAGTATTGTTATTTTAGTGTCCAATAGTGATCAGCATTGGACAGTAATTACCAGCAAGGATAAGCAGTTATCAGACAGGAACGAGTAACATGCAACAACAATTAATAACCTCTTTGATGTCAGGGGGAAGAAGGATATATCTACCTGAGACGCATTATACCTGGTGTGTAATTTCCTATCTTTGAGCAATACCTCGACATGACAACCCACGTTGCTGATGGCTCACTTATATATATATATATATATATATATATATATATATATATATATATATATATATATATATATATATATATATATATATATATATATATATATATATATATATATATATATATATATATATATATATATATATATAAAACAAAGAAGTATGTCTGTGTGTGTGTGTGTGTCCGCACGAGAGTACTTTACCGATCTGTAGTGATGATGGATGTTGTTATATGTAGTGATGATGGGTGGTGTTATATGTAGTGATGATTACACAATAGATTAATAACAGTTTAATGCTAAAAAATATATACTTTGGTTTCCGTTGTAGTGAAAAACATGTAGTGATGATGGATGGTGTTATATGTAGTGGTGATGGACGACCAGATCTTTTCATTACTTTTACATGCAACCTTGTATGGACTGACATAACAGAAGGTCTAATGGAAGGCCAGTAAGGACAAGATCGGCATGACATTATAGCGAGAGTATTTCGTCAGAAAGTGATCAAACTCATGGACTTGCTTACAAAAGCATCATTCTTTGGCCCTACACGGTGCTACATATATTCCATTGAGTGGCAGAAACGAGGTCTACCACATGCCCATGTCTTGATCTAGCTGAAAGAGAAACTTCGACCGAACATGATTGACAACTGCATACGAACAGAGTTTCCTGATCCAGAAGAAGATCCAGTTCTCTATGAGATTATCAAGAGGCAAATGATTCATGGGCCACGTGGACCATTCAACAGACACTCTCCATGCATGAAAGATGGACGTTGCACCAAAAACTTTCCAAAAGACCTGATAAAGGATACTCAGAGTGGAGAAGATGGCTATCCTCAGTACATGAGAAGAGCGCCAGGCGATGGAGGGTATACAGCAGTGTTGCGACTTGGAACAGACAGTGAAATAACAGTAGACAACAAATGGGTGGTCCCCTACAATCCTCTTTTGAGTAAAGCATTCAATGCGCACTTCAATGTGAAGTTCTGCAATTCAGTCAAGTCCATCAAGTATGTCTGCAAATACGTCAACAAAGGCTCTGACCAAGCGATCTTTGCATTGGGAAAGGATGGAAATCATGATGAGGTGACACAGTTTCAGCAAGGCCGTTATATATGCAGCAATGAAGCCCTATGGAGAATTTTTAATTTTCCCATACATGAACGATGTCCAACAGTAGTTCATCTGGCTGTTCACCTGGAAAATGGACGAAGACTATTCTTCACAGAAGAGTCCCTCCAAAATCAAATGGCAAATCCTGCTGATACGACCCTCACTGCATTCTTCAAGCTTTCATAGGAAGATGAGTTTGCTCAAATACTCCTGTATGTTGACTTTCCCAAGTTCTACATATGGCAGGCTTCAATGAAAAAGTTCCAGAGAAGAGCTCAAGGATCCGATGTTGAAGGATATCCAGGGATAAGATCAGGGAATGCTTTGGGACGTGTCTACACGGTTCACCCAAACAACTTTGAATGCTATTGTTTGAGACTACTTTTGCACCACATCCGTGGCCCAACATCATATGCAGCACTCAAGACAGTGAATGGACAAGTCTGCAGAACCTATCAGGAAGCGTGCAATCTCCTTGGCCTACTGGAAGATGACGGTCACTGGAATGACACATTAGAAGAGGAAGCAGCTACTCAATCGCCACTGAGAATGAGGAACCTGTTTGCCATCATGATTGCTACATGTGGACTTTCCAACCCAAGCCAGCTCTGGAAAAATCACCAAGAAAGTCTTTCAGAGGATCTGCTTCATCAAGCAAGAAGAGAACATCCTGGTTAGGAGATTGAGCTCATGGATGACTTGTTCAACAGGGCTCTGATCATGCTGGAAGACAAAGTGATGGAGCTATGTCGAAAAAACCTGACTGCTTTTGGATTGCCTTCCCCAAACCGAGAAGAACCAGTAGTTGCAAACAGGGAGTTGCTCAGAGAGACAGACTGTAAATTGCCATTCCTAGACTGTCTGATACACAGAATAGGTAACACTTTTAAGTTTAGTATTTATAGAAAACCAACTAATGTGTGTTCATACATTCATTATTATTCTGCCCACCATAATAAAGTCAAACAGTCAGTATTTTCAACAATGTTTTTACGTGCCTTGAGAATTTGCAGTTTGGAATTCATTGAAGAGGAATACAAATATATATATAATATTGGCTCACACCTTAAATACCCTAGATCTTTCATAGACAAATGCCTAAACATTACTAAGAAAACCTTTTATAGAACTGATCCCAAGCCCACCCATGACCATAAGAATATCTTAATATTACCATTTATCAAAAATTTCTCACACTTTCCTTCACAACTAAAAACCTGGAACGTCAATGTGGTATTTAAAAACTCATGCACTGTTAAACAAATGCTAATCAAGAACTCCCCCAACAACACAATTGGTTGCATTTATAAAGTTCCTTGCAAGGAATGTAATATGCTTTACTTAGGCCAGACAGGTAAAGATCTTGTAACTAGACTTAAACAACATAAATATAGTGTTAGGACAAGCCAGGAATCCAATGCTCTGTTTGTTCATTTGAGGGATAACAAGCATTGCATTGACTGGGATAATGCCTCCTCAATATTACCTTGTAATTCAATTGATAGTAGGAACATCATAGAATCTAGTCTCATTAAACATACCGAAGCATTCAACATGAATTTGAGTAATGGCATGTACAAACTGGACAATTTTGTAATTAAGAAGATTTGTAACCAGGTGAGTAGGTTGGGTCACCTTACCCTCTGACCGGACTACCGACCGTTGCCGTGCTATTTAAAGATTAGTAGGGTCATTACCTAATACCTGACCATTGTGGACCTGGTCTCACCCTCCTCTGTATATATACACCTTGTTTTTATACTCCTCTTTAGTCTGTACTCACCCCTGAAGATGTGAATTACACGAAAGCGCTTGTGGTTATCAGCATATATATATATATATATATATATATATATATATATATATATATATATATATATATATATTTCATTAGCCCAATAAAGCACGCGGAGTTCTACATACAATCAACACCTCAACCCGCCAGGATTCGAACCCACGGCCCACAATCCTATGACTGTGACCGTGGAACGCTAGCCGCTGGACCACCAGGATACTAAAAGCAGTCCTAGACTTTGTTATATTTCACACATAGCCTGTTCAACGAGCTTATGGCGCCGTGAACCTCTAATAGGGACCACCCATATCACGTAGGTGGTCAGAGTAACGTTTTACCAAATCCGGCTTCGAAACACGAGGATCCATATATATTTCATTAGCCCAATAAAGCACGCAGACTTCTACATACAATCAACACCTCAACCCGCCAGGATTCGAGCCCACGGCCCACAATCCTATGACTGTGACCGGGGAACGCTAACCGCTGGACCACCAGGATACTAAAAGCAGTCCTAGACTTTGTTATATTTCACACAAAGCCTGTTCAACGAGCTTATGGCGCCGTGAACCTCTAATGGGGACCAGGCGTGGAGAGTGTTTGTCTCCAAGGGGACTAGGGTCAGGCTCAGGAAAGCTGACCAGGGTGTGGAATGTAGGAACCCCTACCAGGTGCTGGAGGAAGCTGGCGAGGAAGAGAAGAGGCAGGAAAGTGTGGTGCAGGTAGAGGAAAGGGCAGTTGTATAAACCCTGCCCAGAGGTAAGGTCGTGGTATTTGGGGACAGCCAGGTGAGGTTTTTAGATAGGACTTTTTGTAAAAGAGATGGGAAACGTAGGACTAGGGTGTGTTTTCCTGGGGCTGGGATAGGGCATGTAGCTGAGAGGTTAGACGGGGTTTTGTCAGGGGAGGGTACCAATCTAGTAGTGTGTCTTAGTGTGGGAGGAAACGACATAGGAAAGGTTAGGAGTGATGAACTTTTCAAGAGGTATAGGGAGGCGCTGGGGAAGATTAGAGATAGGGGAGGGATCCCGATAGTTTGTGGTGTCTTGCCTAGAAGAGGGGTTGGTCGTGAATGGCTGTCCAGGGCAATTGCTATAAATTGCCGACTGGAAAAACATTGTGCAAACAATGGTTGGACATTCATTGATAGCTGGCAACGATTATATGGCAACGACTACCTGTACAGTCGTGACAGAGTACACTTGTCTTGTGCGGGGGTAAAGACGTTGTCTGCATCCCTTGAGCGTGAAATTGTCACTCCAAAGGGGGGGTTTCGCCAGAAGAGAGAGGTCAGGGAAAGTGGGAGTCAAAGAACATGCAGGTCCTGGGAAGTAAAATTAGTTACTCAGGACAAGGGGTAAAACAGGACCAGAGAAGGGTAGCTTAAATGTATACAATACAAACAGTAGGAGTGTTAGAAATAAAATAGACTTGCTGAGAGCGGTTGTATGTACCGAGAATGTAGACGTCATAGCAATCACCGAAACTTGGATGAATCTGGCGAGCAAAATGTTTTTATCAGAGTACCACATAGAAGGGTACAACCTTTTTAACAAGGACAGGAAAGGTAGGAAGGGGGGAGGGGTCGCACTCTTCGTCAAGGATACATTAAAATGTTATGTTAATAATTCAATAAAAGGTGAAATGAGAACCGAGTCTGTATGGGTAGAAATCACGAAAGGAAAAGAAAACCTAATTATGGGAGTGATTTACAGGCCCCCAAGTCTGGGCAAAGAAGCAGCTCAGCCCATATGGCAGGAAATGAGTAGGTCAGTAAAACATAACAACCTATGCATTATGGGGGATTTCAACTTCAGAAATATTGACTGGGACAACATTGTAAGTGGCTATGAATCTGAAGACTTCCTAGACGCAGTACAGGACAATTTTTGGAAACAACTAATTACAGAACCTACTAGAGGTGACAATATATTAGACCTAGTATTAACAAATAAAGAAAATATTATCAGAGATATCACAGTAGGGGAAGAACTAGGTAACAGTGATCACTGAGAAATCAGGTTCACCCTAAATTGGGAAACAAAAAACAATGACAATATGGGCAGAGTCCCAAACTTTCGGTTGGCGGATTATCAGGGATTAAGAAGGTACTTAGGTGAGGTCACCTGGGAACAGTCACGGCAGTCCCCAATAGGAAGGGGTGAGGTCATATATGACACAACAATCGATTATGACTATAATATATTCACTAATATACTACATAAAGCACAAGAACAAAATATACCATACAGAATAATTTGGTCAAATAAGAATGAGCCAAGGAGGATGACCAGAAAACTTAAACATGACATAGGAATAAAGAAAGGAATTTATAAGAAATTAAAGGGAGGGGAGGAGCAGCTCAGAAATAGTTATAATGAACTCTCTAGAAATGTTAAGAAAAATGTAAGGAAAGCAAAGAGAGACTATGAAGTCAAAATAGCAAGAGAATCCAAGGCGAATCTCAAGGGGTTTTTCCAGGTATATAGAACAAAAGTCAAGGACAAAGTTGGGCCTTTAAAGTCAGGGAGGGGAGAAGTGATAAATGGCAGTGAAGAAATAAGCAAAGCATTGAACAACTACTTCTTATCAGTTTTCACAGAAGAAATTCGGGAGGAAATTTCAGAGGTGGAACTGATATTTAGGGGAAAGGAAGAAGAGAAATTAAAGAATATCTCTATCAGAAAAGAGGATCTTCTTAAGAGGATAAATAAACTAAAGAAGACAAAATCCCCAGCGCCGGATAAAATTTTCCCTCGAGTCTTGAAAGAGTGCAGGGAACAGATTAGCGGACCCCTTGTAAATTTATTTACAAAATCATTAGACACCGGAGTTGTGCCAGACTTGTGGAAACAGGGAAATGTAGTACCCATATTCAAAAAGGGAGACAGAACATCAGCGTCAAATTACCGGCCGATCAGGTTGACGTCAGTAGTGGGGAAATTTCTTGAATCAATTATAGCAGATAGCATCCGATCTCATTTAGAGAAAAGCAAATTAATCTACGACTCTCAACATGGGTTTACAAAAGGAAAATCTTGTCTAAAATCTGCTGACGTTTTTTAGGAAAGTCTTCGAGGTAGTAGGAAATGACGAAAATTATGATGTTATTTACTTAGACTTTAGCAAAGCATTTGACAGAGTACGGCATCAGAGGCTTCTGAGAAAAATTAAGGCTCATGGTATCGAGGGGAAAGTATTAAATTGGATAAAATCATGGCTCACCGATAGAACGCAGAGGGTCAGCATAGATGGTGTTAAATCTGAGTGGGGCCGTGTAACCAGTGGGGTTCCCCAGGGGTCAGTACTAGGCCCACTCTTGTTCATAATCTACATAAACGATCTAGATACTGGGATCAGCAGTGACATAAGCAAGTTTGCAGATGACACCAAAATAGGGCGGCAGATTAATTCAGGGCAGGATGCAAATGCATTAGAGGCGGATCTAAATAAACTGCAGGGGTGGTCTGAAAAATGGCAAATGAAATTCAACACCAGCAAGTGCAGCGTACTTAATATTGGAAGAACAAATACTGTTAATGTATACAGCCTTAACAACATCAACCTAGAGAAGTCGACTTGTGAAAGAGACCTAGGGGTACTTGTAAGCCCGGACCTACGGCCTAGAAAACAGTGCGTTAATGTTCGAAATAAGGCAAAAGTGTGAGTAATAAGAGTGTAGAGGTCTTATTGCAACTATATCTTGCGCTAGTCAGGCAGCACCTCGATTATGTGGTTCGGTTGTGGTGCCCTTATTATAGAATGGATATCAATTCACTAGAGTCGATGCAGCGTAGAATGACGAAAATGATTCCGGGACTTAGACACCTTCCATATCAGGATAGGTTAAAGAAACTAAACTTGCATTCCCTAGAAAGACGAAGAGTGCGGGGAGATATGATAGAAGTATTCAAGTGGGTGAAAGGAATCAGTAAAGGGGATATAGATAAAGTTCTTATAATATCCGAGCAGGATATGACTCGAAGAAACGGATTTAAGTTGGATAAGTTTAGGTTTAGGAGGGAGATATGAAGGAACTGGTTCACAAATAGGGTGGTGGACGAGTGGAACAAGTTTAGCAACTATCCAGTGCTGCAACGCTGGAAAGTTTCAAAACGAGACTGGATAGATTCATGGATGATAGAGAGTGGTAGTAACTCTCGACAGGAGCTGCCATGCACAGGCCAACCGGCCTAGTGCAGACTCCTTATTTTCTTATGTTCTTATGTCTGTATTGTTGGATGGAATAGAAGTGTCTAAATTTTACAGAGCGTCTCATTCACCCCAATCACAGGTGCTATCCTTCCACAGGTCACGGAGAACTCATTTTCTAGTCAAGTGAGAATAAAATTCCTTTTACCGGTTACATATATATATATATATATATATATATATATATATATATATATATATATATATATATATATATATATATATATATATATATATATATATATATATATATATATATATATATATATATATATATATATATATATATATATATATATATATATATATATATATATATATATATATATATATATATATGTATATATATATATATATATATATATATATATATATATATATATATATATATATATATATATATATATATATATATATATATATATATATATATATATATATAAGGCACCACATGGCACCATAAAAATTGTGACCAAGTCCCAGGTTGCTCATCTGACTATCTGCCTCAATTACACACAATTGCAGGGTCTCAATTGTTTCTCTTACTTTGACAATACAACATACATATATTGTTTCTCACTTTTCATCTTTGTTTTCTTAATTTGTTGTATTTCTTTATTATTATTAATATTATTATTATTATTATTATTATTATTATTATTATTATATTTTCGCCCCGCCAGGCCCGGATGTGGGTCAGTGACCTGTGCCCGGGTGGGCTAATCCCCATAAAAAAATATGTATATATATATATATATATATATATATATATATAATGAGACAAAACTCACAAGAAGGGCATTACATGTAGGTAGAAGTATAGAGAGTAGGAATATAAAGAGAGGAAGAGTTTGGTAGCATGGCCGGGATGTTATTTACTCTGCGTCAATACACTTATCTTATAGGTCAATACACATATCTATTCTTCTAAAGGGACAACGTCTCAAACACCACTTCGATTCAACTATTTATTATTTCACTCAATGACATGGACACGTTATTATCATTATTACATCGGGGTAATAACACATTATGTTACGTTACTCGACACTGACTCTCGGACAAAACATGAATGAATACCAGACAAGATATTGTCCATCCTGTCAATTATATCCCACACCTCAGCTCCTGGCAAACACACCCTCATCCTATTTTTGTTTTTACCACAAAAAGCCCTGTCCAAGTACCTTACCTGTGAGTCACCAACAATTAAAGTTTTTATACCTTCCTTGTCAGCCCTGTCCCTGACTGTACTAACGTCCAATTCGTCTATCACTGTACTAACGTCCAATTTGTCTATCAAGGGACTGAACGAGTTGGTACACTTAGCTGTTGATGTCGTTGTAGACGTATCCTTGGTGTGTTTTTTATCACCAGGTTGGTCTTCCCTCTCCTCACAACCTTCCACTCGTCTGAGTTATCGTCAGACACGGGTTTTCCTTGTCTCGCCATCTCTTCCTTTAATTTCAGGTTCTCCAACGTGACCATCTCCAACTTGGCCAACAAACTCGAACACCCCAGACCACACATAGCACTATATATATATGGGTTTTTTTGTGTAGATGTGTATAGATGTAAAATATCTAACAATATCTGTACATACATTATCGCCGTCAGTTTTTTATTCATTTTATTATGTTATGAATTTACTCTCTTATCTTCCCTACTCCCACTATTTGTCTCTCTGAGGAGCAAACTCTCTGATGATTCTCTAGTTTTGGTGGTCATTTCCTGTGCCTCTTTATAGCAGCTGGTGGGTGTCTGTCTATCGTTCTCTTGTAACTTCACTGGTTGATTACTCTTAGGTCTCTCTGTGTATCTGGGGAATAAAAATATGTCATAAACATTTTTCTCTCTCTCTCTCTCTCTCTCTCTCTCTCTCTCTCTCTCTCTCTCTCTCTCTCTCTCTCTCTCTCTCTCTCTCATTAAGTGGTTGAATACGCTCATAAAACCACATTAAGTGACAAACTCTCTCTCCAGTGGAATTACATGGCTGGCTTTACCCGGCTAAAACTTACGTGGTGTATCTGGCGTTATTAAACCTGGTGCACCTGCCTTTACCTTGCTTTATCTAACCTGGTGTACATGGCTTTACCTAGATTTATCTGCCCTACCCGTACCTGCCTTTACTTACATGGTTTTATTTACTTCACTTTTCTGTATAATAAAAGATTTACTCTTATAAAGAAAAATAGCTTTATTTAACGTAACTTAACTTAATTAAGTTAAGTTAAGCTAAGCTAATCTAAGCTAACCTAACCTAACCAAACTTAACCTCACCTAACCTAACCTAACTTAATCTAACCTAACCTAATTTGTAACTGAACCTACCTTAACCTAACTTAACCTAATCTAACATAATAATAACCTAATTTAACCAAACAATACCAAGCAAAACCTAACCTAAGCTAATATTATGTAACCTAACCTAATTTGATCTTACCTTACCAAGCCTAATTTCATGTAATGGAGCCACAACCGCAGCCTTCAGATTTTTTTTTTACGGGGATTAGCCCACCCGGGCACAGGTCACTGACCCACATCGGGGCCCTGGGGGCGAAAATGTAATAATAATAATTCATAGTAAATAAAATTTATAATAAGTAAAATCAAATATTAATGGTAATAATAATGATAACAACACTGTGATAAAAATAATAATAAATACAAGAATGAAAAAAAAAAGTTAGAAACGCTATATATATGCTGTGTTGTCATGTAAGAGAAACAATTGAGAGCCTACAATTGTGTGTAAATGAGGCAGAAAGACAGATCAGCAACCAGGGACTAGGTAACACTATTGCGGGTCTTGGTGTCTTATTAAAATAAATAATAAATAAAATATGAAATATTTGAAAAAAAACTGTAACCTGATGGTGGAAAACTAACTCTGGCTCTATTCAGTAAACAAACTAGACGGCACAGCGTATTTCTTAGTTATTTTGATAATTGTCAATTTACCGTAATTTCAAGTTGACAGTGACAGTGCTCAAAAACTATGTCCAGATGCAGTGAAGAAATATGAGTACATCAGGTTGACTCACATGACAATGCAATGTAGAGTTAGTGATTTATCAAGTGATGTTTGAGCAGCTGTTAGAGAATGCTAAGGAATTTGTATCATTCTGTAACAGCTGACGAATCTACTGTAGTCCAGAGGATTAGGACAAAATCGTGCACCTTTTTGATACAAGCATGAGACTTGAAATACAGTTACTATGACCCACTGGGGTCAATTTGAAGATTGTACCCCAATCGGATTGGGATGTGGACAGCGGTGGCAGCCATTTTTCAAAATGGGTGCTTCTCCCAAATGTAATCGGCAATATGTCGCTTAATATGTGAGCTACAGGTTTACTTTTGGTCAAGGGATACAATAAAGCCAATATTTTTCATATAGGTGGTGCCAGTCATATGGTTTTACAGGATAGCCGCCATTCGTTTAGATGATTAACCACTTTTTTTTCAGTATATAATTGGGGCATAAACGCGTTGCAAATAACTGTTGTTGCTATCAGTGTAAAGGAACTGACCAATGACAATATATACATATAATATATGGTGTTAATCATTGCAATGTTATATCATGCACATTGTTTTCCTCATTTTTCAGGTAGTTACTGACCAGTTAAAAGAAGATGGACCAGCGACTGAAATCAGTGAAGGTTGAAGTGACACCTGTTCTGCCATCTAACATTGAACATAAGAACATAAGAATGGAGGAAACTGCAGCGGGCCTATTGGCCCATACTGGGCAGTCCCGTTTACACCCAACCCCTATTGCTCATATAAGCATCCAACCTATGTTTGAAGCTATTCAGCGTATTCAATTGGAACAAATGTATCTTCTGTGGAGGAGAAAAGGACTTGTCATGCCCAGCTGACTATGCCGATAAATTTGGTGGAAAGGGATATAAAACACTCGTAAAAAAACTTGTGGAATTACACTAGTTGGGTCAATTGCCACCCACAGTGGAACTCAATCGGCTTTACGAAGGTGATGGTCTCGAAGCAACATTCATGCGAAGACGTGCAAAGTTCCATAGACTCTGTGCTTCAAGGTTCAATGAAAAGAACCTCAAACGGGTGTCAAAGTGCAAAAGCAGTGAAGCTGCAGAAATACCAAAGAAATTCACCTGTACAAAAATGTCAAAGTCAAGTTATGATGATACCTATCTCTTCTGCGAACAACCTGCAACGAGAGGCAAACCGTTACGCAATGCTTCCTCAATGAAAGTTGATGCACACATGAAACAATGTGCACAGAACCTACAAGATGATGTCGCAGTGTTTGCCACCATAAATGCTATTGCAAAAGTAGGACAGGAATGCTGTGACAGATTTTTCCAAGAGCGTTGAAACATCGCACTGTACCCTATCTGAAAAACTGAAGAATAAACTCTCTTTGTTTAGCAGAAACTCCCGGAAGTAGGAATCACGAAAGCATAAGGTTACATCCCTACGGCGTGACCGCAGCTTGTTCCCAACCCTATTTGTTGCTTGCCAAGAGCGAGAGAGTGACATGTATGATTTCTTCTCTCAAGAAAATCAGTCCTACCCTCCAGCCTTCTCATTATGGAAGAATGCAACGTGGAATGAAGGCCTCGATGTTTTAGTTCCACATCATAATGCAGTATTCCCGGCCGCTGCTAAAATGATATTACCTGATGGCGCTGTCATTGTTAACATGATCAAGCCAAGTAAAAGTGACACATATGATGATTATGTTGCTAAGATCATGAATTACATCCGCAGACAGTTTGCTGGTGACGTTCGCAGAGCTGACAGGGTATTTGATTTATATGTCAAATCCAGCTTGAAAGAAGCAACCCGGAAGAAAAGGGGACAAGAAATACGAAGAGAGGTTGAAGGTAAAAACAAGGTACCAAGCAATTGAGCTAAGTTTCTTAGAGAGAATAACAACAAAACTGAGCTCTTCCATTTAATCGCAGACCGCATCACTCCTGAGAGTTTTCCTGGCTTAGTCATTGTTACGCGTGACATAATTTTTCTCTCCATACAAGAGAATGTTGCTTCCTGCAACAGATGGTACTAAACAGGGTTTGCAGTGAATCTTCCTAAAAACTGATGATACGGACGTAGTTGTTCTTTGTATTAGCATGGTTAATCAGATTGGATGTAAATGTCTGTGGTTAGCATTAGGTACAGGTACGGCATTCAGGTATTTAGATGCTACAGCTGTGGCAGAGGCACTGGGTGATAACAAGCGTACCGCGCTCCCTTTATTTCACACTTTCACTGGTTGTGATGTCACTTTGTTCTTTGGTGGACGAGGGAAACCTACAGCATGGTCAGCGTTGAATGGTTTCAGTGAGGTTACTGCATCACGTTGTATACTAACTAAGATGCCATCCAAAGAAGATATATTAGATGTAATGCCAGTAGTAGAAAGATTTGCTGTGATCACTTATGAACGTGGCAGCTCTGATGCAACTGTGGATGTAACGAGGAAAGTTCTATTTACCCTGAAAGGAAGGGAAATTGAAAACATTCCCCAACACAAGATGCACTCACACAGCACACACTTCGTGCAGCCCTTCAATCTGGCCATGAGTGGGGGTCAATCTCTTGCGAAAGAGTCACAATTACCTGATCCTGAAGACTTTGGGTGGTCATGGCATGAAATGGATGACACAGCCTCCAGAAGGTGAAGCCTGTCGGGCAAACATCAAATGTGGAAGTACAAAGGACTGTAACGCATCATGCAAATATCAAAAAGAAAACTTGAAGTGCACCATCCTATGCAAATGTGTAGGATATGGATAGAAGTTCAGTGCATTTTTTATCTGGTTCATGAATATGTATCATGAAATGGTTGTATATTGGTGATATATGAAAGTATTATGAAGTAAACATTGTGATATATTCAGAAAGATATTTTTTGTTAAATTGAAAATGTTAATAATTTTTGGTCATATATCATATGCAACGTAATGTGTGTTTTGCTCCTAGCCGCAAAACTGTTTTAGTTAAGCCCCATCTATTTTTTCACGTGATATGCACATAAATGATTTTTGATGTGAGTGGTAAAATGTTCATAATTTTGAAGTAATATTTCATATGCAGCAAGTATTATATGAGTTTTGTTCCTAGCCACAAAAGAGTGTTTTAGTTAAGCTCTAGTTAGTTCTTCACATGATATTTACAGAGAGAATTTTTATATAAGTGACAGAATGATAATAATGTTTGAAGTAATTCGAGTATTTCATATGCAACGTGTTTTGTTCCTAGCCACAGGAGTGTGTTTTGCTTACTTAAGTTCCAGTCGTTTTATCTGTTTTGATTTCTTTAGTAATTTTTTAGTTACTAACTAAGTATCTCATGTAAATTTGTTCATTATTTGCAATAAGAGCAAATATTTTTTTCTTTATTTATTGGAACTAAAGAACACTCATATAATTTCATAATTTATCAATACAGTTTAACTATATATGTATATCATAACCCTACATTAAACATTGTGACGAAAACATGATTAATTATGTTAAGTATATATATATATATATCTTGTAAAAACATATGACTGGCAGAGCCTATTCGAGAAATATTGGCATCATTGTATTCCTTTACCTGGGTATTAACACCAAAAGTAAGTCTGTAGTTCATATATTAAGCGACATATTGCCGACTACATTTGGGCGATACAGCCATTTTGAAAAATGTCTGCCACCACTGCCCACACCCCAATCCGGTTGGGATACAATCTTCAAATTGACCCTTGTGGGTCATAGTAACTGTATTCCAAGCCTCATAGTTGCATCAGAAAGTGCACGATTAACCTCGGAATGAGACTTAAGTAACTGGACTATTGGTATAACATCAGCAGCTCTCCTCTCAGTTTTCGTGCAGTACGTGGTCTTTGCTTTACTTTACTTTTCATGAAGAACTTTTTGGTCTCAGTTCACTGAAGGGGCAAACAAAGGGGAGTAACTTTCTAAAAGGACTTCTGGAGTAATGTAGCTCTATTGAGTTAAATGTGAACAAATTAGTTGGCAAAACAAATGAGGAGGCCTCTTGGTCAGTGCAAAAATGAACTGATACAGTTTCACTGCATTATACATATATACAAAAATTGTGGAGAAAAGACAAACTTTGAAAATATATTGAAAGTTGTAGTTTCTACTATCAATTTTATAAAATCACGAGCTATTTATGCTAGTTTATTTAGCTCTACTTACAAGTCAAGGATTCGAAGTAGACAAAATCGAAATGAGATGAATCTGCACTCCATTTTGCGACTGGCAACCACGAAGTTAGATCTCAACATGAAGAAGCTCATTTCACATCACAATAAGCTCAAGTAAAACTCTCTAAGTGATAAACACATTAATCAATTATTTGATTTCACTGTAATGACATACTTGTGAGAAAACATATACATTAGTTAACGTCTGTTGTATGATGTATACTGCCGACAACCCAATGTTGGTTATCAAATATATTTAAAATATATTTCAATAAAAATTTTAATGTATGACTTAATTATCTATTTATGAGGACCTGCCCAATTTTTTGCGGCCCCAGCTTATGAGTCCGTCTTTTGCTGTGGCCCCTAAATAAAAAAAAGTTGTGCATCCCTAACCTACTCAAATTCGACCTAACCTAACCTAACCGAATTTCAAGAAATCTAAATTGATTTAACCTAACCTAACTTAAACTAACGTAATCAAACCTAACCTAATTTGACGTAACCTAACCTAACACAAAACAAAACCCAACTTAATCTAACTTTAGCCTAACCTAATCAAATGTAACCTAACCAAACGCAACATAAAAAAAAATGACATTACCCAACTTAATCTGAACTAACCTAACCTAATCCAACAAAACTCAACCTACATAAGTCAGGGTTGGAGAAAACTGATCCGTAATTAAAGTACGATAATGCACTTATTATTTCATGTAATTTAAAGCAGCTTCAGTAGGTCAATTGTTATTTGGTTGTGAAGGAGAGAATACCCAGAGTGAAAAATAAATATTAACAACAAGAAAAATTAAAATTAAATCATTACCTGGCAAAGCAGAATGGCAGCGCAAGTTAAATTCCAACTTAAACATCCTAAATCATAGCCCTAACAACAACAATAATATTTATAATAATAATGTATCTGTTAAATTCATTATAGGTCAGCCACATACAAGAAAAAAATCCAGACATCATCAAGAGAATGGACGAGTTGTCGGTCGGAATTTTTTCGGAAGATGGCAGGTCATTGGTTAAAGAAAACTCCTTAATTCACCATGGTAATGATATTTTTAAATTAATTGGGCCAAAATGTGTAAAAAAAAAAATATAGGTTAAGGTAGCGATAAAGTCACGTGTAACTACGAAAAGCTCTGTGATTGGTTGTGACGTCACAGGTTGGCTCGAGCCGTCGAGCAGCAGCATGGAGGCAGCCAGCTGTGGTGTATGTGTTGTTACCAAGAAAAATACTTTATTTTTGGGTTAAAATAAATTACTGCTTAAGCACCAACGTGTGTATTTATTTGCTGGGTGCCAAAATGATGCAAAAGACCGATAACTCCAACATGAAAGTTTTCATCACTGTTCTCTATTTCTGTCACGAAAATGCAAGTTTTCGTCACTGATGTCTATATTTAATGTTTTGGTAGGACTTGGGACGACCATGGCCCGGAATGGGCTTGAGATGATCAGATGACAGATGTAATTTAACGTGTTTCATAGCTGGATGGCAGAGTTCTTGATAATACTCTACAATCATAAAGACATCTACTTTTGGTAAATTTCTTTAATCTGCGTTGATGAACCCCGGAAGTAGTTGTCCAACCTTCTCGGCTGATCGACTCTGTAAACAAATATTATTAGATAATTAATTGTGCTTTACTGTGCAACACAGTAATGCTATATTGAATGTATAAATATTAATAAGCACATTAACTACTTCAATAGATATTAGCTACCCCTACTATACATTTCATTATATAAACATTATAAACAATATTGGTATTATTTTGATTTTGGTCATCTGGAGAACCTTAAGACTCTAACTATGGGATTAAGTACTTTAAACAAAAAGACACATTATCTCTATGGGATTTCTGTCCCAAAACATTTTTCGATTGTAGAAGAAAATACAGGTCATAAGTTAGGTTAGGTTAGGTTAGGTTAGAGTATGATACGTTTTATTATAAGTAATAAGGTTAGCCTAACATACACCGGTAAAATGGGGGGCATAGTAACTCAAAACTAGTGATTTCCGATAAAAATGATGGCCAAAATCGATCAAAACACATTCCAAACCATCAGAAAAAACATAGTTTGCATGTCTAAGTACAGGGATGACAAAAACTTAAAATTTACCCAATATAGCCTATCTAGAATCTAAACATCCAAATACTAATGGTAGTTAAAGTAAAATTTTACCCATTAATTTAAATAAATGATGATATATTTCAATGCATTCTCAAAACAAAGTCCAGGCAATGCCATTACTTCTAAATTGACTCGTATCTCCATCTAGTACAGATATACTCTGTAAATGCACTGGTAAAAAGAGAGAAAGCCTACGGGGTAAGAATACATGACAGCTGTGCTGGTTTGAACATGTGAGTTTTTTATGTCCATATCACGCCACATTTCTTCACTTGCGAAATGTCCATGACTTAGACCATAAAAAAAACACCCTTAAAACTTACCTGAACGTGGCAATTGGGGTCTGAAGAGGCATCCTTGTACTATCGTGCACCAAAGTCATGTCCACTACCCAGCCACAGTGAGGGTTCGAATTGCCTTGAGTCTGAAGTTTCGAAACAGCTGGGGGAAATGCTATGGTCGGCCAACAGATATCGCCCACTGTAGTGTGTGTGTGTGGGGGGGGGGGATAGAGGAGGTGGGGGCTGGATGAGAGGCAGGTTTATTTATTATTTATACCACCATAATTTCAAGCTGCCTTTTTAACTAAGTTTTGTCTTAAAGTTGTTTCTTTATGGTTACGAATTCATGGAACAGGTGCAGTGCCCTGGGTGCTTATTGCCACTCAGGTCACAATGATACTTTAAAGAATGGAATATAGTAAGGATAAAAGTCACAATGATACTTTAAAGAATGGAATATGGTAAGGATAAAAGTAAAATGTGCAAGGTTCAGGGTGAAGGGCCTTGGTCAGCTAGTTTTACTCAGCGACCACGTCACAATTTTGTTGTTATTCCGACAAAGAGATTATGTTAAAATTTATTTATATTCCACCCATCCTTTGCTTAATAAAAATTTGTGATAATATGCAATATTATATTATATTATACTTATGTTAAAAAGAGTGGAGTGAAAAAGTTATCAGTATTGTAAAATAGTATTCAGACTTAATCTAGGTGACTGTTCCAATTCTTCTAAGTTCCAGTGTTTAAACACCCCACCACAATATGCAAGCTTCATATATTTTGGAGTGTGCTCAGTTACCGTTAATATTGTGTGCTGAACATCATGAGCATTTCAATGATGGTAGCAATTGTAACTATATAATTATATTGTGTTATAAACCACGCCATCTATTGTGTCATGATCTACCTACCCAGCACCATGAGCAACGCCATCTAGGGACGCTACCCGAGTATGACTAGTCTTAGTCACCACTCTGGGTTTTCCTTCTCCATATCCTGGTTGTTGCATCACCTCCTCCAACTCTTCCTCATCAGCTCCGGATCGAGGAGAGTGCAGTTCACTCTGGGAAGTGACCACACTTAGATTACCTATCCTGGAAACCTACGGCACAGTGACTACCTACCATCTTCTTCAATACTCAGCCCTACTCGTCAGACACTTTAGCACAGCACTTGAGTATTTGTAACCCTATATTGCCTCCCACCTCCACTTGCTTCAGATTGTTGTATGTTGTATAAATATGTATATACTGTTAAGCCCATGTTGTGTATGTTTAAGTTAAGTATGGTTAAGGGTAAATTATAGAAAGCTGGATATTTTGTTAAGGAATTTATTGTACTCTATTATACACAACAAAAACTCGCATCCTTTGTCTACCCTTCTATAGTCCGATTGTCTTTGTTTGTTTAGTTTTTTTATTGTTGTTGCCTGTTGGGATCTGGGTAGACTTTTAACTATATTCTAAACCAGTTTCTAAATCCCCAACTCGTAACATGTGTTATAAGACAATACATTCCACGATCTGTCATACAGATCATTGTATACCACATAATACATAATTTGTGGCTATTAAGTTACTTTGTCATGAATTTTCATGCAATATAGTTTAGGACATCATTAAGGACATGGATTTAAGATAACACTGTAGGCGAGTTAATATATATTAATTGCATTTACAAACAATGCTAAAATCCAAACAATACACCAATACACACATCTTAGTATTTGGTCCAGCCATCCATTGAATTCAGGATTTCATCAAGGGGATTAGGGATGGAGTCGACCAGCTTCAGGCACACCCCTGGTCGTCGACGTATACTCTCCCACACGTCGTAACCTTTGGCCTCTATTGCTGCACAGGTTCGCTGTTCCCCAATATCCCAATTACGTTTCATCATGGCCCAAATATGTTCAATCGGAATAATATCACATACTAGTGTTGGCCAGTCGATGACCTCATTGTCAGGGTGATCCGGGAGGTAGTCCTTCACTATGTTGCTGGTATGAATGGGACTGTTGTCATGAACCAGCCTGACAGTGTGGGGGGCTAGAACTGCCATTGGAAATAGCACTTGCTCCAGGATGTCTACATACTGCTCACCAGTGAAACGGCCCTTGATCTTGACCAGTTCACCTGGCCCATGTGCCCACATCCACCCCCCAGAATGTCACTGACACCCTACCACTCACTGCGCGATGTTGAATGTGTTTCTCATGGTAGCATGTGTTGGGGAGCCGCCAGCACGGCCTTGCTTCGGCTCCCACTGACCTGAACATCGTTTCATCGGTAAATATAATGGTTCTCCAGTATTCTTCACTATGTGGGAGGTGTTCCAATGCAAAGCCGAGTCGACACTCCTTGTAAGTAGGTGTTAGCTACCCTTTGTGAGCTGGAAAATGGCAGTCGATCCCGGCTTCATGAAGTCGGCGTCTCGTCGTCATGTGATGACAGTTGATGCCCAGATTTCTTGTATGCTCCACTGATGTTCGCATTGGATATGCCGTTGCAGCTGCCACGATCATGGCATCCATCCTTGCCGACGTTACTCGTGGCCTCCCGCTTCGAGGTTTCGTCTCCACTGAGCCCTCTTCCTCCCACCGGCGGATCCACCTCCTAATCGTCTTAGTGCTCCTCCCCACTTCGAGAGCAATGTTCGGCACAGTTGCCCCGGCTCTCCACATCCCTATGATTTGGCCTCGCTCAGCAATCACTGCCGACGAATTTGCTCGTCCTGCAGGCATATCTGAAATGGCAGAGTAATATTATGTTGTGGTAACTTATGCAGGCTTTTATATACTAGAGTAAATTAATGGTATTAGTAACACCTAGGTTAAGTATTATTACTCTGACATAACGTTTTGGTAAATCTTTTTGGATCAACTGCCAAAGAAACCCTTCCTATTTCATGTATTCATAGTGAACTGCAAGTGGATCCTCCCCCCCCCCAACCCTGCGACTGTAAAGTGAACATTCGCCGATAATCTTCATCATCACCAAGATTTTGTTTAACCAGACCACTGACACCCATTTGAGTCTCTCCTAGAGCTGGCCAGAGGGGTTAGTTAACATACATTTGTGTTTCTATAATTTAGTGTTATATTGTTTGGAGGAGATTACAGTATTTCAAAAAGGTCAAAACTGAACTTAGGAAAACTTTTGGGGTCTCTGCTAAAAGATCTTACATTGTAGGGTTAGTGAAGCACATTGTTCGATACCGATTATAAACAGGGCATTCAATGAGAATATGTTGGACTGTTATTTGTGTTCGGCAGTTGGAGCATATAAGTGGGGCTCCATTAGAGGAAGACATGAGTTGGCCATGCGTCAATCGCGTATTCCCAATTCTTAGACGATTCAGAATAGTTTCGTGATGTTGAGAGGATTGTTTTGATGATGACCAAGGATAAACTGATGATTTGATCATTTTAGCTCATGACTTGTTGGTTCATTTTCCCAGGACTTTTGCCAATCGTCAAATATTAATTGTTTATAGGTAGTTAGCCTCGCCGATAATCAAAATATATGGTTTTCCACTGCTTTACATATTTCTTTGACAATTTTCAGCTATGACATGTTCGTCCCAGATTACATATAACTGTAATAGGTTACATTACGTTAGGGTTCGTTATATAAAAACGTTTTTCTTCATGTTCATTGAGTCGTTCTGAATTCCATTTCTTCTCAAAATACTACATTACCCAACCCAAACTCCGAGGTTGCAACTGGGGGTGTAACATAACCGAGTAAGGTAACGTGCGGCAAATATGACCACCAAACGCATAGCACATCAAACACCATATTTTTATGGTGAAGTTAACTAAGGAGCTCATATAACAACTGTCATATATTTATAATAGGGTGTCCCACTAATTACAGCAGATATTTGTAGAGGTGAAAGAATGTGATTCTGAGTACAAAACTTCTATACATATATGGATTTTTCGGTTTATGTTTAGCCGTGAGGTGGATTTTACAAATTACGCAAGGCGGAGTCGAGGTGGGAGTTACCTATAGCGATAGCGAAATATAGGAAAGGGGGAAGAAGGTTTTGTAGTGAAAGAATGTGGGTTAAACGGAACAGACTTTTAGGAGGAGAGAAAGTGTGTGACCGTCTGCCCACTGCAGGGTATTGGGTGGTAGGTTGGGCGATGGGAGGTAGGAAAGGATGTGGAGAAAAGAAGGCGAAAAGAAATGGAGGGCCCATCTCTATTTGGGTGGGGTGCACCTCATCTTTAATTTCTTTGGAAGGCCCATTCATTATTTTTTTCTGAGTAGGGTTACACTTTTTATTATAGATAGAGGGAAACGGATGGAGATAGAGACGTGGTGGTTATGATTTTAGGTTAGGGTAGGGGGGTGGCCATGGGTGTTGCTTGTTTTTTTTCCACATATCTTAATCCGGCTCAAGTTACGTGGGATTGACCTTTGTTGTAAAGGTTTTAACTCTAAATACAAGGGGGAGGAGCCATGTCGTCGGTTCTGTGAGTGTTCATTACAGTAGTTCAAATCGTCGCCATGGGTAGAATAGGGGGAGGTGGGTTGGGGAATGCAGGGGAAGGTAATGTGATGGGATGGAATGTTCGATTGAAATTAGTCTTGGGGGAGGGATGAAGAGAAGAGGTGGGGGAGGGAGGAGTGGAGTGGGGGGGTGGTGGAGGGGGAGTGTGGGGAGAGAATAAGTAGTCAATTAGTGTTTAGGTGTGGTAACCCATGATGCTCAAATTATGAGGTTTAATAGTTGGGTGGGTGGAGGCGGGGGGGGGGAGGCTAGGCGCGGAGCTGGAACTCGTGAACGTATGATGTTGTTTAATGGAAGTTATGGAACATTACAGTATCTTCAAGCGGGTTTTCACGCTATTAATAGGCCTTATGTAATCCACCAATAAGGATTACAACAGCACACAGTATGGCTGCAACTGGTAAGAAAAATAAAATATAACATGGCAAAATTTTTGCCCTGCGTAATTTTTACAACCCACCTCACGCCTAAAATAAACCGAAAAATGCTGATGTGTATAGAAGATTTCCAACTCAATATCACATATTCTTTCACCTCTACAAATATCTGCTGTCACTCATGGGACACCCTGCAATAGTATAAGGACGTCATGGGCTATGCTGACAAATTAATGTTTACTTACCTGTTGGTGACGATGATAGTAGTAATGAGACCTCGGCATGTCTCATTGTTCGACATAACCTCCTTCCCCTGGTGTGGGTGGCGCCAACCTGGTAACAACTTGTGTATTCTCCGTGACTACCAGTAATGGCAGTCAAGGAGAATTAATTACTGGTGTGCCCATCAGTCGCACCATCATAGCCATGAACGGTAGAGATATGGTCGTTGTAGTGCTTTTATTTACCCGTTACACATCTCTCACCATGCTTAATAATATTAACTATCTTCATGACATTCTTATTGTTATCAGTGATTGCGGAATTCACCATATTATGTCCCACCTACACACAGCTTGTAAGTAGACTAACCCCCACCTCCTCTATCCCCCCCCCCCACACACTACAGTGGACGACATCTGTTGACTGACCATAGCATTTCCCCCCAGATGTTTCGAAACTTCAGACTCAAGGCAATTCGAACCCTCACTGTGGCTGGGTAGTGGACATGACTTTGGTGCACAATAGTACATTCTTCTGGTATTTTTCTTATGTTGATTAACCCATTTATAAGGTGACAATGGATTAGAATTTTTTTTTTTACTGAAATATGCCCGTGTGGAGATTCAGTGGGTGTTACGACGGCCGGGGTCTACTGCACTCCCATAAATAATCTGATCTTCACCCATTTAAAACCTTGTTTTGTAGTATATGTAAGCATGCAAATTAAATAATGTTCTTCTGGTGTGTGCCTATGGGTAGAGCTTGCCAAGCAGCTTGGGGCACACCCCAGGAGTCTGCTCTGTCCTAATCCAGCTCTGGCTTTAGCAGCATGTCTCTCTATGTCTGATTATTGCCTTTGGCCTGTAGACATGTCTGTCTGCCTTCCTCCTGTTTCAGAGCCACCATGTGGCGAAGGTTGGTCATTCCAGTTCTAGGGAATGTTAGGTCGGGAGTCAGTGGTGCTTATGCTGAGTTTCCAATTAGGTAGGAAGTGCATTTATGTTATGTCTTGTACCTTTTATTTATAAATATATGCATTTTTTTTCTTTTTATGGGGATTAGCCCACCCGGGCACAGGTCACTGACCCACATCGGGGCCTGGGGGGCGAAAATGTAATTTAATAATAATAATAATAATAATAATAATAATAATAATAATAATAATAATAATAATAGTAATAATAATAATAATAATAATAATAATAATAATAATAATAATAATAATAATAATAATAATAATAATAATAATAATAAAGAACCATAAAGAAATACAAAAATTAAAAAAAAGATCACAAGTGAGAAACAATATATGTATGTTGTGTTGTCAATAGTGAGAGAAACAATCGAGACCCTGCAATTGTGTGTAAATGAGGCAGAAAGTCAGATCAGCAACTTGGGACTTGGTCACAATTTTCGTGATGACATGAGGCAGCAGGGTCTACCATTAGACAATACATTATGCTTTCAATGTAAGGTAGATTTAGCTTGGTGCTGCTGTTTATCCTTTACGCCCAGGATTTAATCTTCATCCATGACTGAGTATCTGGAAACACCTAAAGAGTATTTCATGAAATCTACCCTACTTAAAGCTAGCCATAGCAGTATATCACTGTTGTCACTGTTGTCCAGCTCTGTGCCTTTTGGGGTAAGTTTCTGCTAGACACTGAGGTTGTGATATAGTTGAAGAGGATGAAAAACGCGCAGGAACACACGTACAAATATAGAAAAATGCTGTTTCATTGCTCAAGGGGTTGGTGAAAAAAATACAGAGGCAATCAAACAAAGAAAATAAAACATCTTATTAGTGTTCAAGAGCATTATAAAAGCAGACAGACCTGCAAATTGAAAAAAAAAACACTGTTACGTCGTTCAGATGGACGATAAAAAATTACAGACACAAAAAAGAGAAAACAAAAGTGTTTCATCTTCAGTCTGTAAATTAATCACCAAAAAAAAAAGACAATTAGAGAAAAAAACACTGTTTCATCCCTTTAAAATAGACGCTAAAAGACTTTGTGTCATAATAACTGTAACCTTAAATGAGAGAGCTTCACCTTCCATTAACAAAAGCTTCCGGGAAGAATATCACTTGTTATGGAAAACCGCGTTTGTTAAAGAGGTCTCTTAGTTTCCCAGTGTGCGAGGTCGCTCAATTGCCATCGTTTTGTGAGAGGTCGTATAACTACAGGTACCATTACATCTCTCGCGAGGTCGTTCAGTTGCCTGTGTATTTCCTACAAGGTCGTTGCTCATTGTCAAACACATTGACACAGCAATAGTCCTCAAAAAATTAATTGAGACAACGAGTATAGTACAATAAACAGGGGTTGGCAAATGCAGTAATATTTTTTGTTTTGTTTTGGAAGGTTGATGTTTCTCTTGCATAGAGTTACAGGATTAATGTATACATCAAGAGTGTTATAGAAATACTGTAAACTGGATTATTGCAGAGAATATATACTTACCTACTTACATAATAAATAGCTAATACTGTACACACAACATAGAATTGATGGAGTGAAAGTAATCCTCATAGCTTCGTGGCTACAGAAAATAGAAAAATACTTTATACCATTAATTTTAAGAATTAGAAGAATTTTTTTTTAATTGGGGTTAGCCCACCCGGGTACAGGTCACCGACTCACATCAGGGCTTTGGGGGTGGCAATTGTGGGTAAATGAAGCAGAAAGTCAGTCAGCTCAGCGACATGAGCCTTGGTCACAATTTTTGTGATGCCATATGGCAGCAGGGTCTACCATTAGACAACACATTATGCTTCCAATATCTTCCCAAGTGGTAATACCTCCTTATTTGATAGCTGCCTATAACCTACTACTGATTATGGTAGTTCCTCTCTGCTTCCTGACATGAGAGTTTGATGGTGTGATGACATGTTAGGCTTTAATCACAAGCAGTAACCAGGTGATCACTTTTCAATTATCGCCCATGTTAGGTAAAATGAGTTCATTAAGACTGTAAGGTATTTTATTGTGTATTTATCGTCTATATGTTATTCTTATTTTTATTAACGGAATATATATATATATATATATATATATATATATATATATATATATATATATATATATATATATATATATATATATATATATATATATATATATATATATATATATGTAACCGGTCGGAATTTGCTGGACTTTAATTTCTCACTTGACTTGGGGTTTATTAAAATTTAATAGATGGTAAAGGCAGTGGAAGCGCCCCTTTGAGAAAAATCCCGAACCAGCACAAGAACACTTAAATCTACTACACAAAATGAACTGTCCGTGACCCGTGGAAGGATAGCGTCTGTGACTGGGATGAATGAGACACACTGTAAAATTTAGACACTTATATTCCCTCCAACACTACAAACACAATCAAATAATGGTACACCAATATGCGCACCTCTTAACTTAAACTTAAAACACTACTCTGGGGAATAAAAGTTATAAATGACATAGAAATTATTAGAAACACAGGCAACAATAAATTTGAAGTATTAAGAAATGTTGCTTGCACACATGAAACAGGCCTCTTAAGGGCTTTCACAAAATAATATCAGTCACTTAGGAAATGGTATTAAAAAATAAGAAATTAACTACTCTACAATGAATAGGCCTTAAGGGCTTTCAACAAAATTATAGCACCCCAACAGATGTACACTTCCTAACCTAACCTAACCACTACTCTGGGGAACAAGGTTATACCTGAGATCAGAATTATGAAGAACAATTAGAGGCATTAAAAGAATCAAATCACAGTATCACTCTGGTTCCACTTAATGGCACAAACATTCAAAAAAACACTACTATCAGAATTATTTAAGAAATATTAAACTACACACGTCAAGATAATATCAGTCTGAGGAATGGTGTTAACTACACCCGTAATAAGGAAGATAAAATGTTCCTCTAGGTATCTCCTAGAATCCTAGACTCACGGTCTCAGTGTGTGACCATTAATATACTCAGATAGCCCCAGTGTACTCCCAGTGCGTCCATGGGCAGGAAGAGAGTGAGCCAATCAGACCCTGTGCAGTTGAGAGGAGCTTTAGCTTCCCGTTAGCAAGAGGGTTTCACTAAGCGGCTCTGGACATGTGGTGTTGTGAGCCGACGTCCGCTGGGCACCCAGACGGCTAGATTCCCTCAAGAGATCCTTTGGTACCCCGCTAAACAGTGACAGGCCTACTCTGATCGGTCCAATGGCGACAGTCGCCACCCTCAATCATCAACGGCAGTCTCAAACGGCAGTCAATCTCTCGCAGTCAAACTCCGGTCAACTCCAATCAACTCCAATCAAGTGGGTTCTGACGGAAACCCTGAAATGAACTCACTGTTAGCTCTAGTTTACTTTATCACTGCCCTATCTAACCCTGTCTGAGATCGAATGAGACTTACTTGTTATACTGCAATAGCGCAGCACAGGTGACTAGGCCACGTGACTATTTCTGATGGACGCGCGGAACGTCTTGTCTGTGTGAATGCTCTCCGGGACTGGGCCTAGCCAGCGTCGCGTCTCCTCAAGGCGTTACCTTAGGTCTACGTGATATATTTACCGCCTAACTAATAACTCCTTGGGACACCCGTAACATTATTCAGACTGCTAAACGATCTATAATAATTTCAAATTCAATAATAGTCCCTTAACTTCATGAATCGCATCATTATTAATTCGGTAAATTACATTTAATATCATATAGGCCTAGTTCCGCAGTCTCTCGCTACGAGCAGGCAGCGCTCCCTCCCCTCAGATGACCTTGAACGCTCAGTATCACTCATGGCGGGGCATTTGAAATTACTCTGAAATTTCTGGATATCACATATATATATATATATATTAACCATAATCTTGACGCCTTTGTTTAACTTAAATTAACTTCATGAAGTCGTAATGATACAGTGCACTTAAAAATAATGTACTGATAATTTAAAATGATAACTTTACACAAACACTCCTTATCATTTCAAGACAAAATCATTGTACATAGTATGGGCGGATAGTTATAGGACTTCGTTGTAAAACTTTCGGCTCACGTGAAGATTCGGTACCCTAGCTTGTTTCATCATAAGATTAAACATCCTGATGCTACATGAGGTGTTAGGTTAGGTTGAGTTAGGTTAGCATTAGTGTGTTTAATCTTAAAGTAAAACAAACTGAGCATGCCTAATCTTCACGCTATCCTTTCTTTGTTCTCAATCTCTTTGTAAGGGGTTCATATTCCAGTCCAATGAATGTTGGAACTGTGTTGTTCAGTGTTAGGTTTGTTCTCTGCGAGTTTGTTGGCCAAGCTTGGGAGATTGTTGGCCGAGCTGGAGAGGACCAAGGAAGAATTGGAGAGGGCCATGGAAGAAATAGAGAGGGCCACGTTGGAGAACCTGAAATTAAAATAAGAGATGGCGAGGATGAAGGAAGAGGCGGGACAAGGAAAGCCAGTGTCTGACGAAAACTCAAGCGACTGGAAGGTTGTGAGGAGAGGGAAGACCAAACTGGTGATGAAAAAACACACCAAGGATACGTCAACAACGTCATCAACAGCTAAGTGTACCAACTCGTTCAGTCCCTTGATAGACGAATTGGACGTTAATAGAGTCAGGGACAGGGCTGACAAGAAGGTATAAAAACTTTAATTGTTGGTGACTCACAGGTAAGGTACTTGGACAGGGCTTTTTGTGGTAAAAACAAAAATAGGATGAGGGTGTGTTTGCCAGGATCTGGGGTGGGGGATATAATTGACAGGATGGACAATATCTTGTCTGGTAATGGGAACAAACCCATTATCTGCCTCAGTGCAGGAGGCAATGATATTGGCCGGTGTAGGAGCGAGGAGCTTCTTGATAAGTTCAGGGCAGCTATAGATCGTATTACGACTAAGGAAGGGATCCCTATCATATGCGGTGTCCTGCCTAGAAGGAGAATTGGCAGTGAATGATTGTCAAGTCAGTTGGTGTCAACGACGACTTGACAGATATTGCAAGTCAATATCAGTCCCATTCATTGACAACTGGGACAACTTCTATGACAGAAGGGACCTTTATGCTAGGGATGGGGTGCACCTGTCTCGGGATGGGGTGGCAGCCCTGGCGGGGTCTCTAGAGGGGCAGTTCAAAATATATCGAAGTCTTTAAACTACTAAGGGAACATATGGGCACGGGGGTGGAGGAGACTGCAGTGGGAGCGGGTAAACAAAGTAATGGTTACAGGGAAATAGTCTTAGGAATGATGACAAAGCCAAACAAGACATTGAGTTAAGACCTAAACATGGTAAAGGAAGGACTCAGAACACGACTAACCTAAATATCTAATACGGGAACAGTAGAAGTATGAGAAACAAAATGGATGATATTAGGGCCTTGGTATGTACCGAAAAAATCGATATAATAGCATTCACTGAAACATGGATCAACCAAGACTCACTTGAGTTACCTGTCGAATTCCAAATTGCAGATTAGAAATTGTTCCATACCGATAGGCCGTCCAGGAAAGGAGGCGGAGTAGCAATCTATGTCAGGGATAATCTGAAGTGTGAAATAAATAAGGAAATAAAAACTGAGCGGAATACAGACACAATTTGGATAGAATTAATCGACGGTAGGAAAAATTAATCATAGGAGTAATATGTGGACCTCCCAATCTTGATAGAGTTAACGAGCGACTTATCTGGGATGAAATGCGGAAGGCTTCCATGCACAACAAAGTCTGTATAGTAGCCGATTTTAACCTTGTCCAAATAGATTGAACTGACCTTACGGGTAACTCAGTATCAGAGGATTTCCTCGAAATGATCCAGGACTGTTTCCTAAGTCAACATATAACCGAACCCACCCAGGGTAATAATATACTCGATTTAGTTCTCTCGAACAGAGAAAACCTCATTAGCAATGTCGAGGTAGGGAACGAACTTGCAAACAGCGATCACAAAGAAATTAGAATCCAGTTAGATTTTCAGGTCAGACGTAAGAAAAAATTCCATTAATGTCCCAGATTTCTGAAGGGAAAACTTTGAGAGTTTAAAGAGGCAGCTGAGAGAGGGGGTGTCGCGCTTGGGCGTGAACCTGACACATGACACAGAACTGATAACAAGATCTGAGATTGCCGAGTTCCACGACAATTTAAATAACGAGTTACTTAATGCACAAACGCAGAACATACCAAACAAAAAACTCAGATCAGACAACAATGACCCTAAATGGATAAAAAAATTATTTAAAGAACATTATTGGCCAAAGGAAGGCTATAGGTAGAAGGATAAATCTTGGCGAAATTTACCTCCGGGTATTGGCCGGTAGGGTTAAGATCGAGATAAGAAAAGCAAAGTGAAAATGAACTGAAGATAGCAAGGGAGGCGAAGACAAACCCCAAAGGATTCTACCAAATGTATCAAACTAAAACACGAGATAAGATTAGACCAATACGTTCAGATACCGGCGAGCTAAATGATAACGACGGAGAAATGAGCAATAATCTGAATAAATATTTTTCAACAGTTTTCACCACCGAAAATTTAAACATGATACCAGAGGCACCCACTCTATTCAGAGATAATGAAGAAAACAAATTAAGCGAGATAGTTGTGACTAGTAACGATGTTAATAAGCAAATAGACAAACTGAAGCCTATAAGTCACCTGGTCCCGATGAGATATTTGCCAGAGTATTAAAGGAATGTAAGGAAGAGCTTAGTATGCCCTTAGCAAAGTTGTTTAACATGTCCTTAAAAACAGGTGTAGTACCAGAATCCTGGAGGATAGCGAATGTAATACCGCCCAATCAGTCTAACATCAACAGTAGGCAAATTACTGGAAGCAATCATCTCAAACTCTATGCGAAATCACCTGGAGAAGCAACGATTGATCAATGATTCCCAGCATGGCTTCACAAGCGGACGTTCTTGCCTAACTAATCTATTAACATTCTTTTAATCAGTTTTCGAATCGGTGGACGAGGGGCACAATTATGATGTGGTATATCTCGACTTTAGCAGAGCCTTCGACAGAGTCCCCCACGAAAGACTAATTAGAAAGGTAGAAGCACATGGCATTAAAGGTGACATCCTTAAATGGATTAGGGCGTGGTTACAGGACAGGAAACAGCGAGTGAGCATTAACGGCACTAAGTCCCATTGGAGCAACGTCACAAGTGGAGTTCCCAAGGCTCAGTACTTGGACCATTATTATTTATTATATACATAAACGACATAGATATCGGCATAGACAGCAACATAAGTAAATTTGCTGATGACACTAAAAAAGGACGTGTTATTAAATCTGACGAGGACTCGGCAAAACTACAGGAGGATCTGAACAAACTTTTCGAATGGTCTGAAAAATGGCAGATGAAATTCAACGTCGACAAATGTAAAGTACTCAGTATAGGAGATGTAAACAGGGAGACAAGATACCAGATGAACAACGATGCCATAGAGAAATCCGACTGCGAGAGAGATTTAGGAGTAATGATAAGTAGGAACCTTAAACCAAGTAAACAATGTGTTTTTGCTCGTAACAAGGCTAAGAAAGTACTTGGGTTCATACAAACGAGTGTTAGTTACAAGACTAGCGAGGTCATCCTTAAACTGTATCTTGCTCTTGTGAGACCACACCTGGATTACGCAGTTCAGTTCTGGTCACCGTATTACAGAATGGATATAGAATCCTTGGAAAGAATTCAGAGGAGAATGACAAGACTAATCCCGGGCATTAGGAACCTTGAGTATAGAGACAGGTTAAAGCATCTTAATTTGCACTCCCTTGAGAGACGTAGAGCGAGGGGCGACCTGATAGAGGTGTATAAGTGGAAGGCAGGGCTAAACAAAGGGGACATTACAAAGCATTGCATTGACTGGGATAATGCCTCCTCAATATTACCTTGTAATTCAATTGATAGTAGGAACATCATAGAATCTAGTCTCATTAAACATACCGAAGCATTCAACATGAATTTGAGTAATGGCATGTACAAACTGGACAATTTTGTAATTAAGAAGATTTGTAACCAGGTGAGATGGTTGGGTCACCTTACCCTCCGACCTGACTACCTATCGTTGCTGTGCTATTTAAAGATTAGTAGGGTCATTACGTAATACCTGACCATTGTGGACCTGATATCACCCTCCTCTGTATATATACACCTTATTTTGTACTTCTCTTTAGTCTGTACTCACCCCTGAAGATGTGAATTACACGAAAGCACTTGGGAACTTCGCGTTATCTTCTTTCCTTGTGGTTATCAGCCTATACCTAGATCATGCACACCTACAGTGATTTACTTGCATATATATATATATATATATATATATATATATATATATATATATATATATATATATATATATATATATATATATATATATATATATATATATATATATATATATATATATATATATATATATATATATATATTTTTTATAATACTTTTGCACAATAAAACGGTAAAGGCGGAACAGGTTAAAAGATAATGAATTCCTGATCATAACCTCGAATCGACTAAAATTTTAAGACAACTCAAATAAAACAAGAAACAAATATATGTTTGCATTTTTTTCGCACTCCTACTCATTTTCTCTTTGTCTCTTTCTCTCTCGTGTATGACAGCCGTACGGTATGGCAGACAAGATATAAGGGTCAAATTCATCAGGCCGAGGATCAAAGAGAAAAACTTTGCAGGTGACAAGAAATACATTTTTCAGATTTTTTCTCTAAAAAACTACAACTACGAAAATAAAAAATTGTAGTGAAGATGAATAATATTCATGATAACTATGGCTAGACTTTGACAAGCAAATTCTATTTCAATGCTAATTAATTAACTTCTATCTCTGTATTGGAAATATGAAGTCAAACATTGAATGTTTAAGTCACAGCAATATGTTTTAGTCTCTGATATTAAAAGTCCTCCTGTATTAGTCAAAGGAGTTCTTGACCTTACACCAAGTAGATGTGACCAATTCATTAGTTTTGACCTTACACATAAAGGACAAAGGCTGCTTCGTGTTGACCTTATTTCAATAATTTATACCCAGAGGGGGAAGGGGAGGTTATGTTGGTCCGGTCGTCTCATCAAGTCCAGTTTTGCTTTGTTTTTATAATACAAGAATCACCCAGAACTAGAGCAGTACCCGAATCTGTATACCAACACACACACACGCACACACACACACACACACACCTGGTCTCATGGCTCACTGATTTCTTGAGTGGACGTCGCCAGGCAGTGAAGTATCAGGGCTCGGTCTCCACATTCCAACACCTCACCTGCGGTGTTCCCCAGGGGACCAAGATGGGACCACTGTGCTTCCTCATCCTGATCAACGACGCTCTATCGGACACTCCTCACAGGTGGAAGTACGTGGATGACTGCACTGTGGGGGTAGGGTGTGTCATACGGAGGCGAATTTTTTTTTTTGAGTTTGAAAAATCGGCCCATGGTATTAATGATGTAGTTCTATGTGCAGAATCATGTGATATCTTCAGATTTGAAAAGTTTTTATTTTTTGCTAGGTAAATTTTAACTTGAAATCTTATGAAAATTCAGTATTCCCACCCTTTACCAACACCACTAAATAGCTTATTTAAAGTAAAGTAAATGTATCAGGTTAATTTATTAGGATGAAAATGATCCAGAATAGTGAAACGAATGATCTTGACACATTTATTATATTTAATATTCCTTTAGAAAACAAAATCATCAAATACAAAAACCGGTTTTACTACTACGACCCGGTGTTGCTGCACACCATAGAGAACATGTCTTTCTTGCTTCTGTTTCTACTCATCACCTCCCTGCTGACCACCTGAGCTCGGATGTAGCCTTCCCTCCTCTCCTGGCTGTACACGTGACTGCTGGCCTCGCTCACTTGCTGTACACAACGCTCTATACTCTGGGTGTGCGAGGGCCAGGCAGGGACATGCATGGGGTTGTCCAGGAAAGCTCTGACTTGAACATTGGTGAGGCTGCAGGTAAGAGGGGGCTCACTGCCAGCCTGGATGTTATCCAGATCTATGAGATCAGTGAGGGTCTTGGCACCTAGATTGACTTCAGGAGTCTTCCTGACCCTGAAGGAATCGTCACCAACTGATTCGTCATGCCCAGATCCTCTCATAAGTCTCATATCCAAGATCTTTTTGACTGCCACTCTTCTCTCCTCCTCATCCTTACTGCAGAGCATTGTCTGCAGAACTGCCTCGGGATGAGCATACCAGGAAGATCTCCTCACAGTCTGCTCCACAATCTGAACAACCTTCCTTGGCTGACTCCTCAGGAGCTCAAGCTGGAAGAGAACATGCCTCGACCTTCGGAGAACGATGACTTGACCTGTTGAACCAATTTGGCAAGTAGACACTCACGATGAATTGGACAATAAGTCTCAGGTTGTGAAGCTGGTTCCCTTTCAGTTTATGATGAGCGACCCAAATTCTGCAGAACCTGAGAGCCGTTGTGAGCCACATAGAATGTGAGACTGGACCTATCTGCAGGTAAGCAAGTCTATCAGGCATGACCCCAGTTTTGATGGCACTGCAAATCATGTAACCATAGTACTGGTCAGTACTCAGGTCGTCAATGACAGTATGTGCAAGCTCAACGAGTGGAGGGCCAACTGTGATTTTTTCAAAGCTTGGATTTATTTCTAACTCAGTGGCAGAGTCCAGCATCTTGCCAAGAGGACCAGACCATCTGTTGTTTGAAAGAGTCTTGCCATCCAGCTCCTGGATCAGATGTCTGAGTGGCAACTCGTTGGTGTGGAGGTCACAAACAATCCAGACCAGCTTCCTCCCAATCTTCCGCTCTATCCACTGTATGAGCCCCCCTTGCCACCCTGTGTTCGTGTTGGTGCTGTCCCCTCCAATGGCCTGCAGGGTCTGGTCTCCTCTCCCTCTCTGAGCCAGTTCACAATGTTATCTGCCACTATCTCAGCTGGTTTCCTGATGTCATCTTTCTCTGGAGTGAAATGCCACAAATACCTCCCTCCTGGTTCACTGCAGCAGGAGTAGTGTTCCTCCTTCACCATGGCAGGGAACAACTTGTCAGAATCTCCAACTTTCATGAACACTTTAGTGTCATCCCTTCTCCCATCAAAGAACAAACAATTGATTCCATTTTCTCTTATCCCCTTATCAAACTCCTCTTCTAGGTTACTGACAAGTTTCTCCTGAGCTCTCCTTACTTTGTTATGATCTATCACCAGGTGAACATCATCAGGTGTTATCAAACCACCGTCAATCCAGGCAGCTGTTGCTATCTCTGCAGTTTCTATGAGACCAGTGTGGTGTCGCATGCTGGCCAGAGCTATGCTCGGGATATCTTTCCTATTTCGAATCTTATGCCTGGAAGGTTTGGGATCATTATTTTCTGGGTTAGGGACAAAGTCACCATTCTCCTGGTCAACACTCGGATCAGCCATGGGGAAGTCATTAAACTCTGAATCAGCTTGACTCCAATCATCGGCCTTTTTTACCTCACGCTGGGCCTTCTCAAGTCTCTTTTCCTCGGCAACTCTTCTCCTCTTCTGTCTCTCTGTGGCAGCCTCCTGTCTCTTGGACTCCGGAATATCATGGCTAGAAATCATGAGAGCCTCTATACTGCCAGTCTTCTCTCTCTGTGCTTTGACAAATGCCAGTTCGATCACAGGAATCTTCAGTTCACGCTTGCAAATACAGGAGATGTGGGCCTCGGATTTACAGTCACGATCGCATCCAAACTCAGGACAGAGAACAATTGGGCACTTGCAAGTAATTATGTCAAATAACTGGTCCAGTTGCTTGGCAAAGCTGTCCTTAACTGCAAGTTTTTCCTCTCTCCCAAGAGAGATATCTCTTGCCTTTTCCCAACTGGCTAGCAGTCTCTCACTAATCTTCTTCTGACTTGTTATGACTGAGGCTTGAACTGAGCGTTAGCCAGAGTGTACTGTGCCAAGACAGCTTTGGTCATATCACTGGCAATGTCTTTGTTTGTAAGTTCTTTGGTTCTTTTCACTGATTTGCCTGATTAAAACACCGCATCTCAAAGCATCTCTCAATGTAGGCAACTCCGACTTCAGGAGCTCTCTCCCAGACCCAAGATAGTGACTGAGATGGCTGGATTTTTGGTTTCTCGTCCTGACACAAGCAGCCATCGCAAATATTATCAACTTATAAATGCATCAGAATCTGAAACAGAAAAAAATATTATTAGTTGGGTTGTTAAAGAATGAAGTCAGAAAGCAATGTTCACTATTTAATTGTAATGCACTAATGCAGCTGTACGTTAGATTTTCGATAAATTTCACGCTAAAATTTACCTAGCAAAAGGTTGCAAAATATTGAAACTGAAATTATTTTCTGTTTATATTCACTAAAATCTACCAAAAAAGTGATGGGCCATTAGTTTTAGCTGATCTTCCCTCCTATGACACACCCTACTGTGGGGGTTTCAGTGGACAACACCGCATCAGACTACTCATCGCTACAAGGCACCCTGGACAGGCTACAAGCATGGACTACGGAGAACAAGGTCACCATCAACCACACCAAAACTGTAGTCATGCACATCAATACTGCCACCACTCCAGTGCAAGCCCCAGCAGTCACAGTGGGTGCCCATCCTCTCCAGCTGGTGCAGTCTGCCAAACTTCTGGGTGTAACTATAGACAACAAACTTGACTGGAAGGCCCATGTAAATAACACAGTCAAGGCAGCCTCATACCGTCTCTACATGCTACGATGACTTAGGTCACTTGGGACACCCACGCCAGAGCTGAGGACCATCTACAACGCCTTTATTCTCCCGAAACTAACGTATGCGTCACCAGCTTGGTCGTCTTCTCTCAACTCCATCTAACAACGTCAGCTAGAGAAGGTACAGAAAAGGGCCTGCAGAATCATGCTTGGCGCAGAATACTCAGGCTACACCAACGCTCTCTCCACCCTGGAAATGCCATCCCTCAGTGACCTCCACCACCAAGCACTGGAAAGGTTTGGCAGCCAATTAATGCACCACCCTCGTCATCGCCACCTCCTGCCACCGGCAGCCCTCCGCCCACCTCACACAGTCCGCCATTACAACAAAATTCAGCCCATAAGAGCCCGCACCGATAGATATAAGAATAGCACCATCCCATCTATTGTTAAAATAATAAACAACTCCTGACTTATGTACTGTACAGCTCTGTAAATGTATTCAATGCACCTTATATCATTATGTCTAAATCAAATGTAAGTCTGTATATTTTCAGCCATCGGCTGCAACTCTATTAATAAACCGTTTATTATTATTATTATTATTATTATTATTATTATTATTACATTTGACTGTCTGCCACGGTTGTGAACGGACTTCTCCTTGGCACTCCCCCACTTGGAGTTAACATGTAACCCCGCTTTCCATCCCCCAAGAAAAAAAAGAGAGGATTGTTGAACAATTCATCAAAATTACAAAACACCGCCAGCGAGGCAGGAATACAACCACGCGTTTCCTCCATAACACTACCAGCGAGACAGGCTTACAACCACACGTTTCCTCCGTAACACCAAACGGCAAGGCTGGACTACAACCACGTGTTTCCTCCTTAATACCACCAGCGTGGCTGCCCGTCAACCACATGTTTCCTCCACAATATTAAGTTATCAGTGATTCACATATAATCTGCATGTTAACTCCATGTCTCCTTTTGCATTGAAAACTTTTGTGAAACAACTCGCTTCCCGGTGTCACTCCACCTACTAGAGTAAGTTATTTCCGCCTATTGTAGATTTTCTGTCTCTGGTTGTTGTACTTTTCCATAAACCTTTGATTATTATTATTATTATTATTGTTATTATTGTTATTATTATTATTATCATTATTATTATTATTATCACTATTATTATTATTATTATTATTATTATTATTATTATTATTATTATTATTGTTATTACACACACACAGACACATACAGTACACACACAATGAGACTGCTGTGAGACATAAACTGTTTCCTGACACCATCTCCTGTTTATGTATCATTATACTGAGTCTCTTAATGTATAGCTTGGTATTAGTAATGTTCTGTTGGTTATTGATAATTCACTGTCTTGTTTGTTATTTATCTATAATAATAAACGGACATGTCTGTTCTTGAGTGTGTCTGTTTGTCTATCTATCTGTTCCAGCCATAGCTACAAAATGGAAGTAGTTAGATACCTGAAAGTTTACACACAAAATGCAAGTGTCCAAAGTTTGTGCACATTGATATTACTATTAACCACAGGCCCCGTGGTGTACCGGGCAAGAACTAAAAACCTTCCATGACTGAAGGAAGTGGTTACCCATGTCAGGGATAGTATATTGGGTTGGGTTGGATATCCGTGACAATCAAGGTTATGCAGAAATTCCTAACCCGTGTGAAGACGGGTAATTTTGCTAGTTATAAATATATTGCCCGTTATTAGAATATATTGCTCGTTATTAAGAAAATAAGGCACGGTTTTAGCAATGTATTGTTCATTATAATTATTAATAATGTATTGGCCGTAATTAACAACGGATTGTAAATAAATTTATAATGTATTGATTGATATTTGCAAAACATAACTGATACTGTGTGTTATGTCTAATGTTATGACATGAAATTCTCACCTCCACTCTTGACAATACAGGTATCTGACTCGTGGGTGATACATGTTATGACATGTTAATGATAATACCCAGTATGTTTATAATAAGACCCAGTAGTTTATAATAAAACCCAGTATGTTTAGAATAAAAACAAGTGTGCTTAGAATAAGACCCTGTATGTTTATAATAAAATCCAGTATGTTTATAATAAGACCCAGTATGATGGCAAGAAGACCAGAATGTTTATAAAAAGACTCACGATGTTTAGAAAAGACCCAGTAGGTTTACAATAAGACCCAGTATGTTTACAAAAAGAACCAGTATGTTGACAGATTAGACCTAATATGTTTATAAACAAGACCACCCTTAAAAGTATATTCTTAAATAAATGAAAGAAAAACTTACAGTACATTCACACGCAAAACCCAACACACCAACATATTTTCTCCGCACAATTGTCAGTTGAAGATCATACCTCTAACAGAACTCGCATTCATCTGTTTCTCTCAGTTCAGAGATCAGTAGAGATATCTCTTTCCCTGTCTCTTCTTCTACATCTATTCTCAGGTGTCCCTGTGATGTTAACCTCTTAGTTCACCTGCTATTAGGCTAATGAGAACATCGGAAAACAAGTCAACTACTAAACTTCCACTTAAGAGATGAGAGGAAGGAAGAAGGGGGAGGAAACGGAGGAAGGGAAATGGAGGGAGGCCGGAAAAAGGGGAGGGAAAAGAGAAAGAGAGGAAAAGGGAAGGGGAAAAGGAAGGGAGGAAGAAGGGGAGGAAGGAAAAAAAGAGAGGAAATGGCGGGAGGAAGGAAGGAAAGGTGGGAAGAATGAAGACGACAGGGGAGGGTGTGTGTATGAAGGTATATATTTGTGAGGGTGTGTTTGTGAAGGTGTGTGTTTATGTAGGTATATGCTTATTAGAGTGTGCGTGTGGAAGGGAATGTAGTTATGACACTGAGTTTATGAGGGTGTGTTTAGGAGAATGTGTATTTATGGTGGTGTGTTTATGAGGGTGTATTTAGGATGGTGTGTGTTATAAGAGTAAATATTTATGATAGTGTGTGTCTATGATCGAGTGAGTTTATGAGGGTGAGTGTTTAGGATGTTGTGTGTTGATGAATGTATGTGTTTATGATTGTGCGTGTTTATGATGGTATGTTTATGTGTGTGCTTATGAGCTGGTGTTTATGAAGATGTTTGTTTATGAGAGTGTGTTTATGAGGTGGTGTTTATGTTGGCGTGTGTGTGTGTGTGTGTGTGTGTGTATTACATGACCTCACGTGAGGTGACCTCACACAATGTACCAACAGAAGGCGAGCTCACTTTACCTGGAGACCTGTCAAAGATATCCTCACAAAATATGACGGTTGAGGATGACCTGATCACGAGATCTGAAGTTGACGAGTTCCACAACAATTTAAATAATGAGTTACTTAATTCACAAAGGCAGAACATACCATACCGAAAAATCAGTTCAGACAAAAATGACCCTAAATGGATAAATAATTATTTAAAGAATATTATTGGACAAACGGAGGCTACAGGTAGAAGAATAAATCGTGATGAAGTTTACCTCCGAGATTATTATAAAGCATTGGCCAGTCGGGTTTAGATCGAGATAAGAAAAGCAAAGAGGAATAATGAACTGAAGGTAGCATGGGGGGTGAGGTCAAACAAACCCCAACGGATTTTTTCATGTGTATCAAACTAAAATACGAGAAAAGATTGAACCAATACCGGCAAGTTAACTGATAACGACGGGCAAATGAGCAATAATCGAAATAAATATTTTTCAACAGTTTCCACCATCAAAAATTTAAGCACGATACGCTAGGCACTGACTAAATATAGAGACAGTAAAAAAAATAGATTAAGCGAGATAGTAGTGACTCGTAACGATGATCTATAGCCTAATAAGTCGCCAGGTCCCGATGAGATATTTACCAGAGTATTACAGGAATGTAAGGAAGCGCTTAGTATCCCCTTAGCAATTTTAACATGTCCTTAAAAACGGGTGTAGTACCAGATGTAAAGGCCTGGACTTTGGGATATAAATCCATTGCCAGCCTAATCAGGATCTTATAAATGAAAAGTCAAGAACCATGGGTTTCCAAGGGGTAACAAACAACAGTTAGAGATTGACTTCCCTTTACTACGAAAATAGGCACATTAATTGACACCACTCACACAAATATTAAATAAATTATTACGGGAGTCAAACAAAGTACAGATATTTCCTACAGCTGCAAATAAATACTCCTAACCAGCCAGGTGGAATGTTTAGTTAACGCAGTGGTCCAGGGCAGCTTCCTCACTTGGCGCCCGCATTGGTGGGCGATATCGTGCCACACAGGAGAGATGCTAGGGCACGGACGGTGGATAGGGCGTGGAGAAAGTGGCGATGACGTGGCAGCCGCGGTAATAGCTGGAGTAGGTGTCCGGAGTTGACAGCCGAATAGTGAAGGGCTGGGGAATCAGCCCACAAGCCCCAGGAGCCTCAGGTGAGTGCACAACCAGAGTTGGAATCGAACATCGGGGGAAGTGCAGCTGTGGTGCTGACTGGATAGTGTCTGGTGTGCGACGAGGCAGCAGTGACCTTCTCACCTAAGTTCCCCCCCCCCTAGTGGGGCGGCGAAAAAGCAAACAAGCAGAGAACAATCATCCCGCTCGTTACAGCCCTTACACCAGAATCTTGAAGGATGGTGAATGTAATAGTGATTTTCAATAAGGGAGATAGATCACTATCCTCTAACTACAGTCCAATCAGATTGACCTCTGACCCAGCTTGGAGAAGGTCGTGCTGATCGTGCTCCCGCTAGAGACCAAGGAAAATGGCCGCTTTGGATCGTTGTGCCATGGGGGAAGAGGAGGGGAGTGTGGGGAAGGACGACCTCCTTGCCACGCTCTTAAGGCAGCTGGGGCAGTTGAGGAGTGAGGTTGACACTCTAAAGGGGGAAAATGAAGCCCTCAGGACGGAACTCCTTCAGGTAGGTGTCCTGCCTAGCAGGACACCTGCGAAGGAGGAGCAGGCGTGGAGAGTGGTTGTCTCCAAGGGGACTAGGGTCAGGCTTAGGAAAGCTGACCAGGGTGTGGAGTGCAGTAACCCTTACCAGGTGCTGCAGGAAGCTGGAGAGGAAGAGAAGAGGCAGGACGGTATGGATCAAGGAGAGGAAAGGGCAGTTGTACAAACCCTGCCCACAGGTAAAGTCGTGGTAGTTGGTGACAGCCAGGTGAGGTTTATGGATAGGGCTTTTTGTGCGAGAGATAGGAAACGTAGGACTAGGGTATGTTTTCCTGGGGCTGGGATAGGGCATGTAGCCGAGAGGTTAGACAGAGTTTTGTCAGGGGAGGGTACCAATCCAGTAGTGTGTTTTAGTGTGGGAGGAAACGACATAGGAAAGGTTAGGAGTGAGGAACTTTTCAAGAGGTATAGGGAGACGCTGGGGAAAATTAGAGATAGGGGAGGGATCCCGATAGTATGTGGTGTCTTGCCTAGAAGAGGGGTTGGTCGTGAATGGCTGTCCAGGGCAATTACTATTAATTGCCGACTGGAAAAACATTGTGCAAACAATGGTTGGGCATTCATTGATGACTGGCAACGATTTTATGGCAACGACTACCTGTACTGTCGCGACGGAGTACACTTGTCTCGTGAGGGGGTAAAGACGTTGTCTGCATCCCTGGAGCGTGAAATTGTCACTAGGAAGGGGGGGTTTCGCCAGTAGAGACGGGTCGGGGAAAATGGGAGTAAAAAAACAAGCAGGTCCTGGGAAGTAGTGAAACAGAAGTAGATAATGCTGAAAATATAGTTAGTCATAATAACAAACATCAAAGTAATAAATGTAAAACAGATAGAAACGGAAGAAACATATTGAGTGTTTATTATACTAATAGTAGAAGCCTGTGTAACAAAATGGACCAGCTCAGGGCCATTGTTAGTAAAGAGAACATAGATATAATTGCAATAACGGAAACATGGATAAATTCAAACAGCAAGCATTTTTAAGCAGAATTTCATATTCCAGGATATAACCTATTTAAATTTGACAGAGTAGGAAGGAGAGGTGGCGGTGTAGCAGTGTATATCAGGGTGTCATTAAAAAGCTGCAATAAATCAAACATTAAAACAAATAGCGACAATGAAAGTATTTGGGTAGAGATTGGTGAGGGCAGTGAATCCGTAGTCATTGGTGTTATATATAGACCACCTAATTTGAGTAGGAACGATGGTAAATTGCTATGGGAGGAAATAAAGAAGGCATCTGATAGAAACAATGTATGTATTCTAGGCGATTTCAACTTTTCAGGCATAGATTGGAAAAATCAACTTAGCGATAATGAATCTGAAGATTTTCTAGAAGTAGTACAAGATAGTTTTTTATATCAATTCATAAACTCGCCCACTAGAGGAAATAATATCCTCGATTTAGTTCTCAGTAATAATGAAAATCTAGTAAAAGATGTTGGGATTGGAGACGAACTAGGAAACAGTGATCATAAAGCCATATATTTTAACATAATATGGGATGGCAGGAAGAAGGAAAATTCGGCCTTGATCCCGGATTTTAGGAAGGCTAATTACGGTAGCTTAAGGAGAGACCTAAGGGATGACCCTATGGTCAAAAGATTAATCCCCCCCACACCTCCGGAAACTGTCAACTTAGGACGGGATAACCCCGAATTTAATTTAGCAGCTACTTATGAACAATTTATTGCGACAATCAATAATGCCCAAAATAAACACATCCCTAAAAGAAAATTCAGATCGATACGGAACCAACCAAAATGGATGAATAATAGACTCTTAGATCTTCTAGGGAAAAAGAAAGGAGTATATAGAAAAGTTAAGAAAGGCGAAAATCACTTACTTGGTTACTATCAGAACCTAACAAGACAGGTAAAACAGAAATTAGGAAAGAAAAGAGAAATTATGAAATCAAGGTAGCAAACGAATCGAAAAATAACCCCAAAGCTTTTTATCAACTGTATAAATCAAAGGTTAGAGATACAATAGGTCCCCTTAAAACTATGACAGGAGAAATGACTGATGATGAGTTCGAAATGTGTAGTACGTTAAATAGTAATTTTCGCTCCGTATTCACAAATGAAAACCTAGCACAGTTTCCAGAAGTTCATAAGGTATATAACGACAGTGTAGAAAATATGTTGATGAATATCAATATTACTAGTAACGATGTGCTTAAAGAAATTAACAAACTGAAGCCTCATAAATCACCTGGTCCAGACGAGGTATATGCTAGAATATTAAAAGAATGTAGAGATGAGTTGAGTAACCCATTAGCAGTTTTATTTAATAAGTCATTAGAATCGGGCCTAGTGCCAGAAGCTTGGAAACTTGCAAATGTAGTTCTGATTTTTCAAAAGGGTGATAAGGAATCAGTGATCAAATTAATTGGCCCCATTAGTCACGCCAATCATAGTGCGTTGCTAGAGTCAATGGTTGCTACAAAAAACTGTGAAGCCACCTTTGGAAAACATTCTCCAACTTACCTCATTCTTTCTCAGCACGGTTCACCCAGGGACGTTTTGTCTCACAAATTTGCTTAGCTTTTTCTCAGAAGTATTTGAAGTGGTAGATAATGATGTGTCATATGATATAATTCTATTTAGATTTCAGTAAAGATTCGATGAGTCCCCAAAGTGATATCATTGATAAGGAAGGTAGAAGCACATGGAATAGGTGGATCAGTATTAAAATGGATTAGGTCATGGTTAACTGGTAGGAAACAGAGTCAGCATCAATGGATTAAAGTCAGACTGGGGTGCGGTCAAAAGCGGAGTTCCCCAGGGATCTGTATTAGGCCCTCTGCTGTTTGTTATATTCATTAATGATCTTGATTTAGGCATAACTAGTAGGATTAGTAAATTTGCAGATGATACCAAACTGGGGAGAGTGATAAATTCAGACAGTGACTTTGAACACCTTCAAAGAGATCTAGATACCTTACATGAGTGGTCAGTAGACTGGCAAATGAATTTTAATACTGATAAATGCAAGGTACTACAGATAGGAAAGACGAATACAAACGTTAAGTATAAACTAGATAACACGGAAATAGAAAACTCAGTTTGTGAAAAAGATCTAGGTGTATTTGTTAGCAACGATTTGAAACCTAGAAAACAATGTATTAGCGTTTGCAACAAGGCAAACAGGATTCTTGGGTTCATATCTAGGTCTGTGAGTAACAGAACTGCTGACGTTATCTTGAAACTTTACCTAGCATTAGTGAGGCCACACATGGATTATGCGGTTCAGTTCTGGTGTCCTTATTATAGAATGGACATAGATTCTTTGGAGAGAGTACAAAGAAGAATGACAAAAATGATCCATAATATTAGAAACCTTCCATATGAAGAAAGACTGAAAAGCTTAGGCTTACATTCATTAGAGAGGCGTAGAGTTAGGGGAGATATGATAGAGGTGTACAAGTGGGTAAGTGGGATTAACAAGGGTAAAATGGAAGATGTTCTGAAGCTCAGTAATAACGAAATAACTAGAACAAATGGCTTTAAATTAGATAAATTCCGATTCAGAAAGGATATAGGCAAGCACTGGTTTGGTAATAGAGTTGTGGATATGTGGAATAGACTACCGAGTGCTATAGTAGGATCGGGGACGCTAGGGAGCTTCAAGACGAAGTTGGATAGGCACATGGAAGTGCTGGGATGGGTGTGAAAGGGATCTGCCCTGTTTGGGCCAGTCGGCCTCCTGCAGTATCCCACTTTCTTATGTTCTTATGTTCTTATATTAATTGTAGGAAAATTACGGGAAGCAATAATTTCAAGCTCTATTCAAAATCACTTGGAGAAGCACAAGCTGATCAATGAATCCCAACATGGCTTCACAAGAAGGCGTTCATGTCTAACTAATCTATTAACATTCTTTTCAGCTGTTTTCGAATGAGTGGACGAGGGGCACGACTATGATGTGGTATATTTTGTCTTTAGTAAAGCCTTCGACAGAGTCCCCCCACGAAAGACTAATAAGAAAAGTGGATGCTCTTTGCATGGGAGGAGATATTCTAAAATGGATTAGCTCTTGGTTACAGGGCAGGAAACAGAGAGTGAGCATTGACGGCACTAAATCCGATTGGAGTAACTTCACAAGTGGAGTACCCCATGGCTCAGTACGTGGACCATTATCATTTATTATATACATAAACGACATAGATATCGGCGTAGATCTCAACATAAGTAAATTTGCTGATGACACTAAAATAGGGCGTGTAATCTGACGAGGACTCTGCAAAACTACTGGCAGATCTAAACAAATTTTTCGAATGGTCTGAAAAATGGCAGATGAAATTCAATGTGGACAAATTCAAATTAGTTAGTCAAGGAGATTTAACAGAAAAAACAGACATCAGATGAACAACGATGTTATAGAGAAATCTGAATGTGAGAAATATTTAGGAGTAATGATAAGTAGGAATCTTAAGCCAAGTAAACAATGTTTATTTGCTCGAAACAAGACTAATAAAGTACTTGGGTTCATACAAAGGAGTGTTAATTACAAGACTAGAGAAGTCATCCTAAAACTATATCTTGCGCTTGTGAGACCTCACTTGGATTATGCAGTTAAATTCTGATCACCGTATTGCAGAATGGATATTGAATCCCTTGAAAGAATTCACAGGAGAATGACAAGACTAATCCCTGGCATTAGGTAACCTTGAGTAGAGAGACAGGTTAAATCATCTTAATTTGTACTCCCTCGAGAGACCTAGAGTGAGGGGCGATTTGATTGAGGTGTATAAATGGAAGATAGGGCTAAGCAAAAATTACATTACAAAGGTACTTAAACTATCCAACCAGGAGCGAACTGGTAACAATGGTTCTAAATTAGACAAATTTAGATTTAGGCCGAAATAGGAAAAAGTTGGTTTAGAAATAGAGTAGAGGATGAATGGAACAAGTTACCAAACATCATCATTAACTCTCATACGCTAGAGAGCCTCAAACATAGGTTAGATGGATATATGAACAATAGGAGTTAGGTGTAAATTGGACCACCCAGTATGGGCCGATACGCCGCAGCAGTTTCCTCCATTCTTATGTTGTTATGTTCTTATGCACTTTACTGACTTTGCTATGTCTGGAAGCCCTGTGTATTTCATCCCAAATAAGTCGCTAATTCACTCTATAGAGATTAGGAGGTCTATGCATTACTCCTGTGATTAATTTTTCCTTACCATCTATTAATTCTTTCCAAATTGTTTCTGTATTCAGTTCAGCTTTTACTTCCTTATATAATTCACACTTCAGATTATCCCTGATATAGATTGCTACTCCGCCTCCTTTCCTAATCTGCCTATCGATATGGAATAATTTGTAACCTGCAACTTGGTATTCGACAGGTAACTTACGTGAATCTAAGTTTATCCATGTTTCGGTGAATGCCATTATATCGATTTTTTCGGTCCATACCAAAGCCCTGATTTCATTCATTTTGTTTCTCATACTTATACTGTTTGCGTAGTAGACATTTAAGTTAGTCGTGATCTGATTCCTCTCTTTGTCGCGTTTAGGTTTTAACTCCCTACCTAATATAGTTTTGTCATCATTTCAAGCACTATTTCTCTGTAACCTTTCACCTTGTTTACTCGCTCCCACTGTAGTCTCCTCGATTCCCGCTCTCATATGTTCCCCAAGCAGTTTAAAGACTTTGACATCTTTTGAATTGCCTTCTCGAGATAGCAAGCCACGGTTGCTACCCCATCCCTAGACAAATGTTCTCCATCTGTGTGTGTGTGTGTGTGTGAGTGCGTGTGTGCACGTCTCCCGGACAGATAGCCGACGGACGTATCACCAACGGACAATTGACCGAACGGACATCGAGCCGACGGACATATGTCCGAACGGACAATAGACCGAACGGACAAATGGCCGAACGGACATTTGGCCGAATGGACATAGGACCTTTTTAATATTTTTGTTATTTTTCTTTCTTTGCAATGTATTTGCTTTATAAAACAAAGGATAGAAAGATAACATAATTGCAATGTGATACATTTGCAGGATATACATTTTTTTTGCTCATTTACTAAAGGATAAAAGATATTAATTGTAATGTAATTGCTTTATAAAAATTGCTGTATAAAACGAAATGTTCATAAATATTTAAAGATTGTGGGCAATTGCTCTCAAGAAGTCGATTCTGGGATACTCCTCATATTTCTCAATGACAGTCTTCAGTCTTGTGCTTAATATCTGGTACTTCTTCGGCTTCCTCAATACCGTTCCTGCTGCTGCCTGCTCAATTGTCAACACCAGTCCGACTGCTCTTTTCTTAGTTTTGAAACGAGACGGCAAACGGTGGGGTGGGTGATTGCCATTCTCTGCTTAAACCCTCTTTGCCCTCCTTCAAGAGAGTTTAGTCCGTGGAAGGCCTTGTGTGTTTCTCTCCAATATGTTCCACAGCCTAAGTTCGAATGCTGGTCTTCGTCGTCTTACACGCTGTACAACACCAATCCATGTCGCTTCAAAGTAGCCAAGAAATTCAGATAGAAGTTCATCAGTTCCATCATCTAGTGCTGAGACAAATTCATTGAAGCTTTCAGCAACGTCTCTGACTGGCACAAATGCTAAAGCTTGAACGGACTTGACGATGAGTGCATTTCTTGGGTCATTATACCAAGTCTGTAGTCCTAAGCCCTGTATTTGTCTCCACAAGCACTGCCCGAAATGGAAAAAAACATCCAAAAATGTTTGTGTTTGGGAAACATGCTGCGATGATATTAAGAGCCGCTCTTTCATAGACAATGATGACTGAAACAGGATTGAGATCTGGTCTCACTTGCTTGAGAGTGCTAAAAATCAAGTCATAAGTTGCTTGGATTGTTCCTTGCGATGAAGTATACCAAGGGAATTGTATGGCTCTCATCCAGCATAACATGCTCTGTATATAACTGAAAGCCCACTGGTGCAGAATCAAATGTCCCATCACACAGCCAGTGGTCTTTGAGAGAAAGAAGCTGTAAGTTTCGAGGTGTTGACAGAATTAGCAGGTTGTCACTTTCATGGATGACAAAGTCTTCTCCTATAATTGATTTCAGTAAGTCGTCAGTTAAAAAGTCCCTGTCTGGTGCCATGCGTTGTCTGTGCACCATTCTTGCCAGAGTTTCTTTCTTCGGAAGAGCACCTGCAGCATCAAGTGGGTACTTACTGGTGCAGCTTTGCACAATAGTCGATGTCACTTCCTCCGACTGTCTGGCTCTTTCTTTAATTTTCTTTACTGTTTTCAAGAACAGGTTACGTCCGGCATCAGGAGGATGTGAGTGATTACTTGCTTCTCCTTGAATAACGTCTTCTTCTGTTTTTAATCGTCCCCCACAACTTCCTTTGCATTCACATCGCCAATATATTACATTGTCTTTCCGTTTATCAACGATGTAGGCGTAGCCGTCAAGCAAAAGCCTTCTTCCTCCTCTTGTCGTTGGCATGAATTCCATAGTCTTAAAAAAAATAAAGTAATAATAATAATAATAATAATAATAATAATAATAATAATAATAATAATAATAATAATAATAATAACAATAATAATAATAATAATAATAATAATAATAATAATAATAATAATAATAATAATAAAAACAATAATAAAAACAATAAAAATATCGGTTTACCTTTACAACCTCTGAAGAGCGACTGCATCCGAGTCCAGGCAAGCAAGGCTAACATTTGGTTGGTTTGGGGCGTGGCTAAAAAATTCGAACAAGCATTTTTTCAAAAACTTGACCTGACTTAACATGACTAGTTACGTCGTCCTTTCTTTGTGTTTGTGGTGGTGTTGGTGTGTCGATTAGCGGATGTCATGTTTTTTGACCTGACCTCATGTTTTGTAAGGTCACCCTGTGTACACAAACCTCTCTCAGTCCTTGTAATTCACTAGTTAAATTGAAATTGGGGAAAATAATGCTGATTGTTTCCGAATAATGCTGATTATTTCCGACGACTACCAGATATTAAACGCAAGACTGAAGTTATTTTTAAAAAGGAATTACATTACAATTATTATCTTTTATCTTTTCGTAAATGTGCAAAAAATTCCCACAAAATTAAAGAGGCTGAGCTTCATTCGGCCAAATGACCGTTCGGCCATTTGTCCGTTCGGCCATTTGTCCGTTCGGTCTATTGCCGAGGCCAAATGCCCGTCGGCTCGATGTCCGCCGGTCAAATGTCCGGCCATCTATCCAGCCTAGTTCAGCAAAGGATCTCGGAGAAGCAGAAGGTTCCAGAGGGACGGTGCATAGGCCAACCGTCATGTGGACACGCCCTGATGCCTACCAACCACTTTCCTACTGACCTGCATATTAAACTTGGTAGGTGTATGGAGATGTTCGGGGTACTTGGTTCTAACTACAGGAGCGAATATAAACACCTGTAGAGTTCTGTAGGCTCTTATTAATGGAAATATACAGTAGTGCGCTCACAAGCTTGAGGTAGTCTTTACACTCCTCTATGGTCAACTGACCTCACTCTGACCTCTCAGGCGACATGTGGTAAGTGGTATACTAGCAGCTTACAAATGTCGCCAGGCACATTTATCTAAGCTGCAGACATGAAACAGGGCATTGCCACACGCTACTGACTAGAGAAATAATGTGTATATATAGAGTATACATGGTATACATACAACATACATAATATACATACACCTCCCCCTATACGCTCATAGCAAAGTCTTGAGCGGACTTTTTCCTGTGGATCCGTTCTGAGCGTCGAGGGCTTAATCACCGGGGGAATGGGACTCAGCATCTGACGGGTCAGAGGATGCGTTACAGGGCGGAGGAAACGGCGGTTCCTCCACCACACCCGACCGCTGGTAACCGCACCTGGTAGTCACGTGACCTGCAGAGACCCATGACTACGCCCACTTTGTCCCAATGTAGGAGGTCGGGTCCTGACACGGACTTGGGTGCCGACACTAACCCTGGGGAGAGGACGGGCGTGGTCGTTGTGCGGGCGACGACGTCTTGAATACGTTCGGTCTCGGCGATCAAAACCCTGTCTCGGCCTACCACCTTGGAGAAGGATTGAGGGTGAGCAGGGACACAAGAACGGAGGGGGCGTCCATACAAGACCCGGGCAGGGGAGCGTCCAGTGTAAATGGGTGTGTTGAGGAGCTCAAGGAGACCCTGGTCGAAGGCCCTGCAGTCAATATTCCCAGAAGGGGCCACTTTGAGGATGAGGTGTTGAGGACAGCAGCCTCAGCGCGGCTGTTGACTACGGGTAATGAGGCGGTGACAACACATGCCGGACTCTATCGGTCGAGGAATGCAGCAAAGTCCGGCTTGTGAACCAGCTCCGCTGGTCTGCAGGCCGCAGAACGCCCACGAACGGAAGCGGAGGAACTTGCTGATGGTGGCTGCAGATGTCGTATCCTTACCGAACTGATGACAACCAGCCAACCTCAGAGAATGAGCTCGACGATAACCAGGAAGGACTCTCCTGACACACACAGAAAAGTTGGCCGATCACAGACTCAATACAAGCGGTGGGGGTTGTCGTCACTATGAAGGGTTCCCTGCTGGCTGGGTTGTAGTGGGCCATACACCTGGACAGCATTGAGATGTCGGGGTCGACAGGCCGGAACACAGTCTGTCTTGCTCACCCTTTGGTGGCCTCTGCCCACGGTGACTGTGGTGGAGGCGAGCCAAGGCGTGGGACGTGAAGCAGCAGGGACAACTACCGGGCGAAAGGTGTCACTGGCCAGAGGTAAGGGTAGCGGCAGTAGGGTAGTTGCTGCTCCCTTCGTGTACCCTGTTGGCGTATTTTACCTCGAGACCCGGTGCCAAGTCCTGGGAGATGATGGCCAACTTGGTAATGTCTGTAGGACAGCAAAGGAGTAAGGAACACCATTATGCACGTCAATCCAGGCCTGACACGACCTGTTGCCAAAGGTAACATGTGCATAGAGTAAACCTAGGGCTGGGCTATTCTGAACCATCTGCTGGACACAGAGGATCTTGGAAGGCGGTTCTAGATCGTTGGAGAGCCCCAAGCACAAAATGCTGGGGACCGATGACCGTAGCTCAGCGCCGGTGTCAGGCAGCATCCTCAGACAGGATGACACACTGTCAGAGGTCACGATGACGCTGGAAGTGGTGGGGGACTTTATCCTGGGATTCCGGAGGAGTAAACCTCCTAATATGGGCCGCTTTGTCCAGGTCGTCGTGCTCATGATTTGGCGACTG
>NW_024749779.1:11083962-11099949 GCF_018991925.1 Homarus americanus | reverse complement strand
TCAGTCACCTTCGTCCATGTTCACCTTTCCCCTTCGTTGCTCTGGATCCATTTCCATAACCTCTTGTCCTTTTATTGATATTCATTTACAGCTCTGGTTAGGTCTCAAAGTTTGTTCGATGACCCACTGCTCACCGCCTGTATTTGGTGGGGCAGCTCGCTGCTTGTATTTATGTTTGATGATAGTAGGTCACTGCTGGTTGCTTGTGGTATTACAAGTGGCAATTCACTGCTGGTTGCTTATGGTGTTATAAGTGGCTTTTCACTGCCGGTTGTTTACAGTGCTACAAGTAAATTTAATCACGCTTGCTGTGTACTTCGTTGAGTTGGTTATTTGTTACCTTAAAACCGGTGGTAATGAATCAATTTTCCTTTCCTTCGTAACCTCAGTAGCGGGCGGCAGCTCTGCCTGAACGAAAGGAACACTCGCAACCTGTGGTCCACACTCATATGGCAGTGTCCTGCCCAGTGCTGATGTAATGCATGCTTTCCAATTTAAGAGTACAAGTATGCAATACGAAAGGAGGACATGAAATTCAGATATCATTTGATGATTTCCTTGTTTTACGTAAGGTTAGTAACATAATAATTCGTTGCTGATACAGTAGAAAAGGCGATGAGGTCGACAGGTCAACGGATATGGTCATTCTGGCACCATCGTGTAGTGAAAGAAGAAGGATTGTACACTGATTAGTACTTCTGAGGTTTTCGTCTGGCAACCACTATGTAAGGCTTCTTATATCATCGGCGAGTATCGTCTCATATTTGGTCTAATTGTATTTGTTATGATAAATTAGTTTATTTACTTCCTTTGGATAAATGTTCCATGAACCAGTTTCGTGCCTTTTCATACATAGAAAACGGAAACTGGTATCGTTCAAGATAATCTACTTAATATTTCTTAACACACACCTGTATTTACGACCTTGGAACACGGTTATGTCAAACTGTAACAAATTAACTCCGACTAAGTTGTCTGTGTATTGAATCTCATAGTGCAATCTTCTTTTTAGGATTACTGTTCACTAACATCTTTGGTATTGCTTATGAATTAAGAGGCTCTGATTCATGCAGTCATCAGTCTGTCCTGGTAATTGGTGTATTTACTGTCGTTATTACACACTCAATAAACATAACTAATATATTTTATGTGGATTACATGTATGTGCAAGTAAACTTATGTTCAACTAGAGGTTCTCTGCAATACCGCTATATTTGGCGAAATCCTATGCACACCACATGGGTGCACGGAGATTATTTAATGCTTGTGAGTGTCATCGTCTAACATATTCTCAACAACTGACATCTCCAGGTTATGCCTCCTCGTCCCCATTTGATTGGCTAGCGAAGGACGTTTTTGCTCTTGACCAGCTTGAGTACCAGGAACTCCGACCAAGGCATATCGTCAGGTTTGCCATAAATACTTAAGTGACGAGACATCATCGTTGAAACGCCACCGCACCTCAAGACAGCATACCGGTATGGAAGAACTCCTCAAAGCTAGCACCTCTGCTCAGGGTGGCATGTTTGCTCAATGTGGTCAACCTGGCGGCGGTGCCTTTGATCAACCTGACACGTCTTCATCCTGCTGGGCCCACACTGACCGCAGCGGTGAAGGCAACTGTCCTATGCGCAACGTTTTGGCAGAACATGATGCCCTTCAGGTGATTTAGTGGTTGTTTCCTCTTGTATTTTAGCCCAAAATGTAATGGCACTTCTCAATAAGTGGTCGTGTTAATCTGTCCCAATTAAGGGTGGCAGAAACCTTACTCATTTAGCAGCATGTGGTCTCACAATCTTCAATTGCAAGTATAGTCAAATAAATTTAATATGCGTTTTAGCTTATGTGACCACCTTGACGACCTCAATAAGCGAATGTTACCGATTCCAAGACAGCCGCTGAAACGGCAACGAAACGGACCAGGTGCTAGGTCGTCGTGCAAGCTTTAGGGAATGTGCAACTCAAAACTTGGTGAGGAAACTACAAATAAATTTAGTGTAATTATTGTCGAGAGTACCGACTGTTCATTAAGTAATCACGTGCAATGATAGTGGAGCATTTTGATCCGGAGAAATAATGACAACATTGCGATGCTGGATTTGATTCACGTATTTGACGGTAATCAGGGTTCGACTGGCGAAAATATATAACATGCTGTTGCAGTGCCTCACTACACATGATATACCATTGAACAACTTCATGGGTCTGCTGCAGATGGGGCATCAAACATTACGGGCGAATATAAATGTGTAACTAGCAGAATGAGAGTTCAAATGCTTGGCATTACTATATTTAAATGTGTTGCACATAGTATGCATCTCTATGCCAGCGAAGCAACAAAGACCTGGCCACGTACTCGTGAAGATGTGTTGAGAAATGTGTACATTTACCTTTCCCATAGTGCCAAAAGGAAATGCGAGTTTAGGAATTCCAGTGTTTTGTCAACTCAAACCACACAAATATTTCATGCCTGTGCCACAAGGTGGTTGTCACTCCATGAAGCTGTTGTAAGAATGCTCGAACAGTGGCAACCCCTTCAAATTGTAATTCCACATTAGGGTAATTGAGGAGAGACTTGTGTTCTGCTACTTGAATTTTGAATTACATATTGCCGCAACTCAACACAATAAACTTGATTTTCCAGAGTAAAGCCCCTACTTTGCATTTAATCCGTAAAGCATATATCAACTGCATCTGTTATTGCCAAACTCCTTTTGCCATTTACATAGTGTGTCAAACTCCAAATGAATGGTATTGATCCATCCGATGATTCCCTATATGTACCAGTCAATCAGATATTCGGGATCGCAATTACATGCCACCTTCCAAAGGCTAGAGCATTATAAGATAAGCATCAACTCTGATGAAGATGGGTGCAGAGATTTCTAGTCGTAGTGTGTAGGGAAATAAAGAAAAGATTCGAACTAAACAGTAAGTTGTGGAGACTGACGGTATATTTACACCCCAAAAGAGTCAGCAATTTTTTAAACCTATTATTAGCGTTTTGAATGAAGAGGGAGATGCAAAATATAAATGTTTTGGACATTAGCAATGAAATTGTTGTCACTTCTGACGTCCACTGTTGATGCAAAGCGTACTTTTCTAAGGTTAATTTAATTAAGGAACAGATAAATAGTCTTCTTACACAAACTGTAAAGCCCCAATAACCTTTGAGCGAATGTCGTAATTTTATATTATTGTGGATATAAAGTATTGTTACCACATGTTGGCATTGTAATCGGCTGTGGTGTTCCCATTATGATAGTGCTACAGTTGTTACCAGTCCCTTTCTTTTGATAAGCTTGAAGTCTTATGTTAAACGGTGATATTATGTTTCCTAAGAATTGTTGTTAGGTAGTAGGTAGTAGGTAGTAGGCAGCTATACTCTGGAACGAAATGGTAATATCGACAATATGTACCAAGATTTTGCCAAAGCTTTCGACAGTGTGCCCCACAAAAGGCTAAAATTCAAACTGGAAGGGTACGGAATTCGGGAAATGTCCTAGCGTGGATAGAAGACGTTCTACATGACCGCAAGCAGTGTGTGGTGATTAATGGCACGAAATCATCATCTGTACCTGTCACAAACGGGGTACCACAGGGCAGTGTATTGGGTCCGCTGTTGTTTGTTTGTTTCATAAATGATATGCCTGACGTTGTACACTCCTCCGTACAAATGTTTGCCAATGACGCCAAGTTATTTCGGGAAATCAAGAACCAAGCAGACTGTGAAGAGCTGCAGAAGGATCTCTGTGAGCTCCAGGAATGGTTGAAGAAATGGCTACTGAGATTCAATGCCACCAAGTGTAAGAGGGTGCACCTGGGGCGTACCAACGGTAAGGAGGCGTATCATATGTCCCAACTGGATGAAGAAACTGCACTATTTGAGACTGAATGTGAGAAGGACCTAGGTGTGTATGTTGACAATGAACTAAAGTTCTCGGGCCATTGCGAGACGAAGGTAAATCAGGCAAATAAATTATTAGGTCTTATAAGAAGGTCGTTCAGATATCTAGACGGTCCGTCCCTTGTAACGATCAACAAAAGTGAATTGCCTCCCCATCTGGAGTGCTGTCACCCCGTCTGGTCCCCGAGATATGCTAGGGACTGTCAGTTGGTTGAAAATGTTCAAAGGAGGGTCCTTTTCATTTATGTATTTCTTCATGGTTCTTTATTATTATTATTATTATTATTATTATTATTATTATTATTATTATTATTATTATTATTATTATTATTATTATTATTATTATTGTTACTTTTAGTGTTGTCATTATTATTTTGTTTCGTTAACTGTGTTTTTATGGTTAAATAAACTTTCAATATCACTATCAATGTCAATAAGAATTCTACAAATTCTCGGAGAGCCTAATTTCAATATAAGTAAATATTTCTTGACTGCAAATGATCTGAAGTAAGATATTTTAATTTTAGCATAGTTATTTAGGTGTTTATAGGGCTTGACAACACCTTATTTAGAGAAAGGACATATTCTGTGTGATATTTGATATACTATGTAGGTGTTCTGCGTCCTCCATCAGTGTAACCACGGTACATCACTGGTGTACGCGGATCATCGGTTCGTTATAATCACTGGCGTGCATGACCGAGCATGACCGAGGGAACGCTAACTGCCCGTCCGCCCGGGCCGAAACATTACGACACTGTCCGGGTGTTCTGAAACCTTCGCTCACTGGGTACGCGGGCTCCCTGTCCGAAAGGAACGTTCACAGCCCCGTACTCGTAGACCGAAGCTTTACGACACTGTCCAGGGTAATTTAAACACTTCACTACGTACCCCTGTTTCCGCATCGTACCAACTGTGGGTGGACTCCACGCAGCACCCACTGTGGGTGGACTCCACGCTGCATCTACTGTGGGAAGCTGGCCGACGTCCCACATTGCACTCCCGGCGGTGGCGGTGTCATGTGGTCCTGTGGTCCTCCTGACGGTCGAAAATTCCCTTCAACCCCCTCCCTTACGTGTTTTGACTGTAAACGCCTTGGTTAAGGGTTCAGGTGACGGGCAAGTCGAAGGGAATGATTGAAACCCTCCTTTTGACGCATTCAATATTTATTGATGTGGTCAAAACCTGCAGAGAACAAGGCGTTCATTAGTATTACATGGTGATCTATCTGATACATAATTAGTTAGTCTCACACAATTTATCTTAATTATAATTGATTATTGAGCATAATGTCATGATACAAAGTTCATAACTATTAATCTTAGTTACACTTCATTCCGCATTGTCTTATTGCTCCAGATAAGACAGGAAAGAGGAGGCATAATTAGTCCACAATATTACTGTACTGAGGGGTAAGTCATCACTTTGGCGGTACTTACAAGTGCGGGTCAATGCAAACCAGTATGGTGTTCCAAGGGAAAGTAGTACTGTGTAAATTGTTCCAGCACAAAACTCGGTCAGGATTGGGAGTCGGTGTTCACCATTGCTAGCAGAGGGCTGATCCTTACATCATCACTCGCGAGGGAGGAGGGCTGGTCCTCACAGCATCACTCGAGAGGGCGATCTTTCTGGAGGCCAGGTGGCCACACCACCCTCTAAAGTCTAAACCATACACTCAGCAAAATCAGGACCTCTTGTCAGTAAACACCGCCCCCCCCCCCTAATGTTTGTTTGGGTAAGGCAGCAAACGTCAGCACTTGACGCCAGCACTGACGCCAGTGGCGATAACACTCCGGCGGTAAACACCGCCCCCCCCCCGCCCCCCAGCCGCCACATCTGGCGAGGTCATAGGCCGCGTGGGGAAGGTACGTGGTCGCAGGCTGAATGATGTAATGTTTGCTCGTGTAAGGCAGCAAACGCCAGCACTAACGCCAGCACTGTAGTTGAAGCCAGCAGCGATAACAAGTACTTTGATAGCCAGGTCATTCATCAAACCAGTCCTGGTGTATTCTCTCTATAAGGTAGAGGGTCTATTTGCAGGTTATTGTTATAACAGCATTAAGAGTATCCCATTTGGCACTGGGATTCACGTTGTTTGCTGTTGCGTTGTTTATAAGCCCATGTTCGAGCTGCTCTCTGAAAATATATGCTACCTTTGGCTCCTCCAGACGCTTAGTATTAAAACCCTCTTCTGGAGACTTGCTGCCTTCGCCATTTTGGGGTGATGTGAAGTGACAGCTTGGCTCTGATAAGTCGATGATCAGTGCAACAGTGGTCTGAGCCATGCATGGCACAGGTGATGAGGACATCACGACGATCTCTTTCTCTTTTGATGATGATGAGAGGTATGATGAGCGGTATGATGCTGCGCGTGAGTTGATTTATGTGGTGAGGCAGAAGAGTAGGCTGCAACTACAAATCTTGGCTTTCCCTTTTCCTGATCCAGTGGTGCAATTGTTGCAACGACTGGGGAGAGGTAGAGTTGGAATTGACTGCCGATAACCCAGTTTGTTGGGTTTCGCCGTAGTATCCTGCCCATCAGGTATTGCCTCGTCTGCCGGTGTAGTCCTTGGGTTTCCATTGTAGTCACGTCTTCCGCCTACACAGCCATTGGGGCGTTGTTGGAGCTCCGTAAGCATGTCTGCCTGATGCGGGGCTCCACCACAGATTTTTCGTTTCGGGTTTACTTCCGTAGTCTTATACTTGCAGGAGTCTTGATGGTGAGGAGGCTGTGTACACTGCAGGGGAAGACTCATGCAATTTCCTTCCTTGTTCGCCACGAGGGCTAGTCAGCGGCGACATCTGAAAGCGAGAGGGAGCATGTAGTGCTTGCACCTTAACACTAAAATAATGATGTCACAGTAGACGCATTTCACCACCCTTTGTGTCACACACACTCTTGTCAACCACCGGCGTGCCCTGAAGGCGCTCCCAGTTTGAGCAGCCAGGCCGAGTCTTTTTGGCACTGCCCTCCCCACCTCCAACCCCTGCTATATCCCAACGCCCTACCAGCCTTACTACACCGGGATCTATTCAGCAAAACATTAAAGTGATCAGTGAACGATTGAATACCAAACAGTGTTCCTATAGTGCACTCCAAGGAAAAGCACAAAAACACAGCAGTGTAATACGAGTGTGGCTGGATCTGACCTAACCTGACCTGACCTCACGGCTTCACTTGATTTAACCCGAAGGATGGAGCACACCTGCATTGCCCCAAGCTACTGTCCTGGCCACGTGGCCACACACCTGCCCAACCGCATCCAGCCCATACAAGCACTAACTGATTGCTATAAGAACAGCCCAGTCCCAACCATTGTAAAAATTATCAACACCTAATTATTATAGATCATATTTGTATCACTTATGTTACCTGTATATCACTTGTAATCAAGAGACCCATTCCGCAATTATGTATAATTGTATATTTTCAGCCCTCCAGCTGCCATGCTCTTTCAATAAACCGTTAATTATTATTATTATTATTATTATTATTATTATTATTATTATTATTACACACACACACACACACACACACACACACACACACACACACACACACACATACACATAAACACATACACATAACACACACACATATACACACATACACATACACACATTTAACCTAACCTAACACAACTTTATTAACAATCAGTGCAGTTGACCTCTGACCCAGTTCAGTTGACCTCTGACCCAGCTCAGTTGACCTCTGACCCAGCTCAGTTGACCTCTGACCCAGCTTGGAGAAGGTCGTGCCCGATAGTGTTCCCGTTAGAGACCAAGGAAAATGGCCGCCGTGGATCGTTGTGTCGTGGGGGAAGAGGAGAGGAGTGTGGGGAAAGACGACCTCCTTGCCACTCTGTTAAGGCAGCTGGGGCAGTTGAGGAGTGAGGTTGACACTCTAAAGGGGGAAACTGAAGCCCTCAGGACGGAACTCCTTCAGGTAGGTGTCCTGCCTAGCAGGACACCTGCGAAGGAGGAGCAGGCGTGGAGAGTGGTTGTCTCCAAGGGGACTAGGGTCAGGCTCAGGAAAGCTGACCAGAGTGTGGAGTGTAGTAACCCTTACCAGGTGCTACAGGAAGCTGGCGAGGAAGAGAAGAGACAGGACGGTGTGGATCAAGGAGAGGAAAGGGCAGTTGTACAAACCCTGCCCACAGGTAAGGTCGTGGTAGTTGGGGACAGCCAGGTGAGGTTTGTAGATAGGGCTTTTTGTGCGAGAGATAGGAAACGTAGGACTAGGGTGTGTTTTCCTGGGGCTGGTATAGGGCATGTAGCCGAGAGGTTAGACAGGGTTTTGTCAGGGGAGGGTACCAATCCAGTAGTGTGTTTTAGTGTGGGAGGAAACGACATAGGTAAGGTTAGGAGTGAGGAACTTTTCAAGAGGTATAGGGAGGCGCTGGGGAAGATTAGAGATAGGGGAGGGATCCCAATAGTATGTGGTGACTTGCCTAGAAGAAGGGTTGGTCGTGAATGGCTGTCCAGGGCAATTGCTATAAATTGCCGACTGGAAAAACATTGTGCAAACAATGGTTGGGCATTCATTGATAACTGGCAACGATTCTATGGCAACGACTACCTGTACTGTCGCGAAGGAGTACACTTGTCTCGTGAGGGGGTAAAGACGTTGTCTGCATCCCTGGAGCGTGAAATTGTCACTCCGAAGGGAGGGTTTCGCCAGTAGAGAGGGGTCGGGGAAAGTGGGAGTCAAAAAACAAGCAGGTCCTGGGAAGTAAAATTAGATGCTCAGGACAAGGGGTAAAACAGGACCAGGGAAGGGTAGGTTTAAATGTATACTATACAAACAGTAGGAGCGTTAGAAATAAAATAGACTTGCTGAGAGCGGTTGTATGTACCTAGAATGTAGACGTCATAGCAATCACCGAAACTTGGATGAATCTGGCAAGCAAAAATTTTTTATCAGAGTACTACATACAAGGGTACAACCTTTTTCTCAAGGACAGGGAAGGTAGGAAGGGGGGAGGGGTCGCACTCTTCGTCAAGGATACATTAAAATGTTGTATTAATAATTCAATAAAGGGTGAAATAGGCACCGAGTCTGTGTGGGTAGAAATCACGGAAAGAAGAGAAAAACTAATTATGGGAGTGATTTACAGGCCCCCAAGTCTTGGCAAAGAAGCAGCTCAGCCCATATGGCAGGAAATGAGTAGGGCAGCAAAATATAACAACCTATGCATTATGGGGGATTTCAACTTCAGAAATATTGACTGGGACAACATTGTAGGCGACTATGAATCTGATGACTTCCTAGACGCAGTACAGGACAATTTTTGGAAACAACTAATTACAGAACCTACTACAGGTGACAATATATTAGACCTAGTATTAACAAATAAAGAAAATATTATCAGAGATATCACAGTAGGGGAAGAACTAGGTAACAGTGATCACAGGGAAATCAGGTTCACCCTAAATTTGGAAACGAAAAACAATGACAATATGGTCAGAGTCCCAAACTTTTGGTTGGCGGATTATCAGGGGTTAAGAAGGTACCTAGGTGAGATCACCTGGGAACAGTCATGTCAGTTCCCAGTAGGAAGGGGTCAGGTCATAGATGACACAACAATTGATCATGACTATAATATATTCACTAGTATACTACATAAAACACAAGAACAAAATATACCATACAGAAAAATTAGGTCAAATAAGAATGAGCCAAGGTGGATGACCAGAAAACTTAAACATGACATAGGAATAAAGAAAGGAATATATAAGAAATTAAAGGGAGGGGAGGAGCAGGTCTGAAACAGGTATAATGAACTATCTAGGAATGTTAAGAAAAATGTAAGGAAAGCAAAGAGAGACTATGAAATCAAAATAGCAAGAGAATCCAAGGCGAATCCCAAGGGATTTTTCCAGGTATATAGGACAAAGGTCAAGAACAAAGTTGGGCCTTTAAAGTCAGGGAGGGGAGAATTGATAAATGGCAGTGAAGAAATAAGCAAAGCATTGAACAGCTACTTCTTATCAGTTTTCACAGAAGAAATTTGCTATGAAATTCCAGAGGTGGAACTGATATTTAAGGGAAAGGAACAAGAGAAATTAAAGAATATCACTATCAGAAAAGAGGATGTTCTTAAGAAGATAAATAAACTAAAGAAAACAAAATCCCCAGGGCCGGATGTAATTTTTCCTCGAGTCTTGAAAGAGTGTAGGGAACAGATTAGCGGACCCCTCGTAAACTTATTTACAAAATCATTAGACACTGGAGTTGTGCCAGACTTGTGGAAACAGGCAAATGTAGTACCCATATTCAAAAAGGGAGACAGAGCATCAGCGTCAAATTACCGGCCGATCAGTTTGACGTCAGTAGTGGGGAAATTTCTTGAATCAATTATAGCAGATAGCATCCGATCGCATCTAGAGAAAAGCAAATTAATCTACGACTCTCAACATGGGTTTACAAAGGGAAAATCTTGTCTAACAAATCTGCTAACGTTTTTAGGAAAGTCTTCGAGGTAGTAGATAATGACGAAAATTACGATGTTATTTACTTAGACTTTAGCAAAGCATTTGACAGAGTACCGCATCAGAGGCTTCTGAGAAAAATTAAGGCTCATAGTATCGAGGGGAAAGTTTTAAATTGGATAAAATCATGGCTCACCGATAGAACGCAGAGGGTCAGCGTAGATGGTGTTAAATCTGAGTGGGGCCGTGTAACCAGTGGGGTTCCCCTGGGGTCAGTACTAGGCCCACTTTTGTTCATAGTCTACATAAACGATTTAGATACTGGGATCAGCAGTGACATAAGCAAGTTTGTAGATGACACCAAAATAGGGCGGCAAATTAATTCAGGGCAGCATGCAAATGCATTACAGGAGGATCTAAATAAACTGCAGGGGTGGTCTGAAAAATGGCAAATGAAATTCAACACCAGCAAGTGCAGCGTACTTAATATTGGAAGAACAAATACTTATAATGTATACAGCCTTAACAACATCAACCTAGAGAAGTCGACTTGTGAAAGAGACCTAGGGGTACTTGTAAGCCCGGACCTACGGCCTATAAAACAGTGCGTTAATGTTCGAAATAAGGCAAACAGAGTATTGGGTTTTATATCTAGAAGTGTAAGTAACAAGAGTGCAGAGGTCTTATTGCAACTATATCTTGCGCTAGTCAGGCCGCACCTCGATTATGCGGTCCAGTTCTGGTGCCCCTACTAGAGTCGGTGCAGCGAAGAATGACAAAAATGATTCCGGGACTTAGAAACCTTCCATATCTGGATAGGTTAAAGAAACTTAACTTGCATTCCCTAGAAAGACGAAGAGTGCGGGGAGATATGATAGAAGTATTTAAGTGGGTGAAAGGAATCAATAAAGGGGATATAGATAAAGGTCTTGTGTTATCCGAGCAGGATAGGACTCGGAGCAACGGATTCAAGTTGGGTAAGTTTAGGTTTAGGAGGGAGATAGGAAGAAACTGGTTCACAAATAGGGTGGTGGACGAGTGGAACAAGCTTAGCAACTTTGTAGTAAGTGCGGGAACTCTAGAAAGTTTCAAAAGGAGGCTAGATAGATTCATGGATGATAGAGAGTGGTAGTAACTCTCGACAGGAGCTGCCATGCACAGGCCAACTGGCCTATTGCAGACTCTTTTTTTCTTATGTTCTTATGTTCCTTAGGTTAGGTTATGTTAGGTTAAATTCTTCTTAGATGCGTTTTTGTTATTATGTAGGTTAAGACACTACCTATTATTGTGACCTAATGAGAATTATGTTAACTGTTTTTTGTTTCAACATTTATACGTTTGCTTTTCTTTCTGGTGATTCACTCACTACTTGGAAAGTACCATTCGTGTAATTTACGCCTAAACCTATACTGGTGATATCAATGTGGATTATCATACATGTACTTTACATTAAAATATGCACATGAACTGAATTGTTTGATAATATTGTTCCGACACGAACGCTGCTGTATCTATACTTCACAACAACATCTCTATTTCTCTTACTGAACAACTACTCTGTTTCAAATTAACACAGGCGCAAACCAACTGCAGGATTAACGAAAGACGGAGACTGTACGATATACAGTACATACATGGTGATGGTGCTCTTTACTGTGATAGATGGGGGAGGGGAATGGTAGAGAGGGTGAGGATACATACTGGGAGGTGATGGTGAAGGAAGGGGGAAGGTAATGGTAGGGAATAAGATGAAAGATTGTGAGGGAAGGGTACAGAACAAAGAAAGAAAGGGAGAGATGGTAGGTATGTTGAAAGACACAAAGAGGAGGGAGGAAGAGAGGAGTAGACAGAGAAGAGAGGCAGTTGGTAGGGGTAGGAGTCATTTGACATGTTAGAGGACAGCTGGGTCAGAGAACATTAAGATACAGCTCGTATACGAGTATACTGTACAGTATGTAGGAGGGGAGGAGCGAGGCAGCCTGTTGGTAGAGACAGTACACAACTGGTGTAATGGCAACTGTGGTCTCTGTTTTAATTGGATCTGGTTATTACTGAACTGCAGCTGTGTAGTACAACCACTAGCCTAAGCTAACCTAACACCTGACCTGACACACGGGGTGGAACACCTCATATTAATTCACCACTACGATAGCTCATCGATGCGATAGTTCACCACTGTGATCGTTCACTACTGAGATAGTCCACCACTGGGATAGTTTAACACTATCATAGCTCACCACCGTCATAGTTCACCACTTGGATATTCACCATTGAGAAAATTCACCACTGTGATAGTTCACCACTAGGATAGTTCACCACGAGGATAAATCACCACGGTGATAGTTCATCACTGGGATAGTTCACCACTGAGATAATTCACCACTGTATTAGTTTACCACTAGGATCGTTCACCACTGTGAGAGTTCACCTCTGGCATAGTTCACCACTGTGGCAGTTCACCACTGGGATAGTTCACCACTGGGATAGTTCACCAATGTAGTAGTTCACCACTGTAATATCTCACCACTGTAGTAGTGCACAGTTGTGGTAGTTCATCACTGTAATAGTTCACCACTGGGATAGTTCACCACTGGGATAGTTCACCAATGTAGTAGTTCACCACTGTAATATCTCACCACTGTGGTAGTGCACAATTGTGGTAGTTCATCACTGTAATAGTTCACCACTGGGATAGCTCATCACTGCGGTAGTTCACTGCTGTGATCGTTTACCACTATGGTATTTCACCACTGTGGTAGTTCACTACTTTGATAGTTCACAACTGTGAAAGGTCGGTACTATGATAGTTCGCCACTTGGATAGTTAACCACTGTGATTGTTCTCCACGGTGATTATTTGTCCACTGTGATAGTTCACCACTGGGATAGTTCAACCCCTGCGGTAGTTCACCAATGTGATGGTGCATCTCTCAGATAATTAAACACTTTGGTAGCTCACTACTCTGATAGTTCACCACTGTGATTTTTCTCCATTGTGATAGTTCACCACTGTGACAGCTCACCACTGTGGTAGTTCACCACTGGAATAGATCACCACTGCTATAGATCACCACTGTGATAGTTCACCACCTTAGTATTGCACCACTGTGGTAGTTCACTACTGTGACAGTTCAACACTGTGGTAGTTCACCACTGTGATTTTTCACCACTGTGGTAGTTTACCACTGAAATAGTTCACCACTGAGATTGTTCTCCACCTTGGTAGTGCACCACTGTGGGAGTTTACCACTGGGATAGTTCACCACAGTGATTGTTCACCACTGTGGTAGTTTACCACTGGGATAGTTCACCACTGTGATTGTTCACCACCTTGGTAGTGCACCACTGTGGTAGTTCACCACTGTTATAGCTCACTACTGTGATAGTTCAACACCGTTGTAGTTTATCTTTGTGATAGTTCACCACTGTTATAGTACACCACTGTGGTAGTTCACCACTATGGTAGTTCACCACTGGGATAGTTCACCACTGTGAAAGTTCACCAACTTGGTAGTGCACCACTGTGGTAGTGTACCACTGGGGTAGTTCAAAACTTTGATAGTTCACCACCTTAGTAGTGCATCACTGTAATTGTTCACCGCGGTGATAGGTCACGACAGTGGTAGTTCACCAATGTGGTAGTTCAATACTGTGATAGGTCACTACTCTGCTAATTCACCACTGTGATAGTTCACTACTGAGATAGGTCACCATGCCGATAGTACATCACCGGTATAGCTCACCACTGTTTTTAGTTGCACACTGTTATAGTTCACCACTGTGATAGTTCACCACTGGAATAGTACACCAGTGTTCTAGTTAACAACTGGGATAGCTCACCACTGTGGTAATTCACCATTGTGGTAGTTCAACACTGTGATAGATCAACACTGTGATAGTTCAACACTGCGGTAGTTCGCCACTGTGATTTTTCTCAATTGTGATAGTTCACCACTGTGGTAATTCACCTTTGTGGTAGTTTATTACAGTGATAGTTCACCACTGTGATATTTCACCATTGTGGTAGTTCACCACTGTGATAGTTCACCATTGTGGTAGTTCACCACTGTGGTAGCTCGTTACTGTGATAGTATACCACTGTGATGATTCACCACTGTAATAGATCACCACTGGGATACTTCAGCAACGGGATAGTTCACCACTGTGACAGTTCACTACTATGATAATTCATCACTGTGACAGTTCAACATTGGGATAATTCGCCACTGTGAAAGTTCTCCAACTTGATAGTACACCATTGTGGTAGTTGTCCACTGGGATAGTTCACCAACGTGACAGTTCACCAATTTGGTAGTGCACGCCTGTGGTAGTTTACCACTGTGATAGTTCACCAACTTGGTAGTGCACTACTGTAATAGTTCACCGCGGTGATAGGTCACGACAGTGGTAATTCACCAATATGGGCGTTCAATACTGTGATATGTCACTACTGTGCTAATTCACCACTGTGATAGTTCACTTCTGGAATAAGTCACCACCGAGATAGTTCACAGCTATGATAGTTAACTACTGTGATAGTTCATTACTGTGGTAGTTTACCGCAATGTCAGTTCACCACTGTAGTTCACCATTGTGCTACTTCACCACTGTGATAGTTCACAAATGGGATAGTTCATAATTGTTATAATTCACTACTATGATAATTTACCACTGTGGTAGTCCACTACTGTGATTGTTCACTACCGTGGTAGTTCACTACTGTGATAGTTCACTACTGTGGTAGTTCACTACGGTGATAGTACACCTATGGGATAGTTCAAAACTCTGATAGTTCACTACTATGACGATTCTTCACTGTGGTAGTCCACTACTGTGATAGTTCACCTCTGTAGTAGTTCATAACTGTGATAGTTCACCACTGTGGTGGTTTACTATTGTGATAGTTAACCAACGGGATAGTTCATCACTCTGATAGTACACTACTATGATAATTCACCACTGTGGTAGTTTACTACTGTGGTAGTTCAACACTGGTATGTGTGTGTGTTTTCGGACACAGGGTGGTGATATGCATCTAGTGTGGCAGCATTATGTCAGTGTTAAGGTGCAAGCCCTGCTTACTCCCTCTCGCTTTCAGCTGCCGCCGCTGGCTAGCCCTCGTTGAAAACAGGGAAGCAACTTGCAGAAGTCTTTCCCTGCCAGTACACATCCTCATCACTATCAAGACCCCTGCTGTGCATCCTTGTGGCAACACACGGTAGCTGGGTGCCTTGTGGGCCCAGGCTAGACCACCACAGGCTCTCGTAGTAGCATTGGGCCCCAGAGGGACAGCGTATAGGCCCACTGGCATGTGGACACGTTCTGGAGCCTACCAACCATTACCCCACAGCCTTGCAGATTAACGCTTGGGAGGTATAAGGCTATGGGAGTAAATTCCGAACACAAACTCTGTGGTGGAGCCCTGAATCAGGCAGACATGTTTACAGAGCTCCAACAAGACCCCAACGGCGGTATGGGCAGAAGAGGTGACCAACATGGGAAACCAACAACTACACCGGCGGATGAAAGCAATGCCTGATGGAGAGGCTACTAAGGCGAAACCCAACAAATTGGACTATGGGCAGTCCATTGCAACTATCCTTCTCCCCAGTCGTTGCAACACTTGCACCACTGAATCAGGAAAAGGGA